>NW_028274810.1:169726146-170035521 GCF_037043125.1 Eumetopias jubatus | reverse complement strand
AGATAAAGCACCACTGTGGAGCAAGGCTAGAATCCCCACGCTAGCTGCTTCCCAGGGCTTATCAGTTCCAGAAGAAACTGATTTTTTTTAAGTCCTTTGATACATACTTTACAGCGAGAATTGGAAGTTCTCTGGAGTGCATTTTCACGTGGCTGTTTTAAACCCAATACAAACATTATTGACCTATAACATTTGTGAATATGCTACTACAGTCAAACACCCAAATCAAATCACTGCCTCTCTCCAGGAATCCCGTGGAGTACAGATGAATTCAGTTGCAGAGTTAGGATCTTCACTGTGATCCTCTTCAGGGCGGCAGTAAAAAGAGCAGAGGACTTTGGGGATAGACTAGGTCTTAATGAAGTTTTGCTTTGTTTTGTTTTGTTTTTTGAATGACTCCCTTTTATTTCGGTGTAGGAAGGTCTCACGGAAGATAAGGGAAAAAAAGATTCCTTGTTCTGTTTGTGTACAAGCACGTGTATTTAATGATTGCAGGTCAAAATATAGCACAAAAGCTTGGTCTTTGAGGAAAGGGCTGAATTTGCATCTAAAGAGGATATCTAAGGGACGGAGAGGTGGCCCAACTGTATCATACTACTTGGTTTTCCATTTTTGTTTGACCCTTTCCCTCTTCTGAAGAGAAGACACACCAACAAACCGTCCTCACAGGCTGGGAGCATGAACTGTTCTCTGAGCTTGCCGGGAGGAAAGAAGCCTGGCTTGTTTTCTTCTTTCCCTTTTCACTTGTCTTTTATATATATAAAAAGTGAAAATAATTAAGTCAAGCTTCAAGTATCCAGTGATAGCTGCATAGATATCAACCGACTTTTTTCTGACTACAGAATGTCTGTGGGCTCCAAGCAATTTCAATTTCAGTGACCCACTGCATGCTCTCTGCATTACAATGTCTACATTTACCAGACCCAAACAGAGAATTCCTTATACTGGTTTATGGTTTTCATACTTATAAATGTATCTACTATTTTTCATGCATAACCGTCTCCGGCTAGAAACAAATTTTTCACATAGAGTTTGACAAAGCTAAACATTAAATTTAAGTGATTATAAGCTAGATGACCAAAATCAGTCATAAAATAGCTTTAAAATATTTCAATCCTGTGCACTCTTCTACATGTAATAATTTTGTGTCTCAATGTTTTCAGAATCTTAAACTACTCCATTTTATTTTTTTTCATAATTACATTTGTAAATGGTAAAACTTAGAAAATGAGCATCTGATTCATTTCACCTTGAAAAAAATCCGTTGTAGGTTATCAGTAGGAAGTATCACCTAATCTCCATAATATAGCACATGATATCACACAATATCCACATTTTTTTTCTTTTCACTTGTTTGATTTAAACCACTAAGAACAGGAATTTGGTAAGGCTGACTTAGGCCTCACACGTTTGGTTTAACTTTCAAATTTTTGTTGATGTTGATTAAACTGAAAGGAGGGAAAAAAAAAAGAAGATACTGATTTTTAGGAACTAAGAGTGTGCCCTACAGGTAATGACTTCTGGTTGCCATCATGATGAAGCTCCTATCGTCCCTCACAGAGCCTGCTTCTCTCCCCTTCCCCTCACACACATTCTGACCTTCCCCTCTCTAAGCTTCTGCTCATATCAGAGGACGGAAATAAAACATTTTCCAAGTCCTGTGCATGCGTTATGCTGCTATATGAATTAGTCTGTACACACCATTCGATTAACTTCCAAAACAATCCTCTGAGGTAGGAGTCTCTACTTTACAAATAAAGAAACTGAGGCTCAGAAAGGTGTGCTTACTTGCCTAAGGTCACAGATCAAGTCAGTGCCAGAATGACAAGTTTTTAAAAATGCTATGAAGTGTTGTGGCTCATGTATATAATGTATATAATGTATATAGAGTATATAGAGTGGGACTGAAATGCGAGTGGTCCATTCTGTCGGGTAAGAGAAGGGAATGAGGAGTAAAGACTTCGGAGAAGAGATGCCTGGAGCTAAGCTGTAAAGGTGAGGAAAAACCCAGCGTTTTCTGATTCCAAAGTCAAAGCTGTTCACGCTATTCACTTTCATTATCTCCTCTTCCTCTTTGTCTGTCCAAATAGACAAAACCTGTCAGCACCCAGCTCAGATCCCACTACCTTCATAAAAACTTGCTGATCAGGAGCAATGTCCACAATAGCCAAACTGTGGAAAGAGCCAAGATGTCCATCGACAGATGAATGGATAAAGAAGATGTGGTATATATACACAATGGAATATTATGCAGCCATCAAAAGGAATGAGATCTTGCCATTTGCAATGACATGGATGGAACTGGAGGGTATTATGCTGAGCTGTAGGGTATTAAGTCAATCAGAGAAAGACATGTATCATATGACCTCACTGACATGAGGAATTCTTAATCTCAGGAAACAAACTGAGGGTTGCTGGAGTGGTGGGGGTGGGAGGGAGGGGGTGGCTGGGTGATAGACATTGGGGAGGGTATGTGCTATGGTGAGCGCTGTGAATTGTGCAAGATTGTTGAAGCACAGATCTGTACTTCTGAAACTAATAATGCAATACATGTTAAGAAAAAAAAAAAGAAAAGAAGAAGAAGATAGCAGGAGGGGAAGAATGAAGGGGGGGAAATCGGAGGGGGAGACGAACCATGAGGGACTATGGACTGAGAAACAAACTGAGGGTTCTAGAGGGGAGGGCGGTGGGGAGATGGGTGAGCCCAGTGATGGGTATTAAGGAGGGCATGTACTGCATGGAGCACTGGGTGTTATATGCGAACAATGAATCATGGAACACTACATCCAAAACTAATGATGTAATGTATGGTGATTAACATAACAATAAAAAAATTTAAAGGAAAAAAAAAACTTGCTAATCAGGGCACCTGGGTGGCCCAGTTAGTTAAGCATCCAACTCTTGGTTTTGGCTCAGGTCACCATCTCAGGGTCCTGGGATCGAGCCCCGTGCTGGGCTCCATGCTCAGTGGGTTGTCTCCTTGTCCCTCTCCCTCTGTTCCTTCCCCTGCTTGCTCTCTTCTCTCTCTCTTTCTATCTCTAAAATAAACAAATAAAAAATCTTTAAAAAAAAAAACTTGCTGACCACCTTCATTCTCTGGATTCCTTGAACAATTATTTATTAGACAATTTAATTGATGAATAAGAATATGTTGCCTAATGAGATCCCTTTGTCATTGAAATATTTGTGTTATAAATTCTTAGATGTTTGTCCATATCTGAGGCTTATCACATCAAGTATAGAGCAAATTTTTTTATCAGACTTTTTTTACTGTTTTTCTTATAGTGCCTTGAAAACTGCCTCACAAATATTAGGTGCTTGGGGTGCCTAGGTAGCTCAGTCGTTAACCGTCTGCCGTCGGCTCAGGTCATGATCCCAGGGTCCTGGGATCGAGCCTCACATTGGGCTCCCTGCTCTGCGGGGAGCCTGCCTCTCCCTCTCCCACTCCCCCTGCTTGTGTTCCTTCTCTCGCTGTGTCTCTCTGTCAAATAAATAAATAACATCTTAAAAAAAAAAATTAGGTGCTTAATAGAGCTTTCATATAATTTTAAGACATGTTCCATGGTCTTAATTAAAACTGACAGTTACTGAAGTCCTAACCGTGTACTTCATACTACTATACAAGTATGGTAAAAACATTAACAATTAAGAACATGAAGGAAGAAGAGGCAGTCAATCTAATTTTATATATTTTTTTGTTTTGGGTTTTTTTAATTTTTTATTTTTTTTTTTTTTTTAAGTAAACTCTACCCTCAACAGGGGGCTCGAACTCAAAGAGATCAAAATCACATGCCCTACCAACTGAGCCAGCCCGGTGCCCCACTATTTTATTTTACTGTTTTTAATTTTTTTAATTTGAGCATAGTTGACACACACCATTACATTACTTTCAGGTGTACAACGTAGTGATTCAACAAGTTTATATGTTATGCTATGCTCACCACAAACGTAGCTACCATCTGTCACCATACAACGCTGTTACAATATCATTGACTATATTCCTTATGCTGTGCCTTTTAGTACCTTGATTATTCATTCCACAACTGGAAGCCTGTATCTCCCACTCCAGTTCACCCATTTTTCTCCACCTCCCACCCCCCCTTCCCTCTGACAGCCATCAGTTTGTTCTCTGTATTTATAGGTCTGATTCTGCTTAAATTATAAAATATTTTAAATAAATAAAATTTTATACAGTAATCCAAATTAAGCAAGCATAAAGACCCGTCCCCTTGGTAAAAAGTTCTTTCAGAAGTCAGTGTGTGGCTTCCTTCCCATCCTTCCCTTCTTTTACCAGAATTGTACCCTATAGCCTCGATCTGTTGCATAAAGCATATTTGTCTATATGGCAGGTTTCCTCTATCAGACACCACTGCCCTGGAAGCACAGACTGTGACTTATTCATTTTTATGTCTCCCGCACCCACACAGGACCTGACAGGTATATAGCAGATGCTTATAATGCTGAGTGAATAATGAAGGAATGGGCACATACATTTAAATTGAATCCCAGAACTGAGCTGCTCTACAAAGGAGCTCCACAGAGAGCTGTGGGGGCCCCTGGGAAGTCATCTGGGACAGGTAGAGAAGATTCTACTTAGAATGATGCTTGAATTCACTCATGGAATATCAGTAGGAGTTTAACAACTAGGTATGCAGGAGAAGACATTGTAAGAAGAAAGCCCATGTGCAAAGGCATAGAATATGAGAAAGTCAGATACATTCAGGGAATGTCAGTCAGAGAGGCCCCTGGGGCTCTTCAGGAAAGATTTGCCCCACCCCCACTGAGGCCTTGGTACTGGGACACCACCAGTAATACTTTTTCCTTCCCAGAAGTGATAGGATTTCAACAGACTGTAGCTTTTGTTCTGAAGCAAGTTATTGCAAGATCTCTGTCTCCCTTTTCAGAGATAACTTGCTTATCTACCAGAGGAAGCATCAACGGTCTATAGGTGCCCTGCATAAAAGTCCTTCTTAATTTACAAAGTATGCTCTTATTTATGTTTTATTAAAAAAATTAAAAAACTAGAAGTAGCCCAAACCATTTTTTAAAAGAACAAAGTTGAAGAGTTTACAATACCTGATTTCAAGACTTACTATAAAACTACAATAATCAAGACAATATGGTAATGGCAAAATTAGCAAACAAAGATATAAAAATTAATGGAACAGAATGGAGTTTGTATACAGATCCACATGCATATGGGCAATTGAGGTTTTGACAAAAGCCAGGATAATTCAATAGAGAAAATCTAGTCATGCCAACAAATAGTGCTAGATCACTAGACATACACATTAAAAACAAACAAACTGGGGTGCCTGGCTGGCTCAGTCAGTGTAGCGTGCAACTCTTGATCATGGGGTTGTGAGTTTGAGCCCCATTTTAGGAGTAGAGATTATTTAAAAACAAAATCTTTTAAAAAAAGAAAAAACAATTTTTCCTATCATCATATGCAATAATTAATTCAAAGTTAATCATAGACCTAACAGTTAAACCAAAAACTATAATATTTCTAGAGAAAGATATAGGAGAACATACTTGTGACTGAGGTTAGAAAGGACATGAAAAGCATAATTCATAAAATCATGAAAGAAAAAATTTGACAAATTAGAGCTCATCAAAATTTATAACTTCTGTTCATCAAAATACACTGTTAAGAAAATGAAAAGGCAGGAGTACCTGGGTGGCTCAGTCGTTAAGCGTCTGCCTTCGGCTCAGGTCACGATCCCAGGGTCCTGGGATCAAGCCCCGCATTGGGCTCCCTGCTCGGCGGGATGCTTGCTTCTCCCTCTCCCTCTGCTGCGCTTCCTGCTTGTGCTCTCTTGTTCGGTCAAATAAATAAATAAAATCTTAAAAAAAAAAAGGCTGTGAAATATGTAGTATACACACACAATTGTAATTCAGTACATTGGAGTGTTACCAGACCAAATCATTACTACTTGTGTGTTTCCAGTGGAACTGCCCTCTTATCCCTGTGATTGTCATTTATTATCTGCACCATTTGTCTATGCTCTGTTAACAAAACAAAAGTGGCATTACCATCAGTCCACTTGCAGCCAGGCCAATCAGATCACATCATCACCACATGGTCAAGTGTCCTTTATTCATTAAAAAGGTGTGATCAAAAAGTGAAAATCATTAAACAATTCTTTTAGGACAGTGCCCCTGTTTGGATGCCTCTGGTGTTTAGATTTTGGAATAAATCACTTTTTTATTTTATTTTATTTTTTTTAAAGATTTTATTTATTTATTTGAGAGAGAGAGAATGAGAGATAGAGAACACGAGAGGGGAGAGGGTCAGAGGGAGAAGCAGACTCCCCGCTGAGCAGGGAGCCCGATGCAGGACTCGATCCCGGGACTCCAGGATCATGGCCTGAGCCGAAGGCAGTCGCTTAACCAACTGAGCCACCCAGGCGCCCAATAAATCACTTTTTTAAAGATTTTATCTATTTGAAAGAGAGAAAGACAGAGATAGCAAGAAAGCACAAGTGGGGAGGAGAGTGACCCAGAGATTCCCTGCTGAGCAGGGACAACCCCCCCCCCCCCGACACAGGGCTTGATCCCAGGACCCCGGGATCATGACCTGAGCCAAAGGTAGATGCTTAACTGACTGAGCCACCCAGGCGCCCCTGGAATAAATCATTCTGTACCATGAATCACATCATGAGAGTGAATCAGATTGTCCAAAAAGAACATGTGGAGAAGCAAGAGTAGCAGTCCCAGAACAAAATCCTCGGAAGCATCCATAAATGGAGCTATGCACAAGCCCAAAAATGAATGACCTGAGAGATGATAAAAGAACCAGGTCCGGTCACTGAAGCCAGTGGAATAGAGATTCAAGAGCTCAGGGGTCCATTGTGTCAAAATCCATCAATAAGGTAAAGATTGAAAAGTGTCCATTAAATTTGGCAATGTCATGGTCAAGGTAATATACTCTGAAGCCATATTTTGTTGCATGATAGAATCAGAAGCAGGACTACTGATAAAAAAGAAAGGGGGGGTTTGGAGATGGTTCTTGAAAGAAATATGCCTAGAAAGGAGAAGAAGGGAGACTAGACTCTAACTCAAGTCAATGCAGAAAAGAAAGTCTCTTTTTAGATGGTTAAGACTTAAGCAAGATGACAGAGTTGGAGTAAAGTGCCAGTAGAGAGTGAGAGGTTAAGGTCAAGAAGTGGGAGGATTGACTTATGCAGCAAAGTCCTTGGAGGAAATAGATGATTTGGGATTGGATCCAAAGTAGAAGTTGCACGTTTTCATAAGCATTCCCCCCACCCTCATTAGATTTTAAACTCCTTTATGTCAGATTCTTACATAAACTATATTTTTGCAGTTCCTCAGAACTTAACTCATAGTAGAAATATAATGAACAAATGGTGGGTCATTAAACGAATCCTCCTTACCTAACCAAAACGATAACGTCTTCTTTCTTTTGGCTCAAAGTCAACAAGTTTAAAATGAATTCCAGCCTAAATGGTCCTTATTTCTCTCATTTTTTATAATGTTGGACAGGATGTTCACCTTAATGATAAGCTAAAATCAAACATGGATTAGTGCACACAAAGTCTTATCTTCCAATGAAGCTTTCAAATGGGCCATGTACGGGGAGAATGTTTTATTTATTATGGAAATCTACATACTTGCTTGAATTTCCACAGTGTTTATAAAAACCAAGACTCTTTTCTAAGACTTGGAGCAACATTACAACATGCCTGAAATAAGAACAGTGTTTGTAAAATTAATAGCTATAATAGGCTATTTATCATAAGTGCTTCATCTTAGAGCAGCATGTTGAAGAGTAGCACATCAGTGCCCCCTGAACCCAGAGCTGCTGCTGGCTGCACTCTGTAACCAGTAGGGGGCTTTCTGGCCATTGTGGTCTGTGTCTACACTGGCTTCACTTTATTCAAACTTAACTTTTTATTTTTATTTTATTTTTTTCTTAAGATTTTATTTATTTATTTGACAGAGAGAGACACAGCGAGAGAGGGAACACAAGCAGGGGGAGTAGGAGAGGGAGAAGCAGGCTTCGCACTGAGCAGGAGCCCAATGCGGGGCACGATCCCAGGACCCTAGGATCATGACCTGAGCTGAAGGCAGATCCTTAACGACTGAGCCACCAGGCGCCCCATTAATTTTTATTTTTTAAACAGGGCTCTCCCAAAGCAGATGGGTCTTCTTCCCATGAAACCTCCCTTACTACTATTTTCTTCTTAGAAAAATATCATGAATCATCAAAATAATGAAATTTTCTGACAAGAAATAATAAGTGTTGGTGAGAATGTGGAGAAAAAAACCCTTGTGCAATGTGGATAGGAACGTAAATTGGTGTAGCCATCACGAAAACAGTATGGAGATCCCTCAAAAAATTAAAACTAGAACTACCATTTCATTCAGCAATTCCACTTCTGGGCATTTAAGGAAAATGAAAACACTAACTCAAAAAGATATCTGCACCCCCATGTTCATTGCAGCATTATTTATGATAACCAAGATATGGAAATAACCTAAATGCTCATCAATGGATGAATGAATTAAAAAAGAGTATAGATAAAGAAATTGTAAATATACGTATAATATTCATTCATTCATTTTGGAATGGAATATTATTCAGCAATAAAAAGGAATGAAATCTTGCTCTTTCCCACAACACGAATGGACTTGGAGGACATTATAGTAATGAAATAAATCAGACAGAGAAAGACAAACACAGTATGATGTTACTTATTTGTGGAATCTAAAAGCAAAGTTAAAGAAAACAACACAAAAACCAAAGCTCATAGATAGAGAAAATGGGTTGGTGGTTGCAGGAAGTGGGGGTAGAGTTGGGGAAAATGGACAAAGGAGGGTCAAAAGGTACAAACTTTCAGTTACAAAATAAATAAACCATGAGATGTAATTAGGATACATAAAATAATTTGCATTTACATCTCATTGTATGGGACTTAGTCACTTATCCACGCCTAGTTTCAAGGGAGGCCAAGAAATATGGGCCACATTTTTATGTGAAAATAAGTCAGGTTTCTTTTACTTTGGAGCAGAATAGGCCCTTGGAGTCAACTCCATCACAGATTCTAAAGGTTAATGCGTAGGTTGATATTTTTTAGAAAACTAGCACAAGTTTTCTGAACGACAGGTATTCCTGTGATAATATTATTGTATATCCAGGACACTGTAAGACACTAATTTCCCTACCCTGGCCAGCCAAACTCCTTACCTTCCCTCAGTCAGGGATCTGTTTCAGAGAACAGAATCTATCTAGTTTACTAAAAGATTTATTGAAAGACTGATTAACGTTTATTAAATGGCTTATGGAATTGTTGGAAAGGCCAAAGACACATGGGTCTAGGTAGATAGACATTCCTCAGAATCACATAACAAAGGGAAAAGCTGCCCTGTACGATCCAGAAGCCACTAGCAAGATTAGAAAACTCTAGAACCACACCATTACTTCTTTCCGGATGGAAGCTGCCAAGAAAACGCCAGTCAGTGCCACACAGGGTCAGCTAAAAGAAAATAGAAGAAAGGGTAGAAATATAAGTGACACCTTGCTTCTAACTTAACAAGAGCATCTGAGCAGCTGATGGACAAACTTCAGTGACATCCAGAATCCCTAGTTGAAGAAAGTCTGGAAGAAGGTTGGAGTGGATGAAATGAGAAACCATATGGAAAAGATACGATTTGCAAATCTATTACAAGATAATCCTCTTTTTTTAAAGATTTTATTTATTTGAGAGAGTATGAGAGAGAGCATGAGGTGGAGAGGGGGAGGAGGGGGAGGGGGACAGGGAGGGGGGAAGCCGGCTCCCTGCTGAGCACGGAGAGGAGGTGGGGCTAGATCCCAAGATACGGGGATCATGACCTGAGCGAGTCACCCAGGTACCCCAGGATAGTCCTATTTTTGTCAAGAGCTAGAACAAGGTAACATGGATAACTGAAGTCCAGAGGTAATTGGGGAAAAGTCATTTCAAATAGCACTTAAAATGTCTTCCTTCCTTGGAGTGGAAATTGTAATTAATAAGTGGCACAGTAAGTATTTTGAGTTTCATTTTTGCTTCTGCATGCTTCTTCCCACAGCGCACTAATAAGTAGTAAAAGAGCTGAAAGGAAGACAGCTATCAGGAAGAAAAACAAAATGCTTAGATCACTCATTTATTGGATAATCAGCCAAGGGAAAATCTGAGCGTTGGAGGAATGTTTCAGTACTGTGATGTTCACACCCACAATGAAATATCTAAGAATATATAAAAAGACATGCAAAGAATAAAAAAATGTTGAGGTTTTTGAGTAAAACAATTCAAAATAAAATTTTAAATAGACATTTTAAAACGTAGAAGGAAAAGCAAGGGACAAATGACCACGAAGCGGCATACTAATATGAGTCATAGCACTTGATTGACAATGTTTGCAGTGAAACTAATTTGAGTTCCGGCACAAAGAGCATAAGCCAAGTGGAATGTAGCCGTTCTTTGCTCTTCTGTGGGCCTGCCTGGGTCATTTAGGCCAGATTATAAATAAGTTGGGTGATGGGCCTCGTGCTAGTTGAAACCCAAAGTTCTTTCCTTATGCGAGGCTTGGCTCTCCTTCCGTCCACTCTTCTCCCAGATTCAGCTGTTTTTCTCCAGCTGAAAAGTTCGGCCACCAGTTATACTTTTTCTGAGATTCTCCCCTTCCCCAAGACTGGCACATTGTTGCAATTGAATGTTCGCTGGATTGATTAATTAATGATTGAGTAGAATAGTCTCTCCAGCCTCCCATTTATTTGCTGTCCCCTAAATTAGACACACTAACCTTTAAAAGATGAGTGCCTCTTATCCTTATAACAAAAAAAGATAAAATGATGTTTGCTGCATCTTTGTCCCTATTCCCTAATTCCTGAAACTTTACTTGTTAGCCAAATACCCAGTAACACCTCTCAGTTAGAAACTTCTTTTAAGATTTTTTTTTTAATTTTTAAGTAATCTCTACATCCAACATGGGGCTCAAACTCACAAACCCGAGAGCAAGAATCACACGCTCCAGAGACTGAGCCAGGCAGGCTCCCCAGAAACTTTCTTCTTCTTGATCCTGGACTTGGGGCTAAGCTGCTGAGATTCATTGCCAACCCAGCACATACCGGGACTGGTGTCAGTGTTAAGACTGGCAACGATCACCTGGATGAAGAAGTTACTTTTTTTCTTCACTCCAAAGATTTTTTTTTCCCCTGTGCTTTGGACTGCTCCAAACCAAGTTTAGAGACTCCTGTCTCACTCCTCCCTAGCACCTGGACTAGTACCATTAAGGTAGATGAGTTTACAACAGTGGCTGCAACAGTATTTACCAGTCTATGTGCTCTTCTTGGGATATGATTCTGATTCTTCTCCCAGGTAGAGTCTAGGCTCCCTCCCCCTAGAATCTGTGATTATGGTGGAAGTTATGTCATGTGCCTTCTGGGGCTGGGTCACAAAGGCGATAAAGCTTCTGCTGGGGTCTCCTGGGTGTGGCTTACTCTTGGAAGTCATACTACGAGACAGCCCAGAGTGCTCCCATGGAGAGGCCAGGGAGAGTGTTCTAGTGGACAGCCCCAAGTGAGGTCACCAGGTGGACAGTCATTTCTAGATATGTAAGTGAAGACACTACCAGACGATTCCAGGCTCTCCTGTTGGAGGCATCCAGACTTTGACAAGCCATTCCCACTGTGTCCTGTGCAAATTCCTAATCCTCACAATCCATGAACATAATAAAATGACTACTTTATGCTACTAAGTCTTAGAAGCATTTATAATATAGCAATAGTTACTAGAACAATGATTCATCTAAAAGAACTTACTGTGTTCCTAATATGTGTTAAATGTACGTTTTCAGTCCCTACCCAGGACTACTGGTCTATTCCTATGGCGATCTGAAAGATTCTTTTCCTGGTCTTCAGAGGATTCTCAGCTGCCTCTTCCACTTCTCTTCTAAGTCTATTTTGCTTCCGTCCTCAGAAACTCTTTCCCTTGGCCCAGTTCTCTCCATATTATATGTTTTTGTCTGAAACACAATAGCTGTGTGGTTCTTAAGGCTGATCCACCCTTCAGCAACGCTCGGATTCTTCACCTATTATTCTAAGTCAATTCTAAGTCAATGTCTAAGCCAAAGCTTCCTGGTTGCCACTTGGTTCAGATGAGGAACCACCCAAGAGTTTATTTGTCCAGCACGTTGCCTCTGCAGAGGGTTGCATCTCACTGCCCTTTCTGGCTACATTTGGGTCATGATTACCACCATATTAGAGAATGACTTTGGAGGTGGGGTCATTAGGACACATACACCAACTGTCACATTGCCCAGCACACTGTAGGATTCAACGTATAAAAATGTTTTGATCTCTTCCTCTCTCGTGCAAAAGGTCTTGAATTCCCACAGGATGTCCCAGCATACTCTTGTTTCTAATCGGAGAAATATTCGAAGGTCAAAGTCCATTTTCAAAGCCAAAATGATTGTCATGCTCTGTGATTAGTATTCAATCTGAATTTTTTTTACCCTGACAAAATGTTTATCAACATTTTAAATATTGTGTTTTCAGCATCATGACAATTTCATAAATAAAATTCTTCTGCAGTGTTAATGCAAAGTTGAGAGAAATTTTCATACGGTTCATCTTAATTTCTTCAGTGGATTTTAATTTAATGCTATTTCTCCTGTAGAGGCCCAGAGGTTCACAGACATGCTCCCAGAGCCCTGAAGGAAATATTGTTGTCGTGTTGTTGTAAAACGGACCATGTCTATTTAAACATAATTTTTAAACAACGGTTTCAAATCTGTGTTCACTGGCTCTTGACGGGGTCAAGTCAGGGGAGTTGTTGAATCTATATAGGTCCATCGTATTTGTGGACTGAATAAATGATACCGAGCACACAGCTTTTCTATTATTCCTCAAATGTATGTAGATACTATTATAATTATTAAAGTGCTACTGAAAAGTCATTCATATTAGTTTTAGCAAAATTTATTTTTTCAAGCAATGGCCAATAGAAGTATAATAACTATGATAGAGGAATACAGAAAATACTTTCCGTGTGAAAAGGGTCCTTCTGCTCAGGAAAGGTCAAGTGTCATTTCTACTCATCTCCTCGTTCTGTTGTTGAAGATGATGGATTCAGGCGACCACCTTAGGGAACCAAGGGAGATTTCAGAATTACAGCTTCTAATATGAAGATTACTTAACCATACATTATATTCATAATTGTCACCAAGGGAAAACAAGAGTTATTTCATAACATAGGCCACATTATAATGCAGGGATCCAGCCTGGGCGTAAGTGCGCACATGCGCTTGTGTTTCATAGAGGGCAATGGCTGTGTTTTTATACAGATCTCTGACATAACAGTACATACTGTGATGGCAGAATGGCTGGCAAATTAGTCCATAAACACCCCACCCCAACCCTGAATTGATTAAGATATTCTTCATTTCAAAAAAAAAAAAAAAAGATTACTGTTCGAATAAGCCCTTGTTTCAGATAGTTTTTATTTTCCCACACTTACATGACAAAGAATAATTTAGCTAATCTCTTTCTATGGTATTTCTGGCTTATTTCTTAAACAGAAGGATTCCTGTTTTGAGAAAATTCATAAATGTCCACTTTTCTTTCAAAAACCTGGGTGACCTCTAATATGATTTCAATTTTACAGGGGGTGGGGGGAGGAGTGGCCAATGGGAATCACGTAAAAGTTATTGGTTCACTGCCATTATAATGAAAACCATGTGTATGGGGAAATTTACAGCCATAAATCTCTCAGTGCACATAACTTCTAATTAAAACCTCATAACAATCTTTTCCAAATAATGAACACAATTTTGAGATCGAGCTTAATTTCATTATTTCAGAAATGGACATGAGAACTGTGTGTCTGGGAATGTGCTGCTCCGGGATGGTGACGAGGACACCAAAAGAGAACATCATAGCCACCATATCTCAAAAAAAATGCAGAAGGAGGGAGGCTGTTGGTCTTAAAAAACAGCATTTAAGGGGCAGAATTAACATCCAGTGGGTTTCAGATATACGATTCGGGTAGGGAGCACCGAATTTCGAATTTCGAGAACTAGTCTCTCCAGGAAGTGTGTCATCCTCTAGACAGAATTCATACTGTATTGCATAGAAATTATCTGAGCTATGCCGAGAACACAGCTCATGGTACACACTGTTTTGTGGGTCCAGGGGATGGAGTGTGTGCACTGTTGAATCCTGACAGCTACTCTGTTTCTTGGCAACTCCTTCTGGCCAATCCAAATAGTGTCAACAAATTCCAGAGAGGACAAGTGTCTTTCCAGAGGAAGACAGATTGCATAAAGGGCATACAATAAAGTCTCAACGATTCCAGTTTAGGCCAAATTTCAAAAACATTCCATGAACAATGAAGAAAATATTTCCTTTCAGTTAGATTCATAAAGAGAGAATGGTAATTTGGCCCTTAAGAGAATATGTTAACTTCCTTCTTTATTGACAATTGTTTCTTATCTCAGTTGGACAATATTGATAATGGTAATAAACATGTTTAATCTATTAGTTTAAAAAGAACACTTACTCTGCCCTAAGGAGCCCTCTTTGAACTCCTTTTCCTTCTCCTGAAAGTCACAGTTAATCAACAAGCATAAATCACTATTAAAATACAGTAAAACTAATGGGTGTATAACTTGCCTCTTAACATCAAGTTAGCTCATCAGCTGTGAATATACTCGAATGATATTTGATAGAAATAACAAACGGTACTTTTATTGAAGCAAAACAACATTCAAGCACAGGCAATACAGGTGATAAACTTCCAGCACCCGCTCAGCGAGACCACATATCCAACCTCCTCAGTGCCAATGGAAATAGAGTTTTATTGAATGCACCTGATTTTAAGCCCCTTCCAGTATTCCCTTTCAATAGCTTCATAAGGACCAGTTACAGGCTAGCCAGCTTGTGTAAATGTGCTTAAAATTTGGAAGCTACGTCAGACAAGTTTATCAACGTATAGAAACTCATCAGAAGCAACCTAACATGGATTTAATGTTTGGCAGAGTGTGCGGGGGCGGGAGGGAGACCTATTTTTTAAATTAACCTGGCCCATTGTTGTAAATTATTTTCACAATCTGCTTAGAACATCTAAGGCCCGGCCTATCAAAGGGCTCCCAAGACCCTTAATTCAGGCCGGGCCTTTTTGTGAAAGAGCTCAAGCTGCTGGCTGCAACAAGGACTCTGGGGTTACAACTACAGGAGGGTACCTAAGAGTGATCATTCTTCGCAGACATCTGCAGCCATTGAGAGGCGACCTGCTCTGAGGGCTGGGAAGCAGGCCATTATGGTCTGGCCCTCTGTGTCCTCTCAGCTGCGAGCACACACAAGTGCCAGGTGCAAAAGCCTCGCTCAAGAGGAGACTATAGACCAGGGTAATGGTCACAGCGATTACGAACTGATCATTATTCCCTCCCTGTTTCCTTGTTTCAACCAACCGGTTGCTCCACTGATTATTTTCTCTTTATTGCCGAAAATGGTATCCTATGGCTCGGGGCTGATTATATCTTTCTTTCTGGCAAGACTTTTATTTCAAAATTATGTAGCACGTCGTCTGTTAGATTGGACCGATTAGCCACAAATCTTAAGAAATCACCCTATTGAATATTTCACAGTGGAGAGTTGGAGGATTAATGCAAAATATTATACCCTTTTTTTTTCCAACTATAGCTCCATATGTGGTCCACCTGATTTCTTTTTTTTCTTTTTTTTAGTCTGTACCGGTTGAGCATGCTCTCAGTTTATCTTTAGAGGGCTTCCCGCATTTCACTGAAATAGACTGAAGAAGCTATACGAGAATGCACTCTGCTTGCATTCACAAATGTGGCACAAATTTTATCCGATACGATAAAATAAGCATTTTTAGGGTCGTGTACTCTATGGCCAAACGCTAATTAAAAACAGGATGGAGCTTTTATTTCCCCTATTAGAGATATGAGAGCCAAAGTGTTTCAGGAGAACAATGGTTTTCAGTCCTGGGCAACATAGTTGTCAAAGGCTGTTGGAACAGAAGTTTCAAATGAATATTGTACAAGTAACAGGGGTCTCCGTGATGCTACCTTCAGTGATTATCTGCCCAAACTGAGAGCTGGGAAAGAAAGAAATTTGGAATTCGATGTTTAAAAATTAAATAACTGAAACAATTGGAAAATGGGCACAGTGCTCTCACACAAGTGAATATATTCTTTCATCCAGAATCTCAAAACTTACCAGTTTGCCAAGTTTTCATTAGTATAAGAACATTTCAAGTCCTATAAATAATTGCAACCAACATCAGTGACATCTTAAAAAGAGATTTAACATTTCTGGACATTTTGAAGCCATGAGAGGAAAAATAGTTTTGCATCTTTTTGTTCTTTTCCTCAAAGGGGGAAGAAAAAGAGAGAGAGAGAAAGAAACCTGGTTTGGGAATATTAAGATCATGAAATAGTGAAGCATATTTTCAAGATCTAAAAAAAAAAAACTCTGCTACCTTCTGAATATTACCTATATCACGTAGAAATGGGTTTGTTCACCAAATTATTACATGTATATTAAATTTTAAAATAAACCTTATCAGGCAGTGTAAAAGTTACTACTTGAATTCCCTTTTTTAAAAAAACAAATAGAAAGTCGTGTTGTCGAACTTCATGGAATCCCACACTTCTTAATTTTTTCTAGAATATGAGAAGCAAACCAAGACTGTAAAGAAAAAGAATATTTTTAAATGTACTGTGTCAAATGGATTCAGAAAGCACTTTTTTTTTCAAGGAAATGGATTTGAGAAGAAAAGAGAAATACGAACTTCATTGACTATTACTTTTGCTCTATGAAATATTATCTAGTACTCTCCCTTGGAATTGTATATTCCATATGACATTAGTTTCTTTGTCTCTTACGGTGTGGAAATGTTTCCATATGTCAGAAGTTGGTCTCACCATTTAGCTGAGGGAAATAAATAAAACAAGCAGAATTTTGTGGCCAACTTGAACATAAACACCAAGTCACAAACGTCAGGTACAGATCCAGCACTCCCAGCCGCTCAGAGCTAGCTGTCCCCAGTTCTTCAATCCCCCGGGTTCTGGCTAAGACTGGCTAGTCAATTTTCCATACAACACCAGATTGTTAGGGATTCCACTAGGATTTATATGTGAGTTGTAAAAACACCTATTATTGAGCCTAATATATATATATATGTGTGTGTAGAGAGAGAGAGAGAGAGAGCTTAATATATATATTGAGCCTAATATCTATGCAATATAGATATAAGTATATATCTATACTGCAAGTGTCTAATTCATATAATGTATCTACTATAATTCAGATATTTGGGTGTTCGCACACACCTATTAATCTAAGGTAGAGAGTGATTAAAAAATTTACCAAAGACAAGCTTTCTTTCTAGTTTTCTAGTTTTTCAAATTAAAAACATAGTACATTTTGGAAATATGATGTAGGTCACCAGGCCAGGAGTAGCAAGTTCCTCTTTTTTTAATATTTGCTCATATTCTTCTGCCCTGGTCATTTTCAGCAAACAAAGCAATATGGTTTTTAAATTCTGATTTCTACAAGAAGATATATGATTGCCCTATTTCTGGGTGTAGATCCAAGATCACAGCGTCTACAAGTGCACTGAATTCTTGCAGCTTCTTCCCACAAAGCAATGTGGGTGTCACCGTGAGGCAGAAATGCTTTGGCTCTGACACTCTAGGCCTCTGCTCTGGTGTTGACATTCATTGCATATAATATTTAATAATCCAAAACCATTGGTCATTTTATGAAAGTGGCTTCCTAACGTAAGCCTTTTGGACAATTCCCCCCCGCCTCACTTTTTTACCTCCTTATTATCTCATGATGAACCAATCTGGAGATAATGACATCGAATTCACTTCATGGAGAGTTGTTTAAAACAGCGCAAAAAGTCATCCCAGCGCACCCGAGTGCCTGGCATGATATTCTGTTACTGGACAAACTGCAACACACCATGCCAGCTGAATCTTATACTCAACAAATTTGGCTCCTTTTGCTACCCACAGCTCTTCTACCTCATAACTGGACAATTACTCTTAACTTCTTTTTGAAGGTAGTATATGCCATCTGGCCCATCGTGAGGCATGATTTTTGCTTCTTGCTATTGTCAGGGGATGCCAGAGGTGGGGGATGCTAAACATCTCAAAGTATGGAAAAGTTTCAGAGGGAAGCTCGATTTTCACTTGTTTGTTGTGAACGCACTCACTGGTTAAGAATGCTAATTATATGGAAAGAATTCCCAGAATTTTTGGGAAAATTCCACATATATAGGAGTTAAAAAGACTCAGTTATAGGAGTCCAGTCCAGTCCAAAAACAAACATTGTGGCTGTGGATTTGAGTTATCTAGTCTTTAAAGCGACAGTGTGAAGCGGTAAGTCTTTAACCCCTCTTAACCTCTTTGCTATGTGCGACTTGTAATTTTCTCAGTCATGAGGATGTCACTAGTGTACTTTTACGGTAAATTTTCAAACCCCGGGGGCGCCTGGGTGGCTCAGTCAGTTAAGCGTCTGCCTACGGCTCAGGTCATGATCCCAGGGTCCTGGGATGAGTCCCATGTCAGACGCCCAGCTCAGCAGGGAGTCTGCTTCTCCTTCTACCTCTGCCTGCCGCTCTGCCTACTTGTGCTCTCTCTATCTCTGTCAAATAAAGAAATAAAATCTTAAAAAAAAAAATTTCAAACCCGGATGCATAATTTTCAAACCTACACTACCTTCACTCCACTCTAGAACTACCCATACAACACCTCACTTATGAAAAACAATTATTTTGGTTCCTTTTTTATGTTAACTTGAGATCCTAGGTGTTTACGTTTCCTCTGGAAATTCAATGAGTTCTTCAGATGCCCCAGATTTTCACCTTCCTGAAAAAAAAAGATGTGTCAACGAAGTAGCGATTTTATAAAGATTTCAGTTTTATCCTGTAGTTTTGATTGATCACAATTAGAATAAACTTACAACTTGAGATTTGGGTGTTGCAGACACCAGACACCACCACATCACTGTCTGGCCAGCACTCCACTTCCAGAACTGCTCCTTCCCCAACTCCAACGGTGTGGGCCCAAGAAAGAGCAGCGGTGATTTTAGAGGCCTCGGTCACCCACCCCTCAAACACAGGGCCACCGTTGATTGGTCCAGAAGTGGGCACCTGACTCAAAAGGACCAGTCAGATTCCTTCCCTGAGCCTTTTGAACTGAATCCAGTGTAGGGAGTTGGCCTTTCTCCAGTGGAAACAACACAATGAGAAACGCAGCAGTTTTTAATGATCATGTTCCCTTATATCTTTCCCCTCCACCTCAATATTTTATTTTGACAAATACTCAACCTAAAGAAAAACTGAAAGAATAGGACAATGAAAAATCTGTACACCCTTTATCTAGATTCACCAACTGTGGTACATTTGCTCATTCTCATGGTAATCAAGTAGGTAAGTGGATAGATAGATGCTAAGCCATTTGTAAGTAACTTCCAGTTATCATGACACTTCACCCCTAAATACTTCAGTGTGTATCTCTGAAGAATCTAGGCTGAACAGATTTCCTCCACCTGTTTCACCTTGCTTAGCATTAACATTTTTGAAAGGTCCAGGACGGTTGTCTTGTAAAGTGTCCTACAGTCTGGATTTGTCTGATCATTTCCTCATGGTTAGACTCAGATTAAACATTTTTGGCAAGAATAGAGCATCCCATCAGGAGGCATATAAATCCGTCTGTTTGATAGTGATGCTGCTAAATTTGATCACTTAGTTAATATAGTTTCTATCAGCTCTCCCACTTAAAGGTGCACTTATTTCTTTGTAATTGTTAAGTAATTTTGCCATCAATTGCTAATCCTTGCCCTAATCAATTATTATGCTGAGGATTATAAAAACAATAATTTTCTAATTACATTCCACATTTTATTAGGATATTTCTGTAGAGAAGAGCTTTTTGTCATTGACGCCTCACCTGTTTTTTAATATCATGATAAAATCGTGGCTTAATTTTTATTGAATGTGTTATGTCCCTTACTACTATTACTCATTTTGATGCTTGAATTATTCCAAATGTGGCCAGTGGAAGCCCCCAGGAAGCTAGTTTCTGTGTCCTTCTGACATGTTCCCATTACTCTTTGAGCATTTTCTTCCTTTTTTAGCATGAAATGTCCTAGGCTTACCTTGTACTTCCCTATTCCACACCTGAAATCAGCTATTTTTCCTTGGAGGCTTGGTCCTTCTACTAGGGAATGGTATTAGAGACTGAGATATGGATGCTAGAGACGCACATTGCTTCTAGAGTGTTGTTGCTTTAGGCTCTGTCAATGGACTGAGCTGCGAGCTGAATTTTTAAAAATGACTTGATCCTTAATGCTTCCAATTCAAATCTCATACCATGAATTTTTGCTCTTGTCATGGCATATTTGTATATCCTCCAGAACCCTAATTCCCAGTGATATCAACATTATTTACACATTTGCCCTATTCTGCAATACATATAAAATCAGTTAACTTCAATGCCACCAACAAAGCTGCCAAGTTCAGGTTTTCCTTGCAGTTTTCATCTTAGTATGCACTACTAACGGTACAGAACAAGAAGACTGATATCCTGGATGGTCACAGGCTTGTTGTGAGATGTAATTGGGTTCATGCGTCTGTCACAGTCCTTTCACATCGTGACCCCTTCATTCCTGAATTCTGAACTATCATCTATCTTTATTTTAGCTCAATTACGTTTCTAAGTAGCTTTTATGGGGTGATGTATATTTTCTGAGACCTTGCCATATCTCTGAATTCTTTCTGCCGTCTTTATGCATGAGTGGAAATTTGTATCTCCTTGTCCATTTATTAAGTTTATTCCGAATATGTTATAAATTTGATGCTATTACTGGAATTTTATTTAAAAGTGGAATTTTATCTTGTTTTTCTGATTATAGTAATAGATATCAGTATCTTTGTTTTGAACAAGACCACATTATTAAAATCCTCTTGTAGTTCAAATGGTTTTAATTGATTTTTTTGTGGCTTTTCTGAAAGATAAATATATTACTTGAAAATACAGAAGCTCTTCTACTTAACTAGTATAGGTAAGCGAATCAAAAAGTTGTTCACTGGCCGCAATATTTGTTAGTACAAATTGACAGCATCTGAACAATTGTTAACAACATCCAACATGATCAGAAGAGTTGATGTACTTTTGCTCAGGTGCATTAAAATCAGTTAACATATATAGCACTAGGTTTATTTTTTTAATTAATTTATTTATTTTGAGAGAGAAAGAGAGAGAGAACATGAGCAGGAGGGGCAGAGGGAGAGGGAATCTCAAGCAGACTCCCCACTGAGTGCAGAGCCCAACACAGGGCTCCACGCGGGACTCAATCCCATGACCCTGAGATCACAACCTGAGCCAAAACCAAGAGTCAGGGGCTTAACCAAATGCACCACCCAGGCATCCCTAAGTACATGTTATACCTGCAGAAACAAAATCAAATGCAAGTGCTGGTAATAAACCTTGAAAGGAACATAAGATAAAATTAGACTAAGTGAATTATTTAGTAGCAATTGTTAATGTTGTTAATAAATTAAACACTGATAAACTACCAGAGTTAGGGAGAAGGATACCAAAATAAAAGCAAGCTCAGTAATTTTCCCATTAAAGTATATTCCTAATTTTGGTTATTAAAGAAATCTAGGTTAAAGCCTCCTCAACTTGTTGATCATTGCCAAATGCTAATGTAATGTGTGTTTTGTTACCTTGTTTGAGAATATTCAACTCTGCTATTGAAAACAAGCAAAATAAATGAGATGCATGAAACCCACAAGAAGGGTTAAGCATAATCATTAAGCAAGTAGTTTATGAGATATAAAGGAAACTCACAGGATGTATTAATTGTAGATAACGAGTAAGCAGGAAGCTTGAGAGAAATAGGCAGCATATAAGATTTATGCTAGTAACCTCTAAGACATGTTAAAGATACATAAAATAAATGGAACATGTGACAGAAAAAACAAGAATGATACTTACAGATAGAAAGGGATGGAAATAATACAGTATAGATCATGTCACCTCCATGTTGACAGCTGTGTCATCTATAAATTGGCCTCCCATTGGCAATACCCATCATAGTCTCATTCTGGCCCTATGTGTACTTTGCTCAAGAAATTCAGATAAACCCAGTCACAGCAAGGGTCAGACATATTTACCTGCTTCTCTGGGATACAGCAAGTGAGTGTGCTGACCCTGGTAAAGTTCCACCTTCCAGGCTTCTTCAGAATCCCATTATCAGCTGGGAGGATTCAGAGGTCCAAAAGGATCATGAATCAGGCAGGTGGCTCTTCCACCCCTCCTGTACCCTGTCCTAAGCATGTCAACCTCTCCCTTCTCTTTCCCCTTGCTTCTTGCTGTGTGTTTTTAGATGATTGAAGAAACCACGCAATTTGTGCATTTTAATTTGGTCTGTGAGCTTCTCTGTTCCGTGTCTGCTTGGATCATTTGTCCAGCTAATTTATTTGGAATTTTTGTTGCACAAGGGTTATTTCCCATGTGACAGCAAAATTAAGGACAAATATATTAATTCCTATGATTTTTTAAAATATTTTATTTTTTTATTTATTTGTCAGAGAGAGAGCACAAGAAGGGCGAGCGGCAGGCAGAGGGAGAAGCAGGCTCCCTGCTGAGCAGGGACCCCCGCCCCAACATAGGACTCAATCCCAGGACTCTGGGATCATGACCTGAGCCGAAGGCAGACACTTAACCGACTGAGCCATCCAGGCATCCCAACTCCTACAATAGTTGGAAATCACTTAAAAGGCAAAATCTCCACTAAGTTGTATTTTAAAAATCTCATCATTCCCTTCATAAGACAAACAAATTACCATAGAAAATCAAAAGTAAGTGCTCGGCCAAACATAAATCAAGCAAATATCCACCAAATACCCACATTTGTAATACGGATATACTAATAACAAGTTGACTCGAAGAGTTCCCCAATTCTCAAAGCCTGCATCGTGTGTCCCAAAACTGAGGAGAAAGCAATGGAGTTGCACTGAATGTGTCAGGGATCACACGTAATCTGCTACCTGTCTTAGCCAGGCAGGGGTATGTAGCATGCAACTCTTTACAATGGAAGGAATGCCTGTCTTCAAAATGTCATCTCTTTTGCACTGATCCAACTGAACGTCAAAAGAACTTGAGAAATATAAGAATTGATTAATATCAGAAAGCTTAATAACATTATAAATCATCCGTCAAAATAAATAGATAAATAGGGGCACCTGCGTGGTGCAGTTGGTTGAGCGATGGACTCTTGATTTCAGCTCAGGTTGTGATCCCAGGGTCCTGAGATTGAGCCCCCAAGTCGGGCTCCACGGTCAGCCCAGAGTCTACTTGAGATTCTTTCTCCCTCTCCCTCTGTCCCTCCCACTCGTGCGCTCTCTCTCTCTCTCTCTCTCAATAAAATAAATCCTTAAAAATAGATAAACTAGATGAAAAGTTTAATAGAAACAACGAGAAGTTACTTGTAAAAGTATACAGCACATATACCTGATTTAAAAAAAAATCTTTAAAAATATAAGATCAAAACTTCTGCAAGGTATATTGCCTAGAACTTTTATCACTCCAGGATTAGTGATCATTAAGTCTCAGCTGAAAATAAACAACATGAAGTACCCACATTTGAATGAGCACCACCATAGTTGGGTCCAGACAAGCCCACCACCACCACCCTTACTAGGTGGAGAAATCACACACACAACCCTACCTTGCCCTCCCCCCACTACATGGTCTAGGGAAAGAACTGGGACACAGAGAAGGGCCATGTGGGTCATCAGACTTACAGAGCTGCAGGGTTCATGAAATGAGATCGTCTTTCCCCAGAGGGGGCGGGGCACTGAGAGGAACCCTGGTACAGACCAGAGAGCCTCTAAAAAGGGAGGCTGGTATCTGCCTCCACCTGGATGCTCTGTAAGCCACAGAACCTGACCTTTGGTCTGCTTCTCATCTTGACATTTTTGGAAACAAGAGGTCTGCTGGACAACTCACTGCTGTGGGGCAAGAAAAAATTGTGTAGGGTGTCTAGGAAGAATACCGTCTGACCTCCTGCCTCCTTTGTGCTTTGGGTCTTTGTGCTCTCAGAAGTTGAGCGCCATGGCTCCATAAGGGGAGCACAGGTGGAGAGATGTGGCATGTTAGCAGAGGTCTCTAGCAACAGAGAGACCCTGACTTAGCCATCGTGACACCTGGGAATTCTCCTGACCACTAACATAGTACCCTGCTCAGAGCAAGTGCTCTATTCTTTCTTTTTTTTTTTAATTTTATTTTATTATGTTATGTTAATCACCATACAGTACATCATTTGTTTTTGATGTAGTGTTCCATGATTCATTGTTTGCGTATAACACCCAGTGCTTCATGCAGTACATGCCCTCTTTAATACCCATCACCAGGCTAACCCATCCCCCACCCCCCTCTCCTCTAGAACCCTCAGTTTGTTTCTCACAGTCCATAGTCGGTTCGTCTCTTTCCCTCCGATTCCCCCCCTCTTCATTTTTCCCTTCCTGCTATCTTCTTTTTTTTAACATATAATGTATTATTTGTTTCAGAGGTACAGGTGTATGATTCAACAGTCTTACACAATTCACAGCGCTCACCATAGCACACACCCTCCCCAATGTCTATCACCCAACCACCCCATCCCTCCCAACCCCCACCACTCCAGTAACCCTCAGTGTGTTTCCATAGATTAAGAATTCCTCATATCAGTGAGGTCATATGATACATGTCTCTCTCTGATTGACTTATTTCGCTTAGCATAATACCCTCTAGTTCCACTATTATTTCTTAAATAATAAATAAATGATAAAACTATCATATCACTTTTTGGTATGTTTTTATGGGACTTGTATTTCAAGATGCATTTTAATTTGTGTTTATTTCATATTTCTCCTCCTACTTTATAACCTTTTCGAGACCAAAGACCAGGTTCTAACCTATTACTGTATCCCTGATACGCACCTTTTTTTTAAAAGATCATATTTATTTATTTGACAGAGACACGGTGAGAGAGGAAACACAAGCAGGGGGAGTGGGAGAGGGAGAAACAGGCTTCCCATTGAGGGATCGAGCTTGATGCAGGGCTCGATCCCAGGACCCGGGGATCATGACCTGAGCCAAAGGCAGACACTTAACGACTAAGCCACCCAGGCGCCCCCCTCATACACATCTTAAGTTAGTGCTTTGGACAGAGATTAAAGAAGTGTTTCTGAATGAGTAAATAGATGAATAAATAAATGTATCAAATAGCCAACACACTGGCCTGAATCAACTTCTACTAATCACTGGTCCCACATTCCAAGCTCAGAACTTGATACTGCAATTACTGCTTGTGGCTTTATCTGATAATCTTAGTATAAAAGACTACTATTTTCAAGTGGCAATAATGTTCACCTAAAAACTCCCTTGGTCCCATATCTCCATTAAGATACTGCCCTATTGGGGGGTGGGAGGATGGGTTAGCCTGGTGATGGGTATTAAAAAGGGCACATTCTGCATGGAGCACTGGGTGTTATGCACAAACAATGAATCATGGAACACTACATCAAAAACTAATGATGTAATGTATGGTGATTAATATAACAATAAAAAATTATTTAAAAAAAAGATACTGCCCTATTTCTCACTATCCTTGTCATGCAATTTCTTTTTCTTCTTTTTTTTCCCCCTTTAGACATTTATTTATTTATTTTAGAGAGAGAGAGAGAGAGAGAGAGAGCACATGAGCTGGGGGAGGGCCAGACGGAGACACTTTCAAGCAGACTCCGCCCTGATCGCCGAGCCCGAGTACGGGCTTGATCTCATGACCCTGAGATCATGACTTGAGCCAAAGGCAAGAGTTGGATGATTAACCAACTGCACAATCCAGGAGTCCCTTGTATCTTTGATTTCTTAAAAAAGAGTTGTCTGTGCTTGAATGAAGTGGTGATATTTACTGTGAGAGAAAAAAATAAACACAAAAATAAGTGGAATGGGAGGGTAGGGGGCAGAGATCAGATCATACACTCATTTTGACCTATGTTGGGTTTGAGATACCTGTGAGACATCCAGGTGGCAATGCCAAGTGCACTGTTGTGTGGTCAGCTTATTCTCCACCCCTTCACTTACTCTTCTCGCTACGCCCACAAATGTGGGCCCGTCCCTAGCCAATCCCCATTTCCACCTGCACTTTTACCTAATAGACATCAAATACATGTTTGCTGAATCAGATAAATCCATTCAACATTTGTCTTATTACCCCCTCTTCTGATAGCTCATGATTTTCTTCCTTTTGTTATTTTCTCCTTTCTTTCCTTCTTGTCTTTCCCCTTTCCTCCTGCTACAACGTATATTTATCTGAGCACCTATTATATGCCAAAGTCCATGCTGAGCCTCAAGAATACAGTTTTTAGCATAAAAAGGTAATTTCTCTGTCGGAATTTACAATTATGGCACTGATATAAAATAAGCCCAAGAATAAAATTAGTAATGAACAATGCTGGTATGTTCTGTGGAGCAAAAGCCCATGGCATGTTGTATTGAGTGTGGCTGCTATAGTATGGCCGGGGTTGGGGGGGAAGGGAAAGTTCCGTAAAGGCGGGGTCTGAGAGCGGGAGGAATATTGATATGAACTCGGGTCATAAGGGCAAGAGCCCAGAGGAGCCTGGGCAGAGGACCAGTGTTTGGAGGGGGAGCACACGGAGTTCAAGGTACTGAAAGGTGGGTGCGTGGGTGGCTGAGAACAGAGGGTAAGGGAAGGGTCCTGCAAAATGAGCTGTGCATGCTGTCCATTTTATTTAATTTTTTGACTTTTTCTTCTCCTTTTTCTCTTTTGGTTTTTCTTTTTCTTGTCTATTCTTTTGCCTTTGTTATTTGATTTTATTTTTATTTTTTAACAGCCTAGATATTGGATAACCAAGATAAGATTTAATTTGCATTTAATTGTCTTCCCGATATCTGGATGTATACTCTAAATGCAGGATTTGAAAAACATTAGAACTTGGAAACGAGTTCAAGGGGATTTATATTCTTAAAAGCTGAAATGACATTTAAAATATTTAAATTATACCTTAAAAAGGAAGAATTTAAGAGTACCCAGTACATATTGAGTGAGGATGCATGATGCATTCGTGTAGGGAAATGTTAAAACCCACTTATGTCTGTTTCTTTTTTTTGATTTGCTGCCCACCTGTATGCAGTTGGTTAGTTACCATGGAGCTTTTGATGATTATTCAGGTTTTAATTGTTTTGATTAAGAGCATATATTGTTCAATGTATACCCATAATAGATTACTGAATAAAAATAAGAGCTGTAAAGAACACATGTTCCAGAAATAGAACATTAATGAAAACCATAAAAATAATAAAAATTCTGCACAATCACCCCGATATACAATTCAATAGACCTGTGCAATGCGTTCATCTAATCGAATTTTTTACACCAAATTACCTCTCGTACTTTAGAAATAGAATTAAAAAGAGTAAATATGGTGATTAGTATATCTAAATTGACTTTACATTTATTACAAATAAAAATGATAAATATGCACAATATATAATTTGTGGATAAGTGCTTGCAAATACCACACTCATATAGATTAATCTTTTTAAAACTTTTGAAAGTGTTTTAAGGGCACCTGGGTGACTCAGCCGGTTAAGCATCTGCCTTGGGCTCCGGTCATGATCCCGGGGCCCTGGGATGGAGCCCTGCATTGGGTTTGCTGCTCAGCGGGGAGTCTGCTTCTCCCTCTGCTTCCGCCCCTCCCCCTGCTCGTTTTCGCTCTCTCTCTTTCTCTCTCTCTTTTAAATAAATAGATAAAATCTTTTTTTAAGTGTTTTAAATGTATAAAAAATGATAATTTAAAAAAAATTTTAGGCGCACCTGGGTGGCTCAGTCAGTTGAGCCGCCAACTCTTGATTTGGACTCCAGTTGTTTTCTCAGTGTCCTAAGATTGAGCCCCGGGCAATGGGCTCCACACTCAGTGCTTATGATTCTCTCTCTCTCCCTTTTCCTCTGCGCCCACCCGCCTCCACTCGTGTTCTCTCTCTAAAAAAAATTTTTTTCAGAAATTTCTGTAAGTTTCTTAATGTATGAGAATAAATCAATTGATAATTAAAGTTTACAACAGAAATTTCAAAAATGTCTTAAGGAGTTTTCATCAATTTTGGATGCTAGAATATGTCAATTATATTTCAGTCTACTTTTTAGTATGTATTAAATCACTAAATTTACATTTTTGTCATATTATGTTGTTGACACATCATTTTCCTTCATACTTAAATTAAATTAAATAACATAGGTCACTTGATAAGTGGAGAAATTTTGAAATTCATCTCTGTCTCATAAATATTGTTAAATATTATATTAAATGAACTTCATAAATATAATTGTATTAGCATTATGACATAATTTTTTATCTAAAGTCATTTCTTTATAAATCACTTCCTAAAAATTCTAAAATGATTATAAAAATCATAAGGGAGGTCTGTGAGATTATATATTACAGTAAAAGAAATTCATCAATCAAAAAAGTTGGGGAACCCACTACATCAAAAAAATAAATAAATTTAAAAAAAAAAGTTGGGAAGCCATTCTAATGTATTGTAATTATTTTCCAAAGAGTTCAAATACACATAGTAGATATATCATTGAAGAAAAAAGCACACCTGCTGGACACATAACATCCTTTTGTTTTCTTAGCACAATTTGTTTTATCTTGTATAATATTTTACAGTTAAAGTCTTAATATATGCATGCATATACACTTGGACAATCGGTGAAAATGACATTTACAAGTCTTCCCAATTAACTTCATAGTCCCCTGAGTAAATGAGAATAACGTCTTAGAATTTTTTAAGGGAAGAAGCTTCCAAGAGATCTTCAAAAACCTAAGACAATAACCGTCAAATGAATTTATGCTCCAAGTATTCAAGCCAGCATTTAGAATTTCATGTATTTCAAAATGTGTATAATTTTAATTAAGTCCTAAATCACTTTAGATGAAAGTATGCAAAGAAAACTATTTTCCAATTACAAAATCACAGGGATTTAGCTTGGCTCCCTGAGGTCCCTACAAATCACTTAATCCCTTTTCCTCAGTTTCTGATTGGGAGTTAGATCCCCACCATATAGACACAGGATGACCAAATACTCTAACATCTATAACGAGCTTTGATGTTTGGTAATACGGAAGTACTGGTTTGGGGAGCAGCACTATTGTTTTCATTGTGTTTCATTACTTTCCCGACCCAGGGTCTCTGTTGATGTGAGCCCACAACAAAGGATTCATGGTGCATGTGCTTCAAACTGCCACATTAGCATCTGCTCATGTTTACACACAAAACATCCACTTACTGGTAAATTAGTATGAAGTATTATTATTTGATATTTTTCAAATTTTCCATTTTTTACCTTCAGAGTCACCAAAATTATTTCATGAATACTATTTGGTCAGAGATGCTCTTAATGCACACACTCTACACTGGATACCAATACCTATTTCACAGATATAATTTGAACGTAAAAAGAAAGTGTGTTTTATAGACTGCCAGATGAGTAAGTCATCAAAAAAGGCTGATACTTAAAATATGTGTATACGATGAGATCAAATATTGCCAAATCAATGTGACTTTCTGAAATCCCAGTAAAAATGAGAGCAGAAAGACTATTTCATTGACATCCATTAGAAGTCCCTTAATAAAATGAGACATATTTTTCTTTTCCTTTTTTTATCAATTTCCATTTCAGAATGATATGAAGGTTTATGTTCCAAACTGGAGCCAAGAACCACCTATTATTTCTCTTGAGGTTTTAAAGAATTTTGCCAGATTTTCCATAGAACTCATGAAGTTGGCAATAAATAAATAAACAAATAAATAGTAAATTTCATAAAATGAGTTTGTCACACAAGGCCTCATTTAAAATATTAATCGATTTTTTAAAGATTTTTTTATTTGACAGAGAGAGACACAGTGAGAGAGGGAACACAAGCAGGGGCAGTGGGAGAGGGAGAAGCAGACTCCCCGCCGAGCAGGGAGCCCAGGGACTCGATCCCAGGACCCTGGGACCATGACCTGAGCTGAAGGCAGACGCTTAATGACTGAGCCACCCAGGCACCCAAAGTATTAATCTATTTAAACTAATACTACTTTATTCTTCCTACATACATTTATTCTGAAAAATTTAAACTAACAATAATTAAAATTGTTTTTAGTTAGACTATGATACATATTTATGAGATACAATACATTAATATGAATGATATAGAATACATTCTATATAGAGAAAAAATGAGTCTAGTCACACGAGGGTAATTTTATTAAGAAACTACACATGTATTCAAATGGTATAGTTTGAAATAGTTTTGTAGCTCTTGTTTTGTGCATATTAGGTATTCATTATTTGCTTAAGGCCTAAAACATGAAATGAATGAATAAATGAACATATGAAAGAATTGCCATCAGAGAAGATGTAACTTTTTGCTGTAAAAAATGATAATAAATGTTGATTCTCCAAGAGTAGTTTCAGAAAAGACAAGACCATTAGACACACACTCTGGTGAGTCATTAGGATTTGGTGAACAATGGAGAACGTGTGATTGTTTGCTGAGCACCTACTATGTGCCTGCCACATAGTAAAACTGCTGGTTTCCAACACCCTTTTTCTGCCTGTATCTCCCAATTTTGTTCTTTTACCTCTTTCCCTGCTGATGAAAACAAAATCAAGGCAATCCCTCTCCCAGATTCCAGGGCAGATCTTCATGAATCTAAGGTAGTTCATACCCACGGAATTACTCTAATAACTAGTAGTGGGAGAAGGGTAGCCCAGTTCGACTAACAAAAAGGATTTTTTTGGTTTTTTCTTCCTCTCTCTGAATGTAAAAGAAAAGGAGGCCTGTTTTTGCCTGTGCTCCCAGTGGCTCTGAAGTCGTGAGGAAAACCAGCCTGAGGTCGAAGGAATAAACACAGCAAAAAGTGTGATCAAGAGAATAGTAAGCGCATAGGTGAGATCCTGATATGCCATGACTGGTGTCCACCTAATCTCTGGAATTCTTGATGTGAAGGATAATACCTTCCCTATTTGTAAGCTAGTTTGAATAGGGGTTTTCTCTTATCTCAAGCAAAAAGCATCCTAACCAAAAGAATACTACTACTAGTAGTAACAGTAATAATTTCAAGTGCTTAACATTTGTGAAAGAAATCAACAATGTTAGTCATTATATTTGAGATCTTCAAGTTCATTACCATTCCTGTGTCAGTTACCATTCACAGTTGATAATAAATATAATTTACCATCAATTTGTTAAACACTTAGTATATGCAGTATGCTTCCTAATGACTAACTTAACATTTGTAAAATGAGAATAACTGTCTTAGGGCAAAATACAAAGCATAGAGACTTGCCAAAATTAGCAAGTGGTGAGAACAAAATGCAAAGTGCTCCCTGTAAATATTATGCTCTCTGTGCCTCAAATACAGACCCAGAACTATTTGGCAGTCTGGGTAGACCTAAGCATTCAGACATTTAGCAAAACTAACAAAAACTATGGTTTAAAAGGTTAAAGACTGTAAGGACCATTGTTCTTCAATTTCCCTCAATTGTGGCGATCTGAAACACACCATTGGTCAGGCCCTTGGGCAATAAATGCCTCCAAAGGAAGCCATAGAAAAATAAAACAAAACAAAACACAAAGAAACAGCAACACAAATTTTATACCTGAGTTAAAGGCACACTTTCATTGTGAGCTAGGGTTCATATTCCAATTCAATGAAAGTACAGCTTTGCAAATACTCATTGTCTACTAACAACCATGGACTTGAAATTGATTTCAAAATGAAAAAAAAAAACCCACATAGGAGTATACAGAAAATGTCTAGTTACACAGTTGTCCACAGAACCTACCTAAAAAAAAGATATATGAACTATTCACATTTTGCTTCCATGAACTGAATTGCTTAATTTATCTTTTTCAGCTTTATGAGAGAACAACTTGTTCTTTAAGGAAAATTTTAAAAGATTAAAGCTGAACAGAAAAAAAAGAACTTTCTTCCAAATCTCCACTCACTTCCATTCTATTCCTGTCATTCTATCCCATCTTGATGCCCTGGAAACAGTAATTACCAAGTAAACTAGCTCACATTCACCCCACATAATGTAGAAAGGAAAATGAGAGAGAAACACACACACACACACACTCTCTCACACACACACTCACACACAAATATACCAAACCAAGGAAGAAAATGTGACATTGTACCTCCATTTCTTCAAATAGTCATGAGGACATAGAGGATATTTTATAATTTTATAAATCTCTTTCTTCACTACTCATCCCATGTTCATTTTCTGTAAAATATATGTTAAGTGATTCATCAGTGTGTCTTATTCGCTTGCTGTCTTATTCACCAAGATAATGTAGAAGACAAGCAGTGATTTTAAAGTCAGAAGTTCAGCAAGCAGGGAAAACAAGTGCATAAAAAATGTATAAGTATTTATTCCAGTGAATACAGTGCCTCCAAACAGAAGTATCCAACATAATCTTTCTTCTGCCAGAATATGGTGCTCAGCTAGCTGGGGGGGCTCAGTTTGATTATTTGCAACTGTCAGATTGTGCATTCATTAATGGCAGTAGCACAATTAGCCTTCACCAGGAGGAACCCAGATTCTTAAGTCTAGAGATTTAAGATAGGATAGATCCCTGCTACCACTCCACCTTGGGCAGGAGCCCTGAGGTAGCTGGAAAAGAGGTTAGCACCCACAGAACTGGTCATTTTGTGCACCAGATTATTGAAAATGTCTTCTACAGGGAACCCTTATGAGGAATATTCATTTGGGACACAAATATCCAACTATTCAAACTTTCTTTTCACCAGTCTTCCAGTTGTGTTCCCCCCAAGTCCCTGGCCATCTGATCAAATCATTAATCACTACCCAAGAATCAGTGAGTGTCAAACCAAAAGCAAAATCTCCTTCCAGATAAATGGAGAAGCAGAAGAAACTCTCAGTATTTTTTACTTGGAGAATTTTGCTTCCCCAATATCCCTCAGAGCCAGGATGGGTACTCTAATATATAATACATGGTAGATGGGATAAGATATGTGGTACGTGGTATGTAATATCATCTACTATAAATATCATGTTGCCACAGTCTGGTCCTTGCTAGTGTCGGCACACCATGCCCTACTCGTCAGCGGGCCTTAGGAAACGCCCCATGAAGAATGAGTATAGGCTGAAAGATGGTAAAGGAGGGGGTGCCCGGGCACTGTGAGTCACCTGTTCTTAGCATCTGTGTCCTCAGAACCTGCACTAGCCCTCTGCTGATGGGATGCTACCATGCAGACCCAGGTATCAGCAAGTTCACAATGTATTTTCTACCCAAATCAAAAGACTTCATGGACTTTTCTGTCACTTTTAACCAGATGATTCATACAAGTACCTAAAAAGGACTGGACTTTGGATAGGCCACATAGCTTTGCCGATTATGTGGTCAGAACTCAGTATTCTACTAAAATTAATAGTTTTTCACCTAATAAGATAAAGTTTAGTCTACTAGTTGTAATTGCCTTTGTTTAATTATAACATTCACCATCAAATACATTATCCTTTTAAGATAGTTCTCAGATCTAGATTTTTTTATTGTTGATCTAAACAGATTATTTTCTGTCATATGCTATGCCTTCATTTAAATTTATGTAGAAAGAAAGATAGAGAGAAAGAAAGAGAGAGAGAAAGGGGGAAAGGGAAAGGGAAGGAAGGAAGGAAGGAAGGAAGGAAGGAAGGAAGGAAGGAAGGAAGGAAGGAAGGAAGGAAGTTAGTTAGTTTATGTTTTTCTGTTCCAGCCATGTGTTCTCCTCTTTACCATTTTTGTATTCTGATCAGATGCTATTGAGCATCTGCCAAGAGTTGTTTTTTGTGTTAAGTATTCTCATCGATATTGATTTGATTTTGGCAATTCAGCTACTTAACCAGCACTGTCGGATTGTGTGAAATAGCACTTTATTTTTTACAGAGTACTTCACATGCATGATCTCAGTTTAGATTCACAATAAATCTAGGAGGTGAGGTAAGCAGAGAAGGTATTCATTCTTTCATTCACTAATTTTCTTTATTTTTTGACTTCTTTTATTAATAGACTATTTTTAGAGCAATTTTCGGTTTACAGAAAAATTAAGCAAATAGTTCCCAGGCCTCCCATAGCCTCGCTCTTTCACGTACAGTGTCCCTTATTACATCTTGCGTTAATGTGGTACACTTGTTATAATCGATGACTCAATATTAATAGATTATTATTAGCTAAAGTCCATAGTTGTCATGAAGACTCACTCTGTGTTATTCAGTTCGATGGGTTTTGACAAACGCATCACATCTTGTGTCTCAGTCTGCATGGGCTACCATGCATAGCCACTGTGGCTTAAACAACAGAAATTAATTATCTCCCAATCTGAAGGCTGGAAGTCTGAGATCAGGATTCTAGCACGGTCAGTTCCTAGTAAGATTCTTTTCCAGGTTGCAGATAGCTGCCTTCTCGCAGTGTCCTCACATAGTGGAGAGAAAGAAAGAGAGCTCTCAGAATTCTCTGGTGTCTTTCTTCTAAGGGCACTAATCTTATCAGATCAGAGCCCCGCCTTTATGGCCTTGTTTAACCTTAATTATTTCCTTAAAAGCCTTATCTCCAAATACGGTCATATCAGGCACTAGGACTTTAACCTAATGAATTTTGGGGTGGACACAGACTTTCAGTCCATAACATCAAGTAGCCATAATTACAGAATCATACAGAATAGTCTCATCACCATAAAAGTCCTCTGTGCTCTGTCTATGCATCCCTCCCCCTCTACTAACCCTTGGCAAGCACTGATATTACTGCCTCCATAGTTTTTCTTTTCCAGAATGTCATATAGTTGGAATCATACAATATGTAGCCTTCTCAGACTTGCTTCTTTCATTTAGAAATATACATTCAAGTTTCCTCCGTGTCTTTTGGTGGCTTGGTGGATCATCTCTTTTTAGCATGGAATAATATTCATTGCCTGGATGTTATCTTGTGGTGGACCAAGAGTCCTAGAAAGATGAACTTGTTGGGGCACCTGGGTGGCTCAGTTGGTTAAGCAACTGCCTTCGGCTCAGGTCATGATCCCAGGGTCCTGGGATCGAGCCCCGCATCAGGCTCCCTGCTCAGCCAGAAGCCTGCTTCTCCCTCTCCCACTCCCACTGCTTGTGTTCCCTCTCACGCTATCTCTCTCTCTCTCTCTCTGTCATTAAATAAAAAAAAAAAAAAAATCTTAAAAAAAAAAGAAAGAAAGATGAACTTGTTATAGAGAGGAGTGATACGGTCGGGTTCGTGATCATGTAAAAAACAGGATTGTCAAAACTGAAGTAACAGAGGGGCCATTTAAGCCTTAGGGATGGTGAGGGGGAGTATATGTTTTTAAATAAGTAGGAGATAAAATTGACAATACTTGTCAGTTGAATGTAAAGGTAAACAAGAATGAACATTTGAACCTGTATTCAAGGTTTTAAGTTGGAATGAGTGATGGATCGTGTTGCAACTAACAAAGAAAAGAAACACTCTTGAGTTGAATTGAAATAATAATCTCAATTTTCTAAATATTGAACATGGGATGCCTTTAGAAATTTGTCGAGAGTTGTTTCAGTCAAGGTCCCAACACAAAGTATATGGTGTACTCAAAAAAAAAAAAAAAGGCTTGAAGAGACTTAAATAAACTATTCAAAAAGTTCTGAGTAGTGTTAGAGGAAACTAGTAAGAAATGATGGGACATTCCAAGTCTAGAAATCAGAGGTAAGGCTCTGCCACTGCCACGCTGGAAGAGATAAGGGAAGAGTGTCATTTTCAACCCAATAAGAACTTTAGCTATAGGCATAGACAAGATCAGTGGCCATCAGTACCGGAACACAATCACTAACAACCTGCTGACTGAGAGAAAGGGTACCAAGAGATGAGTATGCCCAACTTTCTTCTGCTCCCCCACCATCTCCTGCCACTAGCTTTCATTGTTCAAACACAAATGGACATCAGAGGACAAGTGAGACTGTCCATGTAGCCACAAAGGTAGGCCTTCTGGGCCCCATAACAGAGTAAGGAAGGGGAAGGTGACAAATTTCAGAGATCCGGAGAATATCCTCCAAAGAGAATATTCTAGAATATTCTAGATCAGAGGGATATCTAATCTAGAGATTACATTCAGGGATTTATCACCACGAAGGTAGCAATTGAAGCAATAAAACAGATTATAAAACTTAATTCACAAACAATTCATAAAGTTATAAATTATAATTATTTATAGTATATAATGTAATTGTTATAATTTATCATTATAATTTATATTATGTAAATTACGTATATAATTTATAAAGTTATTTGCCTAAAGTCTATCAAGTAGTAAGCCCTCTGATCTTCTCGATCCTAATCCACTTTCTCTCTCTCCTTTTTTACACTAGTTATCTGACCCTAGCAATGATAATAGGCATTGACCATCAAACTTAGTGATACAGTCTTTTGTATTATGCTTTAGAACTTTTTTTCTCCTCTCTCCCAGTCTTCAGGGTTCAGATGGAGCTGAGCCTCTGTCCTAGCTTCAGAGTGGAGCACATGTTCCAGACTTGGCTAATTAGAATATTCCATTTCTCTGGACATGATGATTGATTCAGGGATTGCCATATGTCCCAAATTATCCCAATCAGAATAAATAGCTGGAAATGTTGGCAAAGAGGCTTTCTCCTGAGATTGCTAAGGTTTTAAGAAATGAGCCAAGTGTTGCTGATGGCTTTTTCTGCCACCACTGGGAAAAGTCTAAGATTAGAACCAATACACATATCAAAAAAGAAGAAAAAAGTGGAGGAAAGTTTCTACAGCCTGCAATCCGTGAAGCCACTTTAACCTCTGGACTTTGCAGTTATGAAAAGAAAAGAATGTTAATGTCAGTTAAGATTTCATGCTAATGCCAGTTTTCGTTTGTTTCTGTCATTTGCAGCTGAACGAATGCAAGCTAATATATTTATGTTGACTTTCATAAATATATAGAATTGGTTTCAAAGTTTAAATTGAACTGGACCATTGAAGATCTTCTGTCAATCCAGAAATATGTTAAGTTGCTATTTTTTAAGAGCTTGACATTAACAAGTGAGTACTATAATTATGACCCTCAAGGAGAAATCCACATAGAAGTTTGAACCTAAAGGAGTTATTCCTAAACTTCTGGGCCCTTTATTCAGGCCAATTTCATAATAAAAAAGAAAACAAAGGAAAATAAACGTATCTTTATAGGAAACATACACTTTAAAATTTGGATAACTCTCTCCATTTTATTTTCATGCTTTTATTTTGGCAAGTCGTGACTAGGAACCTCAAAGCCAAAATAACATAAAGCAAAAAATGGGGTAATAAAAATTCTATATCATTAAATATTACTTATAGAGAATTTAAAAATTCAAACAAACGAATGGCTCTCAGTTTTCCATTTGCTCTTATTTATGTTTATCAAAATGCAAATGGGGCCGAGTTGTTGATACATCATATTGTATGATTTATTAATTTATATGTAGAAATAATTCACGATGTTTGAAATTGAAATAGAATGCCTGATATAGCCATTTCTCATGACAGCAAAATTACTCTGGGTTACAGAAATGTCTTTTCAATTTGCAGTGCAAGGTTATTTCAACATTATAAAAATAGAATTTAATGAATTTGGGTAGAATTATTTCCAACATACGCATGAGATGATTTCAAGATTTGAGGGAAAGGGGATAAAACAAATATTTCTTCAAAGATGTTTTCCTTCCAGCCCTAGTAGTGACAACATTAAGTTTGCCCTCTGCAAATTGTGTCATCTGGTCCTCACCAGAAGCGGCCTCTTACTATGTGGCTGCCATTGGTCCAAGGCAGGGCTGGCCTCCTCCCTCTCACACCAATTTTCTGGTTTGAGTGCACGTGCTCTGAGGCGTATAAACTGCTTTACTTCCCTTATTAAGACATTGGCATAAGTGTCCCTGGAGGAGTGAAGAAAGACTTCAAAATTGAAATGAACCACCCTTGGGATTTAATGTTCTTGTCATGTAGGGTTTCTTCTTTTCTTTCTTGTGTTCTTTTCTCCTTTCTTTTTATTTTGATAAAGACTATAACAGCAGGGAATATACAGACCCTGAAATCGCCAGAAAATGAAATGTTTCCGCCGCACTGAGACGCATTTAGTGCTAAGACAGAAATTTAGGTCCTTCTATTGTTCTTTTGTAAGGAGGAGTTTAAAAAAAAAAAAAAACACAGATGGAATAGAAATAATTTCAGAGTGATGGGAGAGCCCCATGCTTCAGGATACACTGCTCTCTTATCATTTTCAGGGTGTTTGGTGATAAAAGAAAGTGAAGAAAAAGGGAAATTTCCTAATCAGAATTCCAACAGCCAGAGTGGATCAACCAGAGAAAATGAAGGTCAGGCTTGTACTCATTAAAGTAACTTTTCAAAAGGAGAGATTTCAGAATCAGCAACGCGGAGTGACTATTGCTAAATTCATTGTTGATTGTTCTTGCAACTTCTTGTTTTATGTACTCTTCTCTATTTTCTTCTTCCATGGAATAGCTTCATAATATGTACATACATATACATACATATATGCACACGCCCATAGTTGTGTCTTTCTTTTTACTTCAATGTCTAAATTTAGATTGCTGATATTTCATTGTTCTGGAAAAATCACATTCAAAAGAAATTTAGAGGTTGTTTAATTCAAAAAAAATGCAGTGAACAGTTCAATGCACATATATTTTTAATCCAAAAAATAAGAAAGAATAAACTATGCTTTTTATACATGTTCTTTTTATTGTTAAAAAGTTCTTTATCTGATATTTTTCAGATGATAGCAGTATTATGTGACTGTTGTAAACAAGTAAAATAATAGAATAGAATAGAAATATGTAGAAATGCATACCCTCCACCTCCCACCATCTCACCCCACTCAGTTAACCAATGCAATGCCTTTGGATAAACCCTTTCATGCTGCTAAATTCATTGATCCTATATGAGCATATATATGGAGGTTCCATGGTGATTTTAGTGAAAAATAACCATTACATTTTTGACAAATTGCTCTTTTCATTTTGAAGATAGAGATTAAAGTAAGATTTAAGTTATAAATTTTTTAAACTTTTTAAATATAAAATTGGCAACATATACAAAAGCAGACAGATTAGTACAATGAATACCCATGAACCCATCACACACCTGGAACAGTAATCAGCTGATGAATAGTATTTTTTAACCTCAACCTCCCCAGTCAATTATACTGAAGCAAATTTAGACACCATATGATTTCATCCATAAATGTTTAAGACGTATCCCTAAATGATGATTTTTTTTTTAACAGGAACATAATATTTCTAAACAATCAAAAAAATATGCAGTTTCCAAATTCCCAGTTTTCTCAAGATGCATTTTTCTTGTTTATTAGTTTCTTTGTTGTTGTTTTTTTTAAGATTTATTTATTTATTTGAGAGAGCGAGAATGAGAGAGAGAGAGTACATGAGGCGGGGGAGGGTCAGAGGGAGAAGCAGGCTCCTCGCTGAGCAGGGAGCCCGATGCGGGACTCGATCCCGGGACTCTGGGATCATGACCTGAGCCGAAGGCAGTCGCTTAACCAACTGAGCCACCCAGGCGCCCTAGTTTTTTTGTTTGAATTAGGATCCAAATAAGACCTGAATATTGCAATAGATCAATATGTCCCTTATATCTTCCTTAATCTATAAGTTTCCCCTCTCTCTCTCCCTTCCTTTCTATCTCTGCAGTTTATGGGGGTGGCGGGGAGGTGGCAGGGAGGCAGATTGTTAAGTCTCACAGAGTTTCTCACTATCTGGATTTTTTGCAAGGATACCTCATAGGTAAGATTGTATATTTCCCTAAGAGGCACACATCTGGGAATCTCTTTTTGTGATAGTAGCAGCCATTAATGACTATTGCCTATTTCCATTGATTTATTAATGGTTACTAAATTGTTACCGTCTGATGATATCATTTCTTCTTGATTTATGACCTGAAATATTTCTATATAAAAAGGAAAAGCCTCTCATCAATAACTTGGTTACTCTGAGGAATAAATTGTACAGGAAAGAGAGGACAAATTGTTCACATTTATCCTTTACTTCCTTTCTTTCAAAATAATAAGTAATTCCAGTATCCTCCAGAGATGACCAATGATTTCTAAATATCAATATGAATTTATGGATTCAAGCATATTTGGCATGTCTTAATCCATCCTGTGTTTACTATCCTTCACAATGTTTAAATTGTCACATCTTTTGTGACTTCGTAGCTCCTTGGGCCCAACTCTGGTAGTCTCTGATAACTATTTTCCCCTCAAAGGACAAGGTACATCAGGTTTGGGTTATGCGTTACCTACAGCAGATCGGGAATTATCCATTTTGCCAAGCATCCCTGGTTCACCTTCATGAGAAATGGTAGTTAAAATGACATATTTCTAGGGAATAGATTACCACCTGTGCATTACTGAGTCAAATGACCTGTATGTCTTTATTTTTAATGATAATCAGAACCCCATAAAGAATAATAATAGTTACTCATTGTTACTATGTTTGTCATTGCCCCTAAGCTTTCTTCTAGCCTACTGTAATAAGTCTAGGAAATTTAATTTTGTACATGAGTAATCTCATATATAGAAAACCGTAAAGACTTTACCAAAAACTGTACGATTCTCATGTCAATTCTATTGCGTTTTTTTCCACACCACCAAGCAATTAACTCAATTCTGACACTATCTATCTGGAGAGAGCCTCAGATCATACAGTTTATGGTCTACAAGATGCACCCACTTCGGAGACCAAAAAAAAGTCCAGGTTGTCACTTATGCTTCTCACTAACCGGCTTTAGATCAAACTGGCTCACTTCTTGGATTCAATTTACTTGGGTAGAGCAGCTCACAGACTTCAGAGAAACATTTTACTTACTAGATTATTATTATTTATTATAAAAATATATTACGAACAAATTGTCAGATGGAAGAGACACATAGAGCAAGGTATGTGGGAAGGGGTGCAGAACTTCCCTGCTTTCTGAGCATACCACACTCCCCAAATCTCCATGGATTCACCAACTCAGAAACTCTCTGAACCCTGTCATTTTGGGTTTTTATGAAGGCTTCCATACATGGGCATGATTGATTAAATCATTGGCCTTTTGGCAATTGATTCCACCTCCAGCTGCTCTCCCCTCTCTGGAGACAGAGGGAGGGGAAAACTGAAAGTTCCAACTCTGCAATTAAATAGTTGGTTCCCTGGGCAACCTGCCCCCTTGCTTAGAAACTTCAAAAGGTCACCTCATTAACATAAACTCAGGTGTGGTTGAAATGGGTTTGTTATGAATATCAAGACACACCTTTACCTCTCTCATCACTTAAGATATTCCAAAGGTTTTAGGAGCTCTGTGAAAGTCAAGGGGATAAAGGCCAAATACATATTTCTTATTACAAATCAAAACATCACAACTGTTAAAACTAATAAATGAATTCAGGAAAGTTGTAAGTTGCAAAATCAATAGACAAAAACCAGTTGTATTTTTATACATTAACAAGAAACTATCAGAAAGAAATTAAGAAAACAATCTCATTTACAATAGCATCAAAAACAATAAAATACCTAGGAATAAATTTAACCAAGGAGATGAAAAAATATGTACACCGAAAAGTATAAAGAAATTGAAGAAGACACAAATAAATGGAAAGATATTCCATGTTCACTGATTGAAAGAATTAATATTGCCAAAATGTTAATACTATCCAAAACAATCTACGGATTCAATGTAACATCTATCAGAATTCTAAAGGCATTTTTCACAGAAATAGAAAAAACAATTCTAAAATGTTTATGGAACCACAAAAGTATCCAAATGCCCAAAGCCATCTTGAGAAAGAAGAACAAAGCAGGAAGCATCATACTTCCTGATTACAAAGCTATGGTAAACAGAACAGTATGGTTTTGGCATAAAAACATACACAGAGTTCAATGGAACAGAATAAAGAGCCCAGAAATAAATCCATGCATGTATGGTCAAATCATTTTTGACAAAGGAGCCAAGAATATACAATAAAGGGTAAAGGATCATCTCTTCAATAAATGGTGTTGGGAAAACTGGACATCCATGTGAAAAGAATGAAACTGGGCCCCTTTTTTACACCATACATAAAGGTCAACTCAAAATAGATTAAAGAGGGGCACCTGGGTGGCTCAGTTAAGTATCTGTCTGACTCTTAATTTCAGCTCAGGTCATGATCTCAGGGTCATGAGACCAAGCCCCACACTGGGCTCTGTGCTCAATGGAGAGCCTGCTTGAGATTCTTTCCCACTGTCCCTCCCTCTCCTTGTGAGTGCATATGCACACTTGCTCTCTCTTTAAAATAAATAAATAAATCTTTTAAAAAACAATTAAAAATAGAACAACCATATAATCCAGCAATGCCACTTCTGAGTATATATCCAAAGGAAACAAAATCACTCTGTCAAAAGGTTTCTGTACTTTCCTGTCCAACACAACATTATTTATAATAGCCAAGTTATAGAAACAACTTAAGTGTCCATCAGCCGATGAATGAATAAAGAAAATATGGTGTATATATATACACACAATGGAATATTATTCAGCTTTTAAAAAGAAGGAAATCCTGCTATTTGCAACAACATGGATGAAACTGAAGGGCATTTTGCTAAGGGAAATAAGCCAGACGAAGACAATTACTGCATTGTATCACTTACATGTAGAATCTTTAAAAAAAAAAAAAAAAAAAAGAACAAAAACAAAAAAGTGATCTCATAAAAACAGAGACCAGAATGGTGGTTGCCAGGGGCTGAGAGATAGGAAAATAGGGAGAGACTAGTAAAAGGATATAGACTTTCAACTGTAAAATGAATAAGGTCTGAGGATCTACTGTATAACATAGTGACTAAAACTGATAATACTGTATTTTTTCTCCCAATTTTATTAAGACATAATTGACATATAACATGTATCCATTTAAGGTGTACAACATAATGATTTGATATATGTATATATTGAGAAATGATTACTACCATAAGTTTAGTTAACATCCAATACTTCATAGAGTTACAAATTTTTCCTTGTAATGAGAACTTTTAAGATCTACTCTCAGCAAAATTTCAAATATACAATACAGCCTTGTTAACTATAATCACCATGCTGTATACTACATCCTCAGAACATACTTATAATTGGAACTTTGTTCTTTTCGCTCCCCCTTCACATCTGGCAACCACCAATCTAGTCTCTGTATCTACAAGTTCAGATTTTTTGGATTCCACATATGAGTGTGATCATGTAGCATTTGTCTTAATACTGTATTCTATAATAGAAATTTGCTAAAATATTAAAACTTAAGTGTTATTACCCACAAAAAGGTATATATGTGAGGTGATAAATGTGTTAATTAACTCAATGATGGGAGTTGTTTCACAGTGTATGTATATATCAAATCATCACACTGTATACTTTATTATAACTTTTATTTGTCAATTATACATCAATAAGGCTGAAAAATAAAGTAGAATGCAGTTCTTTGGGCAGCAAAAAAAAGAAAATTATAATGGAACAATTCCTTCAAACTTCTAAAGAAAAGGATTTCCTAACTAGAACACCACCCCCAGCCAAGCTACAGATCAAGCCAGAGAGCTAATAAAGACTTTTTCAGACAAATGAGGTCTCAAAAATTTTACCTTCTTTGCACCCTTTCTCTGAAATCTACTGGAGGATACACTCCAGAAAAATGAGGGTGTAAACTAAGAAAAAGGAAGAAATGGAATACAGGAAAAAGGAGACCCACACTGAAGAGAGGGGCAGGAATCCCAAGAGATTAAGAGGGATACTCAGGATGTAAGCTCTGACCTGCACACAAGTCAAGCAGGCCACATATACTCAGCTCAGAAGGTTCTGGCAGGGATTTCATCAAGAAGATAAAAATGAGAGAACTGCTGACCAGCTCGAAGGTCTTCAGGACTAACTTCATACCCTCGTGCCTTTCCTGTGTCACTGAGTCTTCTAGATATTCAGGTTATTAATTCCACATATCATGAAATTTAGACAAATGACTGGCATTGGGGGGCGTCTGGGTGGCTCAGTCATTAAGCGTCTGCCTTCGGCTCAGGTCATGATCTCAGGGTCCTGGGATCAAGCCCCGCATCGGGCTCCCTGCTCCGCGGGAAGCCTGCTTCTCCCTCTGCCACTCCCCCTGCTTGTGTTCCCTCTCTCGCTGTATGCCTCTCTGTCAAATAAATCAATAAAAAATCTTTAAAAAAAATGGCACTGGAGTAAAATTATTGACAAGGACCCCCCCAAAAATGAAGCAAATGAAAACAAGATTATTATCTTCAGAGAAAACAAAACCATGCTGACAAGAAAAGTAAGAATTACTTACTACATGGCTCAGCTATGATTACCATTTACCTTGATATCACCAAGATACTATAAACACCGAATATTGATGTAATCAAAATTTTGATCCCACCATGTCGGGAGGATGAAACAATGTAAAGAATCTATGTGTGTTGGGTTAGTGGAGGTAGATAAAGGAGAGCTACATCTTCATCTTCTATAGGGAGAGGCAGATAACACCTAAGCTGAAAGTTAGAACTAGCAAGAATATCATGGACTTTAGAGATGTGGGGATCAATTTTAAAACCAGCTAAAAGAAAGAGAAGAGAAATCTGGGGGAGGACAGAGAGAATTGCTAATTCTTAGAAGATAACTCATACAACTATCTAGGTCTTTATATGTATACACCATTGTGATAAAAATAAGAGAAAATAAAAATCACTTTTATGAAAATAGGCTTAGTAAACTACATTTTAAAATTGTGATTTCCCAAATGAGATAAAGAACACTTCTTCAGAGCTTACTTCCATAATTTATCTCATCATGAAATCTTTTTATCATTGATAGAGGCTCTCCTACCTTCATTAAAGAAAAATTTTCTTCATCAAAGTTTATTAAAGAATTAGTACAATTCGCCCATTTATTTATTCAGTCAATAAATATCTATTGAAGCATCTTTGTCTTAAAGGTCTTCACAATACCTCAGGGGAACACGAAACCAAAAATCTTTGGCTTCTATAGAAAAGAGCAGAGAAAGTGGTATTAGAGTACAGGACAGCGATTCACCTGCCTGAGAGTGTCTCACAAAGCTTCACAGAGTTACTTTATCTAGTCTGAAAGAGAGATGATGTAGGGTTTTATTTAAATTAAATCTAAATTTAAATCTACAAGATATGTAGATTTGTAACGTAATTCAGTATAGTGTGTGTTATGGAGTGCATCTTTGTTCGGATCATTCTATTTACGTGTGAATCACACTATTCACGTGTGAATAAGGATAAGGTCGTTACACTCATAAGGAACAAAATAAGGAGGAGAAAGGTAAGCACGGATGTAAAAATTCAGAGAGTCATCGCAGCTTAGGAATCTGGAGTTTGGAGAAAGTGACTTTCAGGAGGTGAGACCTGCTTCAATGTTTGTCCGTTCCATTGATTTACAGGAGGACACTGGCATTACCCGTTCACTCAGTCTTTCATTCACTCAACTGCGATTACTGAGTGCCAACTATAAAGACACTGGCTAGGTACTGGGTACACAAGGTGTACGTAAGCATAGGTGAGGGAACAGGTCACAAAACAGGTTCAGAGAAATGAGAAGAGCCCAGGAGGGTAGGTGTATAGGAGGGAGTTGGGTGGGGAATGGGCAGGGAGGAGAGGAGAGGTAGAACAGGAAAGTGAGTCATAAAAATGAAGGAAGGAAGGGTAAGCTGTTTGATAATTCCGCCCTTCCCGACTTATTTTTCCCAATGCCCTCTAATCTCTAAATTATTCATTGTCTGCTTTTAGGCATCTTTAAAACATTTTAAAAGAACAATTCAATTTCTTAAACTGAACCCCCACAGAAGCAAGGTTTTACAACTAGAGCATTTGCCATCCTGCTTGGTGTTACATGGATTACCTCACTGGCGCCTTAGAGTGAAGAAGAAACCCTTCCTAGAGCCCAGCTCTGTGAACCCTTGTGTAATATTCTGCCACTCCCCTGCCGGTGGTGCCTTCATTCCTTCGAAGGACAGAAATGGAAAGTTCAATGTTTCGAGGTTCATCCTCACATATCAGCACTCTGTTCCTTTTTATGGCCAAATAATATTCCATTGTATGGATATACTACATATTGTCTATCCATTCATCTGTTCATGGACATTTGGGCTGCTTTTAGCTTACATTCATGTACAAGCTTCCCTAGAGCCAGAAATCAGATGGGTGTTGCAGGGCCTGGGGAAGGGGGGGTGGGGAGTGACTGCTGAATGCATTCAGGTTTTCCTTTAGAGGTAATGAAATTTTTCTAAGATTAACAATGGGATTGCCTAACATTATGAATATACTTCATGCCACTGAATTGTGCACGTGGTCAATGTTACATTAGGTGTACTTTATAATGAAAAATGAAGGAGCAGCTCACTTTGTCATCTCTGTCAGAAGTGCCATTTCCCTTCTCGCTCCTACCACCTGTCACCTGCCTGGCAACTTCCTCCTCCCCGCCCTTACGGAAGTAAAGCTTGGGCTCTGGACGGCACTGGAGCTGTGTTTAAATAAATAAATAAATAAATAAATAAATAAATAAATAAATAAATAAATAAAATTTTAAAAAACTAAAAGAAAATTAAAAAAAAAAAAAAGAAACTGTAGGCAGAAAATGTGCAAGCAACCAACTTGACGGCAGAGCTTACCTGGCCCGGATAGTCCACAGGAAATCATCTGTTCTTGTTGATCTTTCTTCACTTTGCTGAAATCTTCCACAGTTTCTCTTAAAACTGTTCTTCAGGGTGCCTGGGTGGTTAAGCGTCCCACTCTTGATTTCACCCAGGTCCTGGGATCGAGCCCCGCCACAGGCTCCCCACCCAGCGGGAGTCTGCGTCTCTCCCTCTCCCTCTGCCCTTCCCCCTGCTCGTGCTCTCTCTCTCTTCCTCTCTCAAATAAATAAGTAAATCTTTAAAACAAAACAAAACAAAACAAAACTGTTCCTCAAATACAGCTAACTGCAATCTCATTCCAGCTCATTCCCAACCTTTGACGTCAGGCACACACACATCCCGCACTTGGAGCCCCTCATGCCTCCTTTCTCCTTGCTTTGGGAACAGGAAGTTATCTACGCAGCTCTGTGAGCCACTACACGCACAGACCTTCATCTGGGGGAGAAGCTAGGCGGAAAGTCCAGCAGCAAGATTCTTAAGGCTGAGTGATTTCACACATGTTGCCCGCAGAAGTAGAAGCCAGAGATCCGCTTTCCTTGGTTATCGGGAGTTAATAGCACACCAGACGTGGCAACCAGGCGTGGAGCTCCTCCCCACCTTACCCCCACCTCTAGTTTTCTTGAGAAAAGTGACAGTAAAACTAGGCTGTTAGCTCTGTGTTTCTCAATGTTTGCATTCATCTGCTGATTGGGAGAAACTTAGTTTGTTTCTGAGGAGGTATGGTGTGTTTTTTTTAATTCAACCACCACGGGTAAGATGTTTCACTGTGCCTAATAATTAGAACAAAACCAGTGATAAGAGGGGCGCCTGGGTGGCTCCGCCGTTAAGCGTCTGCCTTTGGCTCAGGTCATGATTCAGGGGTCCTGGGATCGAGCCCCGCCTCGGGCTCCCTGCTCGGTGGGAAGCCTGCTTCTCCCTCTCCCCCTGCTTGTGTTCCCCCTCTCACTGTGTCTCTCTCTGTCAAATAAATAAATAAAATCTATAAAGAAGAAAAAAAACTAGTGATAAGAATTATAAAAGAATCTTTAGGAACTTCACATTGCTGAATAGATAGATGATTTGCAGTTATCTGCTACACACACTAGATGATTTGCAGTTGTCTGCTACACACACATCGATAAAATCAGGTTAAAATGAATCTCTAGGGTAGGTTTGCAAGACAAAGATACATTCTAAAACAGAAGTAGGAGGCCCCAACATTAGGTTTTGTTAGATATTTGTGTGTCGCAAGGGAGAGGGGAGGTGACCATTGCTTCTTTATAAGCTCGTAAATTACTTGGGTTCGTCCTTTTGGTGGAAAATTTTGTCATTAGAAATTACAATAAAGTATTTAGAAAATTTAAATTTAGTGAAGCACAAATGTAAACGGTCAGAGTCCTCAAACCAGGTTTATTTTCATTTATCTCTCGGGAAAAACCTAAAAACACTTGGTACAGATTTGTTTGACTATCCCCCCCCTTTTTTTTAACCACACTCCACGGCCAGTGTGGAGCCCAGCACAGGCTTGAACTCATGACCCTGAGATCAAGACCTGAGCTGAGTTCAAGAGTCAGATGCTCAACTGACTGAGCCACCCAGGTGCCCCTCCCCTTAATTACTTAGAGTGAAAGTTTTGATTTGCCACCTACCCTATTACAAAATTCAATTGTTGATACTCTTTTTCTTTGTCTCTATTCTCTCTGAAATGATCTTTTTTTGTCCTTACAGAAGACACCAAAGATATATTCCTGACTAAAGTTGACTTACAGACATTTTTAGACAAGTTTGTTTTTGTCATAGGAAGCTCCTTAGAAACCTACCTAGAAGTTGAATGAGTCACCATTTTGCTCTCTGCATCATTTTTTCAAACAGAATTTTTTAAAATAACAATATATTTATTGAAATATAATCCACATACTGTACACTTCACCCTCTTAAAATGTACACCTTAAAGATATTCGATATATTCACAGAGTCACAGAGCCCTCATCACAATAATTTTAGAACACTTTCATCACCCACAAAGGAAACCACATACCCATTAACAGTCACCCCTCTCCCCTTTCCCCAGCTCCTGGCAACCACTAATCTACTTTCTATCTCTATGGATTTAAGTGTTTCAGATATTTTTTATAAATGGAATCATGCAATATGCAGTCTTTTGTGACTGGCTTATTTCACTTAGCATAATGGTTTCAAGGTTCAACCATATTGCAGCACATGTCAGTACTCCATTCCTTTTTAGAGCCAATTAATATTCTAGGATTGTATGGATATACCACATTTTATTTGTCCATTCATTGGTTGATGGGATTTGGATTGTTTCTACCTTGGGCTCTTATGCATAAGGCTGCTCTGAACATTTGTATACAAGTTTTTGTACAGACATATGTTTTCATTTCTTTGGGACTCATATATAAATGTTAACTTAATATAGACTGGATTTAACTCTGAATTACCTGGGTAGATAGATACTCTAAGTGCGTGAATAGGTGGTAAAACATACTCTGCCTACTTTCCTCCTTTCCTAGTCTTCCCACACCCAACTATTGTTTTCATAGGTTATCAGTTTTAAACAACCTACAAATGGAACATTTGTAAATTAAGGATGTCTTCTCTGTATGTTTTTAATTGCGCTTAAACAAAAATATGAACTCATTCCATTTCTAAATAAAATCACACTAGCACCTGGGTGGCTCGGTTGGTAACATGTGGGACTCTGGATTTTGGCTCAGGTCATGATCTTAGGGTCCTGGGAGGGAGCCTCCCATTGGGCTCCGTGCTCAGCGGGGAGTCTGTTTGAGATTCTCTCTCCCTCTGCCTCTGCCCGCCCCCCCCTCTAAAATAAATAGATAAATACATCTTTAAATAAAATCACATATACCCTTCCCCAAAACTCAACAGAAGTGAGATGTTCTTCATCTAAAGCCAGATAGGCAAATGCTTTTTTCACTCAAGTGCAAACTCCAATCAGTTGTTAGTGGTTCCTGGAATAGTCTATTAAGAAGGATTCTGAAGCCTTTGTCAGGTTCAAAAGAAGATTGCAGTGATCTGCTTATGAACTTTTGTTGGTGTGGGAATGTGGCACCGAAGACATTTATTTGTCTTTCCTGGTGTTTAAAATATTCTCCCATTAAATTAAGGACAGCAGAATGTGGTTTTATGTATGTTCCTTCTAAACAGTTTTTCCATAGGTAAGACCACTTGTATTTTTACTTAAAAAGACAAGATTCTATTGGTGCTTCATTTGGAAAACAGTCTAGTTAAATAAGGAAGAGTAAGAAGAAAATCAAGGGTTGGAAATAAATATATTAGATAAGAATGCCTTCAATATAATATTTGAATAACTTCTATGGTGACCGGAGTAACAACAACCAATTTAGAGGAAAATCTCTTTGGGCAAAGCTTGGTGCCCAAAGGGAGTTTAGTACAGCAGCCATATTTTCCAAGCCTAAATTGGAACATACAATCCCATTAATGATTTTTTTTAAGGAATGACTAAATTTATTGATATAAAGATATTTTACAAAGATATTAAATAGATAAAAAATTAAATAGCATTCAGGGATGTTTTAAATAAATCACCTTTGTGTTCAATGTGATATTAAAAATATATGCAAATACAATGTATTGGGGAATGGTCCTGGAAAATGCAGGACTATTGATTTAAATAGCAGAAAAAGAATTTTAGAGCTGCTGCTCACTGATTTCTCTAACGAACAACCCTTACATCCCATCCTGCCAGACCCATCACCTCCCTGACATTCATCACCTCCTTTAGCTTCTGACTGAAATCTGTATACAGGATATCAACTGTTCTGGTCAGCCAGAAACATACATTTCTCTCCAGAATGAGCTAATATTCTTAAGAGCAAACTGTCACTCAGGTTCTGAGAGCTCGATTTCTAGAGACTTTCTAGGTTAGCATTAATTTCAGGGTCATTCACATTAGATTCTAGATTCCACCCTTCCGGAATCCTTAATCTCCCCTTCTAATCATTTGCTTACTCTGTAGGGGTTGCTTAGTTTTAGTTTTAGTTTTAGTTTTAGTTTTAGTTTTAGTTTTAGTTTTAGTTTTAGTTTTAGTTTTAGTTTTTGTTTTTGTTTTCTTTTTCGTTTTAGTTTTAGTTTAGTTTTAGTTTTAGTTTTAATTTTAGTTTTAGTTTTAGTTTTCTCTGGTGACTGGTCAATCTAGGAATTCTTCAGTAGAATATGAATTCCTCCAAATTCCAGGTCTATTGTCCTTGCTTATGACCTTTAGCCCCAGTTTAAGATTTTTCTGTAGTTGTCTGAATTTAGCTTCAAGACACTCTGCCAAGCCCAAGGCTACAAAGTCTTTTTAACTGTGGCGTCACTTGTCAGACTTACTGGGGATGATTGTTTTTTTCTCTTTTTGCCACAATAAATATAAAAAGGGGTGCCAGTATATTAACTAAGTTGAACCTGAGGTAAACCAAGTGCCCTTACTTTAATGCCCATCAATAATCCTTTCATTTTATCATGTTTTCTTGCCTCTTTCTACCCTGTTAGATATTCATGCTTAAAGGTTAAATCAAGCTTCTCCATTCCTCGATTTTTTTTCTTCCTATTCTTTGATCCTATATTGAAATCATAATGCTGGATTTGTGACGTCACTCTCAATTGTTTCCAGATGGTTTCTCAGGCTGATCAAAAAGAAGGTGAAGCCAATATATGTTAGTAAAAAAGTAGATCTTCAAACAGGGAGATGGTTCAGAAAAAAAACAAAGGGAGTATAATAATAATGTTGAGAATACAAAACAACTATAAGTAAATTGCCTTTTCTCTCTGTCTTAAAATAAAGTCTTTGATCAATTGTGCCAATGTATGAAAATTTGAACTCTACAGAGGCTAGGCAGCTTTCTAAACCCAAACATCAAAAGCTTTGCTTCCATTAGAAAAATTTAAACCCATGATACTTTGAATGGATTTGAAATTCTCTAAAATAAGCTCTAATAATAACCTTTACAAACAGAAAGGAAAAGAACAGTAGGTTATGTGGCTTCGTGCTACCATTTTCTCTGGTACATTAGTTTTCCAAAGATGGCATTTTGGCTTGTACCAAATAAAAGGGCAAAGGTTACCAAATGCAAGCCTGGGGAAACCAGAAGAGAGAACAGCTATTACAATGGAGGGGAAAATCTAAGCTGTCAGCTCTGAATGGATAGAAATAGCATGTGTGAAATTGACAACCAGCAACAGCATGGTACCTTAAGAAGGGCTAGGAAATGAATTCTTCCAGCATTCCTATTTACTGTATGAGAGCTACAGCACTGAAGAGGTTTGTTCAAGATTCATGGAGAGAAATGTTCCAGTCTTTGATAACTTGAATAATATGCAGTTGTTGTTTAGAAAGCAATTTAAACAAATAAAATATCATAGTGAGAATGGTAGAAAATGATAGAGAAAAATGTAAATAAAGAATAAAAATCACCCATCATCCAACCTCCAGAGAGGCACTGTTAACAACTGGGTACATTTGCCTTCTCTTACACATGTTGAAACCAACTTGCAAATATAATTTTGATTTCTGCCTTTTTATTTAGTATTATATCACAAAAAATTTCCCACGTCAGGAATATGTCTTCATAAACATTGTTGTTAACGTTTATAGAACATTCTGTCATATGAATATACAGACCTTATTTACCTCACCATTATTAATTCAACTATTACCTCTTTCCCTGTTCTAATATATATTCCACTGAACAACTAAGGTGATCTTTCAAACACACAGTTTATCTCACTACACTCCTTTTTTAAAACAATTCAATAACTTAGCAGGCTCTTTGGGGCCTTACCCCTTTGCTGCTCTATCAGTATCACCTGGGAACTTAGAAATGCCGAATCTCTACCTCTTCCTAGACCTACTGAATCAAAATCGGCATTTTTACAAGATCCCGGGTGATTCCTAGGCACATTAAGATTAAGAAGTGTTGGTCTTCACGATCTGGCTCTCTAGCTGCTGCACCACCCTCACAGGCCCAGCCTCTTCAGGTTTTCCAGGGATCCCGTAGCAGACATGTACCATCAGTGCCTCACTTACCATGCCCCTTTCCCCAACAGAGCTTTCACAGGGCTAGGAATGGAATGTTTGTGTGTCCCCAAATTCATGTGTTGAAGCTCTAAGCTCTAATGCGATGGTATTTGGAGATGGGGCCTTTGGGAGATAATTAGGTTTAGATGAAGGCTCAGAAAGATTATAACCCTCATGATAGCATTAGTGCCCTTATAAGAAAAGGATACCAGAACTCTCTTTCTTGCATGCTCATTATCTCTTTCTCTCTGCCAAGGGAAGACACAGAGAGAAGGTGGCCATCTGGAAACCAGGAAGAAAGCTCTCATCAGAACTTGACCATGTTGGCACTGTGTGCTCAAACTTCCAGCCCCCTAAACCATAAGAAAATAAATTTCTGTTGTTTAAGCTACTCAGTCTACAGTATTTTGTTATGGTGGTCTGAGCAGACTAAAACAGCAGGTCTGTGCACTGCACACTGCCCAGAAAGATCTTCTCTGACTCTTCACCAAGTGAAATTTCACTTTTCCTTCAGAGCCCAGTTTGAGGTTGGGGGGGCGGGGTGGGGGAGAGTCTACTATCCTGAATATATAAAGAACTCTTATAACTCAACAACAAAAAATCAAACAACCTTATTTAAAAATGGGCAAAAGACATGAATAGACATTTCTCCATGTCTACGTCTCCATTGTCTATGTCTCTAATTGTCCAACAAACATATGAAAAGATGCTCAATGTCATTAGGTATCACAGAAATGCAAATCAAAACCACATTGACACAACACTTCACACCCACTAGAGTAGCTGGAATCAAAAAACAAAACAAAACAGAAATAACAAGCATTGGTAAGGATACAGAAAAACTGGAACCCTCATACACTGCTGGCAAGAATCCCAAGTAGTGCAGCCACTACGGAAGGCAGTTTGATTGTTCTTTAATAAATTACATATAGGACTAGCATGCAACCCAGCAATTCCACTCCTAGGTAAATACCAAGAGACATGGGTACAAAAACTTGTATACAGATATTCAGAGCAGCATTATGCATAACAGCCAAAAGGTGGAAACAACCCAAATGTCCACCAATTTATTGACTGGACAAATGAAATATGATATATCCATACAACACAATATGAATTGGCCCTGAAAAGGAATGAGGTATTAATATATACTACATCATGGATCAATCTTGAAAACATTGTGCTAAGTAAAATAAGCTAGAAAAGACCACGTAGTGTATGATTCCAAGGACATAAGATATCCAGAATAGGCAAATCCATTGAGACAGAAAGCAGATTAGTAATTGCCAGGGGCTGTGGAGGTGGGGGAAATGGAGAGTGACTCCTTCTGGTTTTTGCTTCATGGAGGTGGGATTACTTTTGGAGGTGATAAAAATATTCTGACATGCCATGGTGATGATAGTTGCCCATTATGAATGTAGCTACTGCCACTAAGTTGTGCAATTTAAAATAGTTAAAATGGTGAATTTTGTTATGTTTATTACACCAAAATAAAAAACATTTTAAAGAAGAGGGAGAAAAGTGGAAATGGAAAAAAAAAAAAAAAAAACAGGCCAGGAGACAAATAGAAACAAACAGGTAGGGCACCTGGTTGGCTCAGTTGGTTAAGTGGCTGCCTCCAGCTCAGGTAATGATCCTGGAGTCCCAGACTCTCAGGGAGTCTGCTTCTCCCTCTGACCCTCTCCCCCGCCCCCCACCATGTGCTCTCTCTCTCTCTCATTCTCTCTCAAATAAATAAATAAATAAATAAATAAGAAAAGAAAAAAAAAAAAAACAGATTAAGACAAAGAGACCAAGATAAAAGATGCTTCAAGGGGCACCTGGGGGGCTTAGCCTGTTAGGCGTCTGCCTTCAGCTCAGGTCATGATCCTGGAGTCCTAGGATCGAGCCCCATATCCGGCTCCCCACTCAACGGGGAGTCTGCTTCTCCCTCTGACCCTTCCCCCTGCTCATGCTCTCTCTCCTTCCCTCAAAAATAAAATAAAATCTTAAAAAAAAAAGATGATTGTAAAAACATCACTTATTTCCTGTGAAACCCAACCATCCTCATTTTTTAAAACAATTCTTCATATTTGATGCTACTGATAATCAGATCTTTTTAAAGTTGTCCTGGATTTTCCCATATCAAAAAAAAGTGCTTTTTCCACACTTCACCACTGGGCACAGACCTGCTGTCTCTGTCCTTCCTTTCTTGGAAGCTGGCCATCATCTAGCTTGTGTTTGTAGTCCTCACTTCCCTCCTGACCTCAGAGATAGATGTTTCCAACTCTCCCACCATCCATCATCAACATATTCATAATTCCTCTCTGAAAACATCCCTCATCTGCCACTTTTCTCTCAGACGCTGTTGGCTGGTCACCCGAGTGTAGGGAATCCCGAACCCAGGGGATAGGAGTGGGCAGCAAAGCCCCGTGGCAGGCCAGTGCAACTCTGAAAGGTGGCAGGCATCTTATACGCAGCACTTCCCTTCATCCAGGCTCTCCAGTGAGTCAGTAAATGTCTTGGTCTTTCCTTCAAACGGTCTCTGTATACACCTGCATGCTTCTAACTCCACTGCCAACCCCCAGATTTAGGTTTTCAACACCTCCTGTTCAGGGCCTGTGGAGGCTTCCAGGCATGTCTCTGTGGATCCCCCCTGAGTTGTGTGGGCAGGTAGCATGCCTGAAACCATAGCAAGCTTGCCGAGAAAGGTTTTAGGAGATCATCATGTGAGAGCCAGCATGAACCTCTACGTCCTATGATTTTGCTAATTCCCAGACTATTAAGAGATGGGGAAAGAAGCACTGAAAGATGAATTTAAAGATAATCATGCCCCCACCTCCCCTCACAGGCGGCCAGCAGGGCCAGTCTCATGCTTGAAGGGACCAAATGGTAGAGTTTCATAGAATCCCATGACCAGGAGCTCAGGCAGGACCTTGTGTGCCATTTGAAGAGCTCCACAATCCAGGCATTATCTGTCCTCCTCCCGCATTTGGGTCTGCAAAGTCAAAACAAAGGAAATAAGGTATTTGACCCAAAGTGAAGGTTCCCCAGGATTATTTCTGGGGAACTTGGTAGCTGCACTTTGATAGTATGTGGCTGCCTAGTGGAGGGTCCTTGAGGGCTATGGGGAAAGCAGAAGATGTTATTTTTTTTTTAAAGATTTTATTTATTTATTTGACAGAGAGCGCACAAGCAGGGGGAGCTGCAGGTAGAGGGAGAGGGAGAAGCAGACTCCGAGCTGAGCAGGGATCCTGATGAGGGACTCGATCCCAGTACCCTGGGATCACGACCGGAGCAGAAGACAGATGCTTAACCAGCTGAGCCACGCAGGGCGCCCCGCAGAAGACTTTAACATATACCTGGAAGCCTTGAAACATTCTCATTTCACGGATGGCAAAACCAAATCCCAGGCATGTGCAGTAACTCGCCCAGCATAGCTCAAACTACAGGTAGCAGAGCCGAAATAGAACTAAGATTACTTGCTTCCCATATTAGTGCTCACTTTTCTTTTTCATTGTGCCTAACATCAATCTTTCTTCAATAGGATAGTACTCCTAGTAGGGCAACATTTGAGAGATATCAAAACAGTAACATTGGGGCAGCTGGGTGGCTCAGATGGTTGGGCATATGCCTTCGGCTCACGTCAGGATCTCCAGGTCCTGGGATCACGCCCCGCGTCAGGCTCCCAGCTCAGGAAGGGGTTTGCTTCTCCCTCTCCCTCTGCCGCTCCCCGCTGCTCCTGTTCTCTCTCCCTCTCTCTCTGTATATCTCTGTCTCAAATGAATAAACAAAATCTTTTTTTTTAAAATAGTAGCATTACTCTCAGTGATCTTCCTTGGGAGAAGACCACCCCTGCCAATCCCAGGAGTGAGACAACTGGCAAGGGGCTGCCACATTTTTAACATCAGAGAGCCTTCAGGAGATAGGTATCACAGATATTCATTGCCATGAACACTGAAGAGTGGGGAAATCTTAGATATGTCCTGAGTTTACTGGCTTTTTTTTTTTTTTTAAGATCTTATTTATTTATTTGAGAGAAAGAGAGAACAGGAGCAGGGGGAGGGGCAGAGGGAAGGAGCAAAGCAGACTCCCCGCTGAGCGCGGAGCCGGACCCAGTGTTCCACCTCAGGACTCTGAGATCATGACCTGAGCCAAAGGCAGATGCTCAGCCCACTGAGCCACCCAGGCGCCCCCGAGCTTACTGTGTTAATAAAGGAGGCAGCAACGCCCACAGATTGTTATGCTGCTGCCTCATTAAGTGCAATAACAGAGACATGAATGAAGTGGGCAAGTAATAAAAAGAAAGGCATGATTATCTCTGTCCATGAGGTTAGAAAATATTCTCAGAAGTGACACCTGAGCCCAACTTTTCAGGGTAAAGGAAGCTCTATAGAGTGACAACAGGAGAGCGTGTATGTTCTGGATATGTGCCTGCATTTTAACGTTTAGACCTCACTCCCAGCTCTTGCAGTCATGCTTATTGGAGAACAGTGTTTGCTGTTCTCATGACAAGCTCCTGTTCGGGAACTTGATTTCAGTCCCTGCAAAAATTCCCAGTCCTCCTTGTCCTCATCGGCTATTTCCAGGAAAGCATTTAATATCAGGGCAGAACGAAGAAAGCCTCTCTGGCTTGGCAACCATCTTCTACTAATTAGGTGAACACACACACTTCTTCCAGACTCTGCAGTGATCTTCTGCTCTCCTGGCCTGGAATGTTCTTTTCTCTCCAATCATCAAGAACGCCCAAATCCAATCCAAATTTCTATACTACAACTGCGTTCCCTCCCACCTAGTTTAGACCTCTAAATCGCCATGACATTTGACCCCTTGCCAATCCACTTGAATTCTGAACCTTCTCCGATTAGTGAGACTTCCAACTATGATGTCTCCCTCTCTGACTCTGTTTCCCTTTTCCCTGCCAGGTCCTGCCTCATGAACCTACTTCATAAGCCTTCCTCCCATCTTGACTCTTGCTCTTGCCATGCGTCCCTTTCCTTGACTGCCTATGGCCTTGTTCTGCATTGGACGTCTCCAAAGAGACTGAAATTCATATTCTTGATAGTATCTCCAAATCTGACTACATTTACAGACCCAGAAATATTCTAAAAGAATTGGGAAAAAAATGTTTGTCATTCAACTTAAATGTGTGTCCTCTTCCTAGCCTTTGCTCTCTTTTGTGTACTAGGAATTACTACTTTTGATAAGTCTTATAATCATAGTATGAGTGGCACAATTATATTGTGGCACATTTTATATTTGTGGGTGACAAGCATGAAGTTTCATATGTAGATATACACCACGCTTAGTGTATACCCCAAGGATGTGTGAAGTGGTGGTCATCTCATTTTTTCCTAATATGCCGGAAACTTTCCTTCAACTTTATATTCTTCTTCACAGTATGATCACCAAGAGGGGTCTGCAGAATGGCAGAGGTGAGGGTGAAAGAAGGAGGGAAAGATGGGAGAAAACACTTTTTCCCAATGATACGATGTTATAAATGCGGTTAACTTCGGGACAGGTGTCAGAAGCCTAATGCATGTGTAGCATAACTAAATTATGCAGTACTGTGGAATGTCGCTCCCTAGCTTGGTGAAAGGTCAGTTCTAGGCACGCTTTGGAACAGGCAGAGATTTTATTTGATGTCTTCCCTGCCAACCCTCCCACACCACCCTCCCTGCAGCACCCTCCCATGCAAACTCCAATATCCTGATCGTGAGTTGGCAAATTTCTTTTCTGAAGATTAAAGGGCAGGAGGCTTTTATTTTTAAAACTACACCTATTAAACTAAATAAACCTCCATCAGAGGAATTTCAGATATGAGAGAGGTCAAGAGGGCGAACAGTTTCTGTTAGGATCGGTTCCTCTACATTTCCACCTTATAACTCTCAGATTATACCTACAATTCCAAGATTTTGCAGTGATTCTCAGGGCTAACCAAGGAAGGAGATTTACCGTGCATGGTACTGGGTGAGGGGAAGTGTTAGGTCAATTTTAGACACCAAATGTTGTTAGGCTGAAGAGTCTCTAAAGAATCTTCTTCCTCTCTCCTAGAAGACTGGGCTTCTATTTTTAGTTTGATATTATATTTAGTTCATTCTAATAGACTCAAACAGCATAGATAGAGCCCTGATGAGTTTTTAATTTTTTTTCCAGACCCATTGCCTGCCTTGCAGCCATGGCAAACTTTGTGTTTAGTATCTGATATTTATGATTACACATAATACCATAAATATCAGATAACAGTAGCATTTAAAGCAACAATAAAACACTTTAAGAAGTCCCTGCTTTCCAGAGTTACAAAACGCAAATGCTTGGTTGACATTTTTGTTCTAAAAGATGATCAGAAGACAGGGATTTGGAACCCTACTCTTTGTTAGCTCTGTGTTTGACATGTGGAACTTTCCACCAGTAGATGCACTGTAGGGGGCATTTCACTAAAAACAAATTTCCCTTGAATTAAGGTCTTTCAAATTTATTTAATTTTAGATTACCACTTCAAAAAAGTACACTAAAAAAAAGTACTCTAAATTTATTCAAGTGACTCTAGAAAATATCTTATTAATGACTCTATAGTCAAATGCTAAAATATACAGTGCCAACCCCATTGAAGTACTTTGTTTCTTTAGGAAAACCTTAAAAAAAAAATTTTTTTTTTAGTCAGTAATGGAGCCTGTGATAAATGAAGTATTTCACTTAGGAGATATTTAAAACAAAAAAGCAAGTTGAATCAATTTCCTAGGTGACTCAGACAGCCAGGTAATAAAAGTAAAGGATCCCAATCCATACCAAGTTTTCTTTTTTAACATCTTAGCAAACCATTTTAAAAACATTTCTGGGGGGAAAAATGAAAACCTTATATAGTTCTTTTGAAAAATGCTAGAACCCTTTACATTTACCCTTTGGCTACTTTTAAATCTAATTTCTAATCCCATAATTGAGTTCACAGTGACTTAAACTATTATCAAACATCTTTTGGGGATTAGAACTCACTTCTGGTTCAAATGAAGCATCAGAAAATCATGCATGGTGTTGTCGTGAAAAAGCAATACACACCAATTAAAATTCCCCTGGGAATAATTAAAAGAATTGGACGTGATTGATTAAAAATGTTATTTAATGACTGCCATGAGGATTATGTACCATATTTTTTTAAAAGATCAAATGTATATGGCTATTAGGCCCTGCAGAAGATATAGAGACTTAAAACCATGAAAGCTGACCAAGGATCTGCTATGGGGAATGCAGTTGTAAACAGGTGGATGGAACCACCTCAACATTATTTAATACAACCTGAGCACCTTCTGGATCCTAAGCGCTCCCGTGTCCTCAGGTTGGAGGAGTGGGACAACAAGACGCCCTCCCAGTAAATTTAAGAGAACATTCATTGCAGGAATATTCTTCTTTCTGGTTCACTTGTGTCTCTCCTTTCAGAGCAAAAATGGGGAGTTCTTTCTACAATTTACAGGAAATCTCTCCTTGTAGAAGGCATCCTTAGACTTTACGGACACACACAGAGACATGATGTTGGGGAGACCAGCAAAGTGATAGGAGACGTTTGATGCAGGACTTACCACCTTAAAATTCTCATAAATAGGAACTAGAGAGTTGAAACAAGGACAAATTCATTAGTGATACAAATTCTGAAGGTGGGAGTTCAAATCCAGAATCTGCTTCCTGCTAGATGTTTGACTTTGAACAGAGCACTTTATATTTCTAAACTTCCGTCCTCTTGTCTGTAAAATACAGATAATAATAGCTTCCTTACTGGGGTCTTGTGATGGTTAATGAAATTAGCCTAGGTGAATATATTAAAAAGCCTCCCTAACAGTGAGTGTTCTAACACTATTAGCTATTATTATTTTTATGATGGTAAGAATTTAGAAGAAGGAACGGCCTTTTTATTCGATAGTTTGGGGGTAAAGGGAAGGCAAGACTCAAGAGCATTATCTTTATATTAAAAGATATGTTTCTGCTTGCAAGGTTTACCTTGCCAGGAGAACACTAAATAAATTTTTTATTTTTTTTAAAAGATTATTTATTTGAGAGAGAGAGAGCACACAAGTGGGGGGAGGGGCAGAGGGGGAGGGAGAAGCAGGCTTCCCACAGAGCAGAGAGCCCCACGCGGGACTGTATCCCAGGACCCTGAGATCATGACCTGAGTCGAAGGCAGATACTTAACCGACTGAGCTCAAACAGCATAGATAGAGCCCTGATGAGTTTTTAAATTTTTTTCCAGACCCATTGCCTGCCTTGCAGCCATGGCAAACTTTGTGTTTAGTATCTGATATTTATGATTACATAATACCATAAATATCAGATAACAGTAGCATTTAAAGCAACAATAAAACACTTCAAGTAGTCCCTGCTTTCCAGAGTTACAAAATGCAATTTTTTAACTAAATGAATTTTTTAACTAAAATACAAAAAAAAAAATCCTCCTCTGAGAATAGATTTTTTTTAATTAATTGTTTTCAAAATAGATAAGAACTATGGTAATAAACTTCTAAAGTGTTAGAGGCAATTAAACCATTAATTAGAAATCTGCATCAAAGTGGAGAAGAAATAAAAAACTTCAACTTTAGTTTCTGGCATGCATACATTCAAAAATCAAAGCTTTCGTTTCATTAAAGCAGAAAGAGCTATTTAGCCTAAGAAAGAGTTAATGCTGACTTAGAGGTGTCCTATTTAAAAAAAAAAAAGAGAGAGAGAGAGAAAGAGAGATTTGTTGGAAGATGCTTGACAAATCTGCCTCTAAAATCAACTGCAAAAATATTGTGACTGCTCTTTCGACAGTTTTCCTAGGAAACTTAGCTGATGCAAAAGAAATTGTGGTTGTCAAAATAATAAGCAAACCACATTTTACAGCCATCAGGAGAAAAAGAAGCAGAGTTTTCTATTTTATACAGTTGTGTTTCTTGCATATCCTAGTGTGTGATGCCTAAGAAAGACTAGCATAAGGATAGATTAATAATGTCGATTTGTTGACTGTCTTTCTAAAACAATCTAACAAAATCCAAGCTTGTATTTCACTTGCAGAAATTACATTGGCCCATTGAGTAAGCAACTGACAAGTGCCGCACATTAAAAGAACTATATATTCATGGAAATGAACATTTTTTTACTAACATCTGTAAGCTCTAGTTTCTTGGTAAAGACTATAATAGTAATGAGTGTGCAGCTGTTTTCCATCTGTTACTCAGAAGCTTTTACCCAAGTACTTACTTCCCAGTGAGTACTAGAACTGTACTACCTTCCTTACAAGGAAAAAAGAAAGTACGTCAAGGGACTATATTCTGCTTTTGAACAGCTATGGACTTAGCAGGTCAGCTATGTAGTCAGAAGTAAAGTCCTTCAAGCTAACTACTTAATCCCCTCAGACCAGCTGAGCTACGTTGTTCAAGAAGCTGCACTTGTAAATTCTAGCAAGACAAGCAACCCACTAGCATTAGAAATAGATTGGAGGATCTATTATGTAAAAGCACTGTGCTAAGTTCTAGAAAGAAAGGATGCAAAGATGAATATGACAGTTTTTGTTCCCAAAGAGTTGGTGATTTTAAAATGGATTAGCTTGGGCGCCTGGGTGGCTCAGTCGGTTGAGCGACCGCCTTCAGCTCAGGTCATGATCCTGGAGTCCCAGGATCGAGTCCAGCATCGGGCTCCCTGCTCAGCGGGGAGTCTGCTTCTCCTCTGACCCTCTTCCCTCTCGTGCTCTCTATCTCTCATTCTCTCTCTCTAAAATAAATAAATAAAATCTTAAAAAAAAATAAAAATAAAATGGATTAGCTTGGGGTCCTGAAAGAAGGAAACACTCCTGTGGGTTGTTGTTGTTGTTGTTGTTTTGGTAACAACATTTTTTAATGAAATTACTTTCGTGCTATGTATCCAAGTTTCTATTGTCTTCTGTTGTGTTGGTTCAGTAACTATTGTTTTGCCACTGTTTTTTTTTTCTTCTTTTAACTTAACTATGACTTAGCTTCACATTTTAAATTTTTAAGTAGATGTCAGGAAAACACTGAACTCTGCTTTTTTAAAAACAGGATCCTGGTTGAGAGCCAGTATATCTTCATTAATTTCCCAGGCATTAGGCAAATAACAGGGACACATTCCTGCCCTATGTCCCAACTGTCGGATGGCCCTAGTAAGGAAAATTTTCAGTTCAAGGTCTGATGTCCATTTCTTTCAAAATTAGTATAACATTAATCTCGCTGAGATATTCCTAAATTTCTAATCCTGTATATTGAAAAAAACTATATATGGAAATAAGAAAGGGAGATGATGTGTCCCCTGGATCTAGCCCACTTTTTACAATAAAGCATGACTACAAGAAAAATCTTATTATCCAATAATTATTAAGTAAAGCTGTGTTGCATTTATGATTACATTTGCCTGACAATGCCAAGCCACTTTGGTGGCTTAAAGAAGAAATACTGCATGACCAAAGATATTTTGTGCATCTGAATTCACAGTAACTTCCCAAATTATGTAATGCAACACCAATAAAACATAATTACTCCAGTTTAAGAGAATCTTTGCAGTTCTTAATGTTGTTCCTAATAAAAGTGCATGTTGCCATCGAGAGAAAAATATGTGAGTTAATAGATTGAATCCTGGGGTTCATTCCCCATTCCAATGATGACTTAGACATTAGCCTGATCTTCCCTGAGCCTCACTATTCTCATCTCTTGTAAAATAAGGGGCTTGGATTTTGTCTATTGTTCCTCCCAAAAGCAAAATTCTATGGTTTCTCTGAACACAAGTGATATTCAACCCTGCTTCTAGTTTTCTACCTTTTTTCACACTATTTACCTTAATTGGGGAATGTACATATTACAAATTAAAGATGATTATTTGACTCATTGGGTTTAGGATACACTCCATCTCAAATATCCTCAACCCTTACTTTCAGACTTTTATTGCTAAAATTCACATTTTCCTCTCACTTGATATCCATACTTCCTAATATTCTGTCTCCTAAACTTATTAATCTGCTCAAACGAGAACTGATTTCTACCAGCATGGGTTTCTACCAACATGGATTTAAAATAGATTTTGAAAAAATTTTTTTGCATCCTATTTGCATTTTCTATTGAATCCACTCCATTTCGATAAATTAGCCCATTTGAGGGTCATTGTTTTGTCCTAAATGGTTTAGCACCTCATTTCACCCTCCCCAGAATTATTTACAGTGTAGCTACACACCCCTTTACAGCATACTTAGGCTTGTGCCTCCCAGAAAGAGCTTCACTTCCATGATAAAACCATTTGTCCGGTATGAAAGCTACTGCTGGTTCCAGTGTCAATTCCCATATAGCTGTGCACTCATTGAAAACATGAGCAAGTCTGATGCTTGTTGCATCACATGTGACTTCACTGAACAAGCAATAATTTCTTCTCTCTTTCTGAGACTAGTTTAGTTCAGTGTGAATAAAGGCAGTAAAGTTTAGTTGAAGAAGATTAAGTAGATGTCTGGAAGCTGGGTAGATCTGAGTAATTTAGAAGTGCAGGATGTTCCAAATTATAAGATTTATTGTGCATCTATAGACACTTCATACGATTTGAATATTAATGGGCTAATCCTTATACATATTGCTAGCATTGTGGGACTTCAGATGGCATTTGTCATTTGCTTTAAAGGAAAAAAACCTAAGGGAATGTTACTACCAAAGAAAAGGGGCTTCACAGATTCCCATATCCCATCAGATTAAACTTTGGTGATCAGAACTTTTTTCCTTTTAACACTTGAGTTACAGAGGGCCTGAGAAGCCAACCTCAGAAACCATTTTAAGAATAAAACACGTCACCAGCACTGGGGAATCTTATTCCCTCAGTCATTATTCATGCACCAAAACAGGGCCTGGAAAGACGGTGGTCGCAGAGGTAACGTGAAAAGGAGAAATCTAATGCTACCATTTTGGCTTACCCTTACGAAGATTACACATGGGGGTCCCAGAAGACTGGCTTCTCAGCTGGCTTAGAAGTAAGGGATGGTTTGCCTCAAAGTAACACTGAATTCAAGTTGACTTATGTCCAAGGAAGTAAAAGGAGCACACATGATGAGAGCTTATGGCTTTATGAGTTCTCACAATTTCAAGCCTTTGCTGAAGGCCCTACCCCACTCTCTATCAGATTCTACCAGGGACTTCAGAGACAGCACCTGCTCCCGGCCCCGTGACACAGGGCACCCTGGGACTGCCAAGAGCTGCAGGTCCGGGTGACCTTTCTTCCCACCAAGTTACTGGAGTAGCCGCCCCCCCTCGGCCTCACTGATCATTTATTTACCGTGCTCATGTTGGGATTCTTGGCCAATTGGCAGCACAAGGCAGGGGGAAGGAACCACAGTGTCTTAAGTGCATTAAATCTTCATATTAGCCCCCTGGCTTGGTAAACCTTTATGTTGGCTTTGTTTTCTTTTTTTCAAGCATGACAAACAAGTGGTTTTTCTTTTTCACTTTAATGATTCTTTAAACAAAAAGGGGTAGTTTAGGGCTTTCTCCGAAGCTGATAGGTGTTTCTGTTTAATGAGGTTTTTATTATACTGTATTGGCTTCCCTGAAAAGAAATTACAAGCAGCAAACAGCTGATAATAGAACAAGACTGGAAGAAACAATAACCAAGAGGGGGAAAAATTAGTGTGGCGGTGGATGCACACGTTGTAGCTCGGGGACTAAACGCCACCGCCCCTCCCTTGGCCACCATTGCACCAGTAATTAAGTGATGTGGGCACTCATGGGCCGGTTCTGTGTGCATGAGGGATATGGTTATAGATATAGACCCAGCTAAACTGCCATTTGTGGAGGAAGAAGGGTGGGTGAGCTCAGTCTAGACAAAGATGAGTGTAGCTCAGAGTGCAGGTTTACAAGGGCTGGCCGGTTACCATGGAAACTAATTGGAGCTAATAAGTAAAGGGACATTTTAACTGTGGGAACAGAATAGGAGGGGCCATTTTTCAATATCACCGTTACCTACAATTAATCTTTCATTTTAGGAGTGTCCTTACTTAATTCTTATGATGGAGCCATTCCCTCTACACACAACCTCACCCTGAGCCACATTACATTCAATTGCTGAATGTCATCTTGCAGAATGCACCGTATTTTAGGTTTAGATCTTTCAAGACAGAATCAATTTCACTTTTTTTTTTTCCTTAAAAAATAAACTGTTTGCAGATGGCAAGGAGAAAGGAAGGGAGGTAATGGAAAATTCTTAACTTCTAAGCGGACACTCTGCTGAGCACCGAAACTGTGGCTACTGGGAGAGGGAAGCTGGGACCTTATCCTGCAGCACCAGCTTCAGGTTTTTGTTTGAGTTGATTTTCCTTAACAAAAACATTTCAGAACATCAACAACAAAAAAATGTTGTCACTGTGGACTCATCTTACAATACTCTTGAAAGGTAATGTTTGCAGACACCGCACAGGGCAAGAATTAAGTTCATGGCAAATGAGCAGGATCTATTGCCCAACTTGTATTTTTTTTAATTTTAAAACAAGTTTGAAGCAGTATAAATAGCTGAAGTTATCAATAAAAGGGAAATGGTAACTGGGATTTAATGAAAAGATTTACAGTCAAGAATAGAATAAAAATGTTTGTGTTAAGAGGCACTTTCTACAATAATGTGGGTCAGAGCCAGGATCACTTGGGAAATGTCTTATGGAAGGTGTGTTACAAGCACAGGGTTGATAAAACACGATTCAACACCTTTATAGTTTCTGAGGTTTTACTTTTGTAACTCAATTTACAGTTTAAGAGAATGCAAACCACCTTAATAATGTCTCGAGGGCCTTCAAAATCTATGCAGTTGAGGTAATCCAGATTTTCAGACATGAGTCTGGCTGGATTAACAAAAAAAAAAAATTAATGAAAAAAATTGCCTCGCAATAATTGGCACTATTAAAATTTTTATGGTGCCTGAGGGAAGTTTTAGCCCTGTGGTGCCACTTGCCATTGTTGAAGGTTTCTGTGTCGATTATGTATCTGGATTTAGCTGATTAGGAGTAGTGATTTAGTACATATAGTATATATTGTGAAACACACACCTCATAATCACTTCTGGGAAGAAATTAAGCAAATGAATCAGAACTCCAACCTCTAATTCTTTTTTTTTTTCCTTATCTTCCCTGTAGCCCAGGTATAGAAAAAAAAAAATCACTGTCTGAAAATTAGAGTTCTTAATTCTGTACTTCAAAAAATTGCACCAAGAGTAACTTTTTAAGTATCTTAATATAATAGCACATAAAAATTCCTAAAAAAAAAAAAAACCAAGCTAGTCAACTCAATTTTGCTAGGTACTGAAATAATTCTCTTTGTGATACTGGCCCTCCAAACACGAGATACCCATTTGTAGTCTAGATTTTAATGTTTGGGACAAATTTAAAGTTTTTTTGGGTTTTTCTGCCAGCGCTCCCCATCCCAGTTCAAAGAAATTCGAAAGGTGCAATATTTAAAATGTTGGCTCCCCACAGACGCAGTCAGGGAGTTGATAATATTTCAAATTCCTATTTTCCTTTTCAGATTATCGAAATTCCTTAGAAGTCCAATGGCATTTTTGAAGTGCTGAGATTTGTAGCAATTAATTTATTTCCAGATATCTCCTTAAAACATTGTAACAAGTATAGCCATTTTCTGGTTCAGACTGCTCTCAAAGTAATTAGTTCTGGAAAACAGTTCAGAGAACTCAAAAAAGAAAGAAAAAAAGGAAAGAAAGAAAAAGAAAGAAATGCACATAAGAAGGAGGTATTAAAATGATGAAAAATTGAAAACATTTCAAAGCAAAATTGTTAATGAGCTGTTTGAGCTATATGGACATTATAAGTGCAATTAACTAGAAGCCAATAAAAATAATCAATGACAGAGTGCAGCCCTCTGGTACCAAGTGCTTTTACAAAGAGATGTCTGTGAAAGCAGCAAGTGATTAAAAAAGCCACCTTTATCTGTGGAAGTGTGTGCTATTTTACATGAGTAGAAACTAAAATGATTTTCATTGACTATTTCTGAAGTTCAGCCTGTGGCAAACAGTGAAGAGCTGTATGTGGGAATAGACAAGTTTCTGCTCTTAGCTGTGCCCCCACCGCCTTTCTTCCTGGAATGTTGGAGGCAGCCATGATCTAATCAAAGGAAGGTAGGAGTTTAGATCTCCAAATGTAGATGTCACATTTCAGTGCAAACTACTCCTACATTAACACGTTATCAGTATGTCAGGATGAATCTTTTATCTCCTGGGGGTGGTGGTGGTGTATGTGTATGTGTGTGTGTGTGGGTGGGGGGGTGCCTCGCTGGGAAGATTGCCCACCCCCCCCCCCAGGTTGGCAGGAAAAGATTTTTAGTGTTTCTGTGCATCCCTCAGAGGGTCCCAGTCGTCCCCGGGGAGCACAAGGAGTTGTGAAAAGTAACGCACAACTGGCCACCAGAATAATTCATTCCCTCCACCTTCTCTTTAGCACCTCCCACTTCTCCTCTCTTTATAGCCGTCCTTTCTCTCTGAAATCTCAGGTTACTTGACTGGGAGTTCTCAGACCTCCAGTTTCAGTCCTGCCCTCAGCCTCCAGTCGGTGAGAGACACCCAGCCCCAGCAATTGGATTGGGCAGCCCGTCTTGACACACCACTGTGCTGAGTGCTTGAGGACGTGTTTCACCAGATGGTTGGGGTTAGTGTGTGTCATCACATTCGAGTGGGGATTAGGAGCAGGAAGGCTGCCTTGCTGGAGCTGTGTGGTCTTCTCCAAGTGAGAGCTGCAGGCAAGGAAACTACTTTGCTTTTGGAAGAAGAAGAGGAGGAATTCATTTTCTGCAGCCACAAGAAAGGCAGTTTTTTCAGGTAAAGTAAAAGACACTGAACGCTTCTCTCTCTCTCTCTCTCCCTCTCTCTCTTAACATAGTTTTGAATGGAATGCTAGCGCAGCACACTTGTCAAAGCCAGTTGTTGCAATCCTATCAATGCTGCTATTGTACGGTGGACAGATAACAGTGAACATAGCTTGGTGCTTGGCTGTCTTTATAGAACTAACACTCCTCATGCCTTGCTCTTCTTGAAGGTGTAGCTAAGAAAATGTCTTTTGGAGCGGTATTTCTACGCTTTAATAGTCTCGTTACCTACCCAAAACAGGAGCTATAAATTGTTCAAAAAGGACGGATCAGGCTAAGAAAGCCTTTATTTTAGCTTTCAGAATTAAAATTCACTTTCCAAACTGTTGCATTTTACCACTCTGTTTATAAAGATCCTTTTAGGAGTCCATTTCTGAGTTGCTGGCAGAAATGGAAATGCTTTCTTAACCGATTTTTTAAATGTGCATTATGTCTGATTTATGATGGACCCAAGGGTTTCTAGCAAAATTTGGAGATTGAAAACTCCTTAAGAGAAGAAGCTGCCCTCTGAGTAGCGGATAGATCGGCTTTAAAACAAAAATGCTTAAAGCTAGAAGAAAAGCAGAAAAGGAGGAAGTAGGAAAATGCTCTTTAACGGAGTTTATCCTCTTGCAGCTGCAGGGGAGCTGATGGAGGTAATTCATTTGCAGATCTGTTTGTGAAAGTTTTACAAGTCATTGAAAACTAAAGTAGCATCTCTGTAATGGATCATTAAAGTCACTACGTTTATAGGTTTTAAACAGGCTATCTGAAGTGTTAATTAAATGGAAATAGATTTTCTGGCTGGGTTATAAACAAACATTTTTAAAAAAAAAAAGGTTTTAATTATAAATTAGTCATTGGAAATTAATGGTCATCCTGTGCCTGAGCAACATAAAATGAGTTGTCATCATATATGCGAGTAGCTCGTAACGTAACCACTCTGCCAAAAGCACCCATCAAAATTACATTGAACTGAATGTAACAATGGGGCGCATATACTACATTTAATCTGTGATACAAAGAAGGCCTTTCAAACTGATGCCTTGTTTTTACAGGGATCAAAAACCAAAATCTTCATTTTTCAAATTTTTGGTCGAGCTGGGTGAGTCAGTGAGTTACTTCTTTGGCCCCCTGACAGACTTGCCTCCTACACCCATGTTCCTATACCTGTGGTGCTCGGGATTTCTTGCTCCTACTGGACTCTCACATTTGGTAGAGAAACCCAACACTGTCCTTACCCTTTGCAGGTGAGAAATTCAATGAATAAAGCTGTGTAGAAGCTATTCTGAAATAGGAGCTGTTTAATAGGCTGAACAACAGGATTTATGGCTAGAGCTTTGTGTATTTTGTATTCAACTGCCTAACGATGCCTGTAAAATTATGTTTCCACTTGTAGTATACATTTTTTCTTGCAGCCAGACAGTTGAAATTTTTTCATCTTCTCTTTAAAAAGTTATGATTAAAACAATATTTCAGTATGGTGTTTAGCTGCAATTCACAGTGTTCTCTGGTTATAGTCTCAAAGCCTTCGATGAGAAAGTCTCCTCATAAATAACCAGGCAGTTATTATGTGCGAGTATTATCCGATTCCCAATATTACATAACCCAAATAGGACTAAGTTCGTAAGCTGAAGTCTTCTGGAATTCCAGTCATTCCATTATGGCTTTACAATGGAACTGGGGCTTAAAAAATAAAGACAGAAAGGCAAACTCATATCCCAGGTTTTGTTAGGATTGGAACTCCAAGCACAGCAGGTAGCAGGTACAGTGCTGACAACCCATGCCATGTTTCACTCTCACAGAAGTATTTTGGAAGAAAGTAAAGTTTCTCCTCACAGGACGGAGATGCGGTGTGATGGCATCTAACAAAGCAAGCCCCGTTTAGCAGTGGGAGCCCCACAGCAGATGTCATTCATGTTGCAGACTGACCACCAGGCTGCCTGCCCAGGGTTTTGACAATCTGGGAGAATTCCAGCCCCCTCCCAACACCCCCCCCAACCCCCACAAAATCCACTGTATGCAGGATTAGGCAGGATGGGGCCAAAAAAGGAAGGGTTGAGAAATAATAAATTCACACCTTGAGAAGGCAAAGGGGTGTGTCATCCCTCCCCCGCAAGGCTAAAGTAATATGAAGTTACTTAGCACAACTAAAAGGCTCTGCTTAAAAGACGGTGCCCACAGGGCAATCCCAGTTGCTTGTCAAAATCTAAATCCACGGTTCCAGATGGTAAACATTCAGAGACGTATTTATGGTGACTTCTACATACCTCCGTTTGACATTTGGTTTCTTCCTGACAGCACTTGAGCTGGTAACACACATGAAGTTCCCATCAGTATCCCAACAGCTGGAAAAGTGTTTGAGCGCCGAGGCTGGTCCTCCGGGTGAAGGGCAAAATAACCAGGAGTGCAGATCTCCATTTGCACTGTGGATGCGTCCTGCTATCTGGGCACGCAGTGAGCTATCTCAGAGGCGAAAAGCCATCTGAAAGCTCAATTCAGTAAGTTGCAAAATCCACTTTTATGGCGGAGTGGAAAACTAAAATACACGAATCCAAATATTCATTGAACTCGTGCTAGCTTATGAGTGGGAACCTTCATCAAAGAATTAAGGGGGCTCTTCTGTTTCCTTCTAAGGAAATTTATATGGCTTCGGGCAGACTGTTGTGGTCCTTTCCATTGTGGTAGTTAATAGTAGAGACAAGTGTCAAGGGTGACACTTTGCATTTCCTTTCCTGACTGTATAACCATGTGGGAATGCATAGGGGGTTGCAGTCTTTTGTATTTTAGATTTAAAATGGTTTACTCTTTACGAATCCATAAAGCAAGATTTGTGACACTCAGTATTGAGCTTTCTCCAACTGTTGCCATGTGGATGAGGCCAACCAGTGGGTCAGGTCAGGACATCTGGTTCTTTTTTCCTTGTACAATATTTTTGTGTAGAGAGCGTGGAGTATGTTTAAGGGGATTAAAATGTTTAAGGCGCGGACTCTAAATAGATTATTATTTTTATCATAATTATTGACTTTGAGGGAAAAGAAGCTTATGTATGAAATTAATTCTATGGTCATATGGTAAATTTACCTTTACTTTAGGTTAGATCCTTGGGGGGGGAGGGGGAGCATTTGAAATAAGATATTTTTGGAAAAAGTTTGTTCTGAAATGTGTTTCCTATTTAAAGTATTTTCAATTCTATCTCAATATGTTGGGAAGGAGGAAAATAAGACTGTTAGCTTTTTTTTTCCTCTCTAATATCCTCCTCACCCCCATAGCTAATGTGTCATCAAATTCTGTGAGTCCTTCCTTTAGAACATCTCTCACATCTAGCCTGCAGCCACTACTCCAGAAGGATCGCGTCACATGTGGGTCATTACGACAGCCTCCTAGCAGGTCCACTTGCCTCCATTTCCCTCTTCTGTCCACCCCTGCAGACTGAGCTTCCTAGAACTCTGCTTCCATCAAAGCATTTCTGACCTGAGAATTCCTACTACGTGGGCCCTCATTACCCACGGAGTGCAGTTCACATGACATCCTGGACATCTGTTATTTGGTCCCAACTCTCCAACCGTGTCTTCCACCAAATCAACACAACAGCCCAAGTCTCCTGTTTCCTGAAGCCCAGGTGGCCTCTCCGGCTCCCACCCCCTCCTGGTCTCTTCTCTTAACCCAACCACTCCAGTTTTCTAGCTTGTCTACAAAACAAGAGTCTGTCCTCATGGGCACCCTTCCTTCTGGTTCTACGTTTGTGAGACTGTGTGTGGAACATTTCTCACCTCCCTAAACTCATCCTTCAAAATGTCCGCTTAAGTCCCATCTCCTCCAGGAAGCCTCCCAACCACCACATCTCACAAAAATGTTTTCCTTCCCTTGAAGCTGACCATTAGTGATCCATGGGTTGCACTTGGCGCATTCGCCTTCTTCTTATCATGTTTTCTACTTTGCCATTTTATCCCTTGACTCTTCAGGTAGGGTGAAGTCTCCTAAGACAGGGAGTGGCTTGGTCCACTTTTCTTTCCCATGGAAGATACTAATAAGTGTGTGTTGACTAGCTCACAGGGACATTCAAACATGCAAGGCACTTTACTCTCTGGTTATCCCACTTTAGACCTATTTGCCAGCTCTAAGAGCCCTCTCCACCCATGAGAGAAAAGAAGAAAAGAAGATGACCCCTGATTGGTTGTATTTTGGGGTAGCTTAGAAAAAATTCCACTTAAACGGACCGTGGAATTATTGCCCCAAATTAAGTTTGAGTATTATAATGACAGATCTCCATCTATTTCAGCTTTCTATAACGATGGTAGAAATTACATCTATTGGTTGTCCCTTATGGTATAAAATTTCAACCATGATTTTGGAAGCAGAAGAGTACAGTCTTTGGGTTCAGACAGAGTTGTGTTCTAATCCAGGGACCACCTCTCTGTAGCTGAGTGGCCTGGACAGGTGACTTACCTTTCAGCCCCCTGACAGAGACAGAATTATTTGCCTTGAGGACGTTGTGAAGAAAACACATAAAGCACCTAGCTTGGCGCATGTGCAATAAATGGGAGAGAAGAAAGGTTGGTAGGTATAGATATAGATCCAGGATGCATGACTGTGTTCACCTCAGTTATGTAAGTCACTAATTTCATGTATTTATGGTGTGTCTTTCCTTTTCTGCCACCAAAGGCAGGGGTAGGGGAAGGGAGCTCAAGAGAGTGAGATTGGTGGACTTGGGGGGGAGATGGGGAAGGGGGGGAGAGGGAGGGGAGAGGAAGTGGGAAAGGGAGACGGAGAAGGTGGCCGCTTTTGGCATTAGGAGTTTGGAGCAACTGAGTTAATGGATCTGTGGGGACAATGGTGACAGTTGAATACACTTCGCAGGGAGGAGCAGAGTCCTGGGTCCTGCACTAAAGGATCATAAAGAGCAGGCACTGGGCTGCAGCACTGGGGGAAACAAAGGGTTGGAGCAGTGGACCCCAGCAAGGAGCTGAAGTCACCACAGGGTTATGTGTTCCTCTTCCTTCCTTCGGGCCCACTATTTAGAAAGAAATAATAACTTGGCAAAACATTGTAGGAGTCAGGTCAGGCTTCCAGAAGTAGTTGGTAAAGCAAGATACCATTTAGACAAAACAAGGGGCTTGGACCTTCGCCGTCCTTCACCTCCAAACCAAATTTCACAAAGAAGCTGAAAGCAATCAGCCTGAGCTCTGTTCTGTTCCCAAACTCTGCGCCCACCATCACACACTGAGCCTTCTCTCTGTGCCCTTTCCCCAGAAGGGCAACCAACTGAGAAATGATCTCACAAAGCACTGAGTGCCACCTCACAAACACGTCCATGGACACTGGTCATTCAATTGCAGTCTTCAGGATCTTGGAACAGATCAAAGGATATTCTTTCCAATCCTGGTCATCTGGTCTGCACCTGCCCCAGGCCAGGGAGAGGAAAGAAACTGGAACTCCTCTAGGATAAAGGGCAGTATTTCTGGAGATCCCTCCTCCCCCCAGCAAACATGTCTAGAGAACCTTCATCGACAGTTATGTTGCCTGACCTCCCCTCAGCTGCAGCAACTAACCGCGCTCTCTTTGCCCTCAGAACATGTGATCCTTGTACTACTGCACAATCATCTGTTAAACCTGGTTAATTAAAAAATAAATAAATAAAATGTAGCTCTCCACTTCACCCTCAAAGGTAAAACTTTTCCTTATACTCCAATTTTCTTTTTCACTGCAGAGCTACAAATCTGTGAGACACTATTTCTGCATTTTTTGAAAATGTGAATCCAAGGGACTCAGACATGCCACTATTAAGTGTAGTGGGGGAGATGGATATTAAAATGCTATACTGAATAAATGAACACCATATTTCTGGGTGAAAAAAAAAAAAGACTCATTGTAAGAGGTAAAGTGTCCCAAAATTAATCTCCACATTATGTGTAATACTAATGACATTTTCACACAAGGTGAGGTGACTGGCAGTGGGAGCAGAGTTGGGAGACTGGTAAGAGCCCACATGACTCTGCTTGAATGTAAAACAAGGATTCTAAGGTTCATCTGGGTAATAAACTCATGAGCAAGCCTCGACATTTTTGTAAGAGAAGAGGACCATAGAAAGATGGGGAGGGGACTTGTTTTATCACACACCCCAGCATGTTATAAAACTACAATAATTGAATTTTCTGTTCTTAAGAAACATTGGCTCTGATATAGATTTTTATAGACCTTCATGTATTTCTGCTGCTGCTGCTGCTTCTTCTTCTTCTTTTTTTTTTTTTTTTTTTTTTTTTGCTGGCATTGCCCAGATCTTCAGTTCAGCCACAGATTGCTCTTCCTAGATACTAGTGTTGTTGCTACAATTAACTGAAACCCTGAGCTAGTACGACTTTGTGTTACAGTTTTTCCCATCTGCAAATAGAGCTAATACTCTATGAACTTTTTCCCTTCATAAAAAACTGAAAATCACTTTGTCTCAAAAACTCAGGAGAATCCTTCTGAATCACTTGATGAAAGAAGCCTAAACCATACCAGCCTAAGAGTTGTCCCACTTTTCTGAGCAATAATAGAACACTCCTAATGGATAAAATAGAAATCAGAATTGCAGAGAGCTTTGTCTGTTGTCCAATTTCGTGATGTGTTGTTATGGCTCAGGCATGTTGTTGTAAGACCTGCTATATTAATTTAAAATAAAACCGAAAGTTAGACTCTTATAAGATATTAGCTATACCAGAGTCATGGTGAGAAAAGATTAACTGCATGCCAAGTGTGCATTTATTAAATTAATTTAGAAGTGTGCACCTGTGGGTGTTATCTTCAAACTCGTATCACTAATACGGCTTAGCACAAAAATCACCTTTCTATAATATAACACATCCTCTGAATAGACTTCCTGCCAGTTTAAAGCTTCCCTCTTAACCTTCACCTGCCAATAATCAATCTTCCCCTGAATAGAAGTCCTGAGCAAACAGATGTGCTTGGCATTGCATCCAGATATTCTTGAAACTTTGGCTTTTAACTTTCATGTATAAGAAGTACATCCCAGCAAAGCGGCCCCTACAAGTCACGTGCTCTTTTTTTTCTCTTGAGAGCTTCATGCTGCTAAGAGAAAGAAAAGGTTCTGAATATAGCAGATGAAGAAAAGCATAGGTGATGTAATATTTGTTATTTGAGACCCCTAGACGCCTCACATGTGTTGTCACCATCTTTTTCATATATAATATCTATATTTAGTAAAAAAAGATTTGGGGGATATACTCAATACCAAGCAGTTGAAATGACTTTTTAGCAGTTGAGCTGATGCCCTAAGGAATAGCCACGATGTGCCTTCTAAACAAAATCGGAGCCAAAAGGAACAAGCTTAAGAAAGCTCCATCGATTGTTATTTTTATTCCATATGCATTTGAGAGCTTCCCGTGTATTTCTATCCCAGTGTGCAGAGGAATACAAAATAACATAGGACACCATCCGTGCCCTGAAGGAATATCTAGCCTAGCTGTGAGGAGAAGACATGCACACAAACAATTGTTTAGTAGTAATGCAAAGAATGTGGTGGTTAAGTATCAATTATGTGTTCTAATTAAATATAAAGGCCTTCAACAGAGCCCCCTATTGGAGGAGCAGGAACCTGAGCTGGGCCAGACTTTGTCATCTCCATCTTTACAAACTGTGTGGAGCCAATTTATTTACCCTCACTTTCACTCAGCTTCCTTCTCTATAAAATGGAGATATGGTTACCAAAAAGGGTTGTTATAAAGGTTAAGTGAGATAATCAAAGTAAGATGCTTAACACAGGGTGTAGACCACAGTAAGCGCTCCCACAGCTCTATCTTTTTCCAAGATGGCGGAAAGCTCCCCTTGGGTGAGGACTTGAACTTAAGCCAGGTCTGTCAATTTCACATTAAGACACAGCATTTTTGAATCAGCACACTTGCATAGATGCACTTTGGGAATACAATGAAGGCGGGCACTAGGCAAAGAGGAGAAGGAAGAAAGGAAGGGAGAAAAGGAGGAAAGAGGGGTGATAGAAGAAGAGAAGAGCAAAGAGGAGGAGAAAGAGTGTGGTCCTCTAATGCCCCTACTCTGCACCCTTTTCTGTGTTAAGCATGTCATGTGAGAGCTACATTAGGCTAAACTCTAGAGTGTTCTGACACATCAAGCAGACAGGCTGGACTTTAAACAGATGCTTTAGGAAGTTTAAGCAGTAGGTTTTTCAGGAATGGGGAGAGAGAGATTAAGAGAGAGAGAGAGAGAGAGAACAAGACAATTGGGAGGGTGCCAAAAGTCCAAAAAAAAAAAGTCTGCCCAGTCCCAATGACAATGCTGAGAATGAGGAAAGGATGGGTGTAAGAAATGTTATGAAGAAATAAATAACAGTATCAACAACTTGGTGATTGGTCAAATACAGGACAAAAGGAAGACAAGTCACAAGAATGACACTGAAGTATCAAACCCAGCAAACAGGGGGATGGTGACACCACCTAAGGAGAATGGGAGTGCTGGAAGTAGAATTTCATTTTGTATACCATAAATTTCCAACGTGACAATGGTCATTATGGAACAAATGTTTATCTGGTATCTGTAAATTAATAACTATGCCTGGGATAACTTTATAATACAAACATGGCAAATATATGTGTGTATATAAATGCTCAATAATATAAACATGAAATCGAATTTTCTGATCACTGATGATACATAAGATAGAATGCATAATTATCTTTTTTAAAAAGATTTTATGTATTTCTCTGAGAGAGAGAGAAAGAGAGTGAGCATGAGGGGGGGAGAGGCAGAGTGAGAAGCAGGCTCCCCGCTGAGCAGAGAACCCGATGTGGGACTCAATCCCAGGACCCTGAGATTATGACCTGAGCTGAAGGCAGACACTTAACCAACTGAGTCACCCAGGCGTCCCTTAACTGTTTGTTTGTCTTTTTTAATGACATCTTCCTTAGATAAAAAAGATCTTCTCTCAGATTAAGAAAATGGTTGGCCAAATAACTATTTTAGTGTTTTTAAACTCTGGAGGAAGTAATGAATTTTCAACTCAGAATAACAAACTACCTCTGTAGAATACCTATAATTCTCTTCTTGCAACTAAGAAAATGCTGGTGGAGAGGGACATATAATTTAAAGAGAGTCTCGAGGCAAGGCGAAATGAAATATTTAAGTGGCTTCTGTTCATGAAACTTCAGATTCTACCTTAGAAGAGATGAGTTGGACATCCTTTTGCAGAATGTATGAATGATTTTTTTACAAATGATACAGACACTCCCTTCTGCATTCACTATAAAGACAAATCATTCTTAATTTTAAGGTTTGGGAAAGGTTTCCCCACCCCCCTACTTTTCTTTCTATCCCCTCTCACTTCACACTTTTATTTTATTTTATTTGTTCAGCCACACTCCATGTTAAGATCCTCTTCAAAATAGGAGAGTAATGCTTTAGTCACTTCCTTTTACTAAATCAATGAATAGTTTTCAGGATTAGGTATAATTTTATTACAAGTAGAAGATTGTATTTGCCATTTCAAACTCTGGCACTCGATGTTGGGAGCAGCATGATTGAAAGAATGCACTACTCGAGTCAGCAAGAATTGGAATTAAAATGTAGTCTTATTACTAGAAATTTGTGGGAATAGCATTGACCTGTGGAGACTTGACAGCATTCTGGTTCCTCAAAAGAGACTTGGGTGCTATTCAAGTTTTTAATGAAGACTTTGGCCTGTTTTATTTTACTCAACTGAGTTTTCTGAACCATGTTCCCTGGTTCCTATGGGAGAAATGCCAGCCTAAGTAACAGCACCTGTAATCCATTTCTCATTCAGGGTTGCCATGCATGATGGTCTAATTGGCATGAGCCAGTTTATATTTGAAAGCTATTAATGGCTAATGATTTAATTAGTACTCCATGAGACATCCAGTTTAATGAACCAAGGGGAAAAGATATAATACACAAGTGCCATAGTTAGATCAATAAATGTCATCTGCAACAAGCACAAAAGTTGGGCTTTGCTGCCAAGCTTACGACCAGGTCAGATCTCTTCATCCCATACCCCCTTAGGTCAGTGGGCTAGTGTGCTTGCATGGAGATTGGGGTATGGAACATGAGCTGATATTCGTGAATTTCTTAATTTTAGACCATCTAAATTCAGATTTCAATTCAGGATTCTACCCCTACATGTTCAACTTCTAGACCCATCTCGGAGGGACAAAGATGTCTTGAATAGAAGTGTGGCCCTTGTAAAAAAAAAAAAAAAGAAAAAAAGATTAAGTGGTGAGGAAGAGGGGAAAATATCAATGAAGTCAAAATATGTTCTGTAAGAGAGTCACTTTTTTGACACCAAAATAAAGACAAAAAACAGAAAGAAAATATCCTATATGTTTCGTATATAACAATCATTATTTTCATTAGCCATTTTGTTCCAAAAATAGCTATCCGTTGTTGATCTACCATTCTGATCAACCATTATAGTAGTCTCAGAAGTGGAATTGGAGGTGTTCCTACGATTGCTTCTGCCACTGTCATAACCCCTGTGGAAGCTTAGAATAAACCACTGGACTGCCTCAGTGGCTTCAGGTAAATCATATTTCATGCTGAGCAAGGAATAAGTTGAAATGTTACTCGCAATGAAATAAAATTCACTGAATGATGCAGTAGTATTATAGTTAGGGTGGTACAGTGGAAAAAACATCAAAAACCTGGATTCTAGAACTTGGCTACCATTAGTATTGTTATGCTGAACACATCAGCTAATCTTTCGGGAGCATGCCCCCCACCACCTCTTTACCTTTATTTTGCCCTCCCCCACCCCCACACCCCCTACCCCCCCATCTAGATTACAATATTCTTTACTGGCAAACTCTGCTCTTCCCTTAAAAATGGCCTAAATAAAGAAAACATTCTCCTTGAAACCAAAAGGTGTGGTGGGGGGAGGAGGGGAAGGGGAAGGACTTTAATCCAGTTTTGTATCACCTCATGCTAAATCGAGCTCTGTTCTTTATCTTTTTCTTATTCCCGCTTTTCTTACACACCGCCGTTAAGCTGACTGTCCTCTAGCGCTCTTTCCCCATGTCCTGCTATTACCATAAAGCAGCCATCTGTCCATTTTCTACAGCATCCAGTCTAAAGAAGATATCAGCATTTAGGGGCCTGCATAATCTTCTCCACTATAACCACCCCACTTTACATCTACACTTTCTGCTCTTCACTAAAGCTGATGCAGCTGCTCTAGAATTTATGCCACTTACTTCTACTACTAAGCATTTGCTCATACTGCTTTCTGGGCTGGGGCTGTCCTCCCGTCATGCTTCTGAATGTCCAAATTTCACCTCATTCTTGAAGAAAAATCACCCCCATTCCCGCCCTGGAACTTTCTTTTCCTAACTATTCCAATAATAGAACTATTCCTTTTCATAGGTGCTCACCACTTAAAATCTTGTCATATAATTTTAGCTCTTAATTAGGTAAAATTTTGCATTTATCATTATTCTTCATAGATTTTTAAGGACAATTGGGATAAAAAATTTCATTTTGGTTATGGAGAAATTTTAGCAAACTAATCAGCAGCAAATCCACAGCTACACCAGGCAATTCTTTGGATAATGTGGAAGGTACTATCTTATGTGCTGGTTCTCTGGTTTAATTTTTTTGTTTCTCCATCTTCTGCCCACATCACTTTCCAGGACTGCATTTGAGCCAGCTGGATTCCATCCAGAAACAGATTCAAATAGACAATAAGCCAACTAGAATTCCCATCTTCCTTGATTAGATGTGAAATTGTATAGCTGGGTGTCACTCACATGCCAACCACTCAGGATTCTATGTTATCAATTAATTTCTGTTGAGACCTGAACTGAGGAGCTTGTGACAATTCTGTTTCTAAGGACCTGTAAAATTAGGGCTAGACAAGAATTTCAGAGATGGTGACAGATATATAGACTTGTGCCATCTGAATGAATGTATTCACTACCTGTAGCATAGCATCAATTAAAATGCCCTATAAACTCCATAATAAATCATCCTGGTTTTTTCTCTCTCTCTCTTTTTTTATTTTGTAGTAGGATTTGATTGTAAAAATTCTTTGACTAGGCGCTGAATTCTCAGTTGTAGGACAATTAGCCAGTCAGATGACAGGCTTTAAATTACGCAGAAGAAAAAGGAAGTTAATACACATTCTGTCAAAGCTACTGGATCTTTTTTCTTGTAGCTGTTAAAAATACTTTAGAATTAAGGATAGATTTTCTAGGAAATATATATAAATTACTATAGAAACACAGAATGTTAGCGGTATACCTTAGAGATTATCTAAGTAAAATCCAAGAAACTGAGGCCTGGAGGCTATTCAGAAACCCACCCAAAATCACAAAACTCATACTTACCAGAGAAACTTTTACAAGCTAGGCTTCACCAAGAAATACAAGTCAGTGAAATTCTACCAGGACCAAAGGGAGTTCATGTGTCAATTGTACATTAGGACCTAACAAGAGTGTGAAGATATGAGCCCAGCTCTGTTCGTCACCATGGACCCTCTTGCTGAGTGCTATGATGAATAATCAGGTACTGTAGAGAATTCTTGAGACTGGAACAAATACCAAAAAAAAGCATTTATTTTTCAGGTATACTCCTTGCAGAAAATCCATTCTCACACAAATACCCAAGCACTGTTGCTACAGATGAAAGTTATGTAGCTTTAGTATAGAGAACCTTCTTTGTGGAAGCATGTTCTAATCTATGCTGAAAGGATGCTACCCAAATGATGATGACAATAGTAATCATTATTCCTTCAAAACATTGGAGGAAAACATTCCTTGAACTAAATCATTGGAATATTGGGGAAGCAAAGCATATACGTTATTTCTGCACCGCATAAAACTGAATCTGATAGAGGACAAGCCTGACTGTAAAGAGGCAGTAAGTGAAATAATCAGCATTAGAATTCATGTCTTCTAACTTCTACATGTCTTCTAACTTCTATTTCACTGCTCCGTGCTTCAAGCGATTCAAAATATATCATATTTTCTCAGTATTAAGGAAACCTTGTTGCATTAGTTGAGCTGTTTCTCAGAAACATCACCTCATTGAGAAATAAACATTTGAAATCCTTACTCAGGTACTGGAATTTTCCCAAGAGAAGTTTAAGAGCAATATTCTTCATAGTTTAATAAATTACATGAGTGTATATACCATTATATATCTGTATAATTTATGTTTAAAACTGATTTATCTATAAGAGAAGTAAAATCAATCATTATTGGATTATAAATGTATTTCTTAGTCATTCACTTATATTTTTTCATGTTGTATTATAAAAAATAACAATTTAATAATGCAAAATAAAAGATTAATTTAGAATACTTAAGTGTGGTTTTGACTTTTTGAAAAACAGTTTTGTTTCTAAAACGTGTTCTAGATTTCCGTTTTTTGTTGTTGTTGTAAGTATCCAAAGGAAGCCAATATGATTTTCAGGGCAATGAAAGAAATATGTGAGTGGAAAAGCAGTATTTTTACAAATATTTTTAAGTTCTTGGTCGTATTTCACTCCACTGGAGAATGTGATCACAAATCTGGTTGGAATTATAAAGAAATCAAACTTACCAGTATTACAACTTCTGATGAAAGGGAGAATTCTGCTGAGAATGTAAAGATAAATGTGGCAGAATAATTACCTGTTTGTCACAGAGCTAAACCTTATGACAGCGAACGCTGAAAAGGGTTTCTAGGAAAATGATTTCTTTGGTTCATGAGAAAACTTAGTTCATACTATCTTCAACTAAGCCTCCACGTTGAGCTTTCCTTTTTCCTATTTGTATTTCAAGCTGTTGTCTATAATGAAAATAAAACAGGTCCCGTTCACCACTTAAAGGGAGGACCGAAGAAGTAAAGCTGAGCTCTAACTAAACTCCTTACAGCGCTCTAGTTCTGCCTTCTCGAACGTGCTCAAAATCTCCACCAAAAAATACCACCCCAGAATGGCAAAGGGTTAAAGTAAAAAAAAAAAAAAAAAAAAAAACAGCATAAAGATTCAAGCCCTTGCAGGAGGAATATAACTCAAGTTCTGTCGCCAAGTGTGAGAGCATCTTTGTTGTTTCTCTCACTCACCACAGAGACTCAAAAGTTCGCTCTCATCTTCAGCTTGTTGCAGACACACACAATGCACTTTCTCAGTCTGTACTCCACCACAACCTGTAAATCCTCTGAAGTTCTATGTAATTGGATTTTTCCCAATATAGGAAATAAACATTCTTTGATTTTATCTAGCAATTTATACTTTCCACAGTGCTATCAAACATTTAGCTGATTTCGACAACCCTGTGGAGCACATCACACAACTAAGTATGGGTGTTCCTTTTGAAGAATTAGAAATAGAGCAACATTCTTAGGTAATATACACTGAGAAATACTTAGGGGTATAAGACCATGATGTATGTAACTTACTCTCATCAAGTTCAAGGGAAAATATATATTTCAGTGAGGAGGGAAGAGAGAGCAAGTGAGCAACTGATAAAGGAACTGGGGCAAATTGTTAACAACAGATGAACCTGAGTAAATTATTCTTGCAAGTTTTCTATAAGTTAGCTCAACTCCACAGACCTCAGTGGGGTTTTTTGGTAATTATTTTCAAATACAAATTTTTCTTAGAGAGACAGGGGAGTTAAATAATTCACATAGGCAAATAGAGCTGATCTGAAGCACTGTGAAGAACTAGAATCCAGGTCTTCTATTTCTCCACACTTCCTCCAAACTTATCATTTATTTCTGTATAAACTGAAAAGTAATTTCCACTTCAAGTACTTACAAACCACAATCACATCTTTCTCCAGTCAGTCACCAATAATCAGTACCCTAGCCCAGGAAAACTCATTATTTAACTGTAACTTATCATATTACCCACTGCAAATCATTTTTACAATCCTACTTTATCTGATCCTCATAACTCCTTGAACGAAGTAGGTAACACAGGCAGAATTGGACCCATTTTACAGATTAAGAAACAGGCTATGAAGGTAGCATATCATCATTATTCATAGCCACTAAACAGCAGTCCTATTCCAGAGACAGATACTCAAGTCCTAAAATTCCAGAACCGGTACTCTTTCCAATACATCCTCTTGATGTTCCAATGCCTTTTTATACCCTGAATGATCATATCTAAATCTTCTTGGGCTTATGTTGTGTTTAGCCATAGAAAGAAAGAACATTCTTTTAAAGAACAAAATGACTGAGAAAGATGCCTATGTTTTATTTACTAATATTACAAATAACAGCTAAAATTTATTAAGTACCTACCTGCCATGTACAAGTAAGTGCTTTATATATATATCATCTAATTTAATTTTTTTCAACAACTCTATGACCTGGAGTCCCCATCATGCAAACAAGGAAAAGGGATCTGAGAGCTTGACTCACGTGACTGATATGGTTGACCTACAGGGACCAAGTCAGCACCCGGACTACTCCAGAGCCCCTATCATGAATGAAATCATCCTTATTCCACATTTCTATTTTTTTTCTTTAAGTTTGGTTGATAGTTTAACCAATTCTTGTATCATATATCCAGTAATTTTTTAAATTCTGTGAGTGATACCATTCATTCCAAGAACATAGTTTGTATGGAAAAGCGTATGGATGAAAAAGCAGGACCACATCTTAGTTACATCAACAGCGGCCCCTGACACATGTGAAGCATTCAATAAATGTTTGCTGAGTGAACGAATGATGTTCGGAGTGCTCTAAAAAGCTTTTAAGATGTCATGATCTAAATACTTAAACACAAAGTATTTAAATTAAATTGGTTCAGTTCACCAAACCTCAGGTTTATAGCAAAGCATACCTTTTCAAAGCCAGAGAGAAAAAAATAATAAAAGAAACAAATTTCACATTTTTAAAAAAGGCTTTTCCCTGGAACGTTGAACTGTTCTATCGATAATTGGACAGATGTGGCTTTTGACTGTCTGGATAACCTCTTAGATGATCATCTCTTGTTTATATGACAAAAAGATATGCTCAGTCTTACTGCTAATTGGACTTTATCACTTTTCTCTTTGCTCTAACCAATCGGGATAAAAAGTGAACACAGCTGACTTTGTAAGGTGCCCTCACAGGTGGCGCCTGGGTGGCTCAGTTGGTTAAGCGTCTGCCTTCGGCTCAGGTCATGATCCCGGGGTCCTGGGATCGAGCCCCGCATCGGGCTCCCTGCTCAGTGAGGGGTCTGCTTTTCCCCCTCTCCATCTGCCTGATGCTCCCCCTGCTTGTTCTTTCTCTCTCTCTCAAATAAATAAACACAAAATAAAATAAATAAAATAAATAAGGTGCCCTCACAGGCACCCACTGAGCAATGTGTAGGAAGGGACCAGTCAGGAAAGAGGTGAGCTTAGGATAAGCGGCAGGATATACAATATACATTTTTCCCTCTCTTCTTCCAGCCCACACTTTCAGCCCTCCCTTTTGTGGTTTCTTCCCACTCCAAAGTTTTCAATAATACTCATCTGTATACGTTTTTCCTCAAATAAGAATGGTTGGGTGAGCTGAGAAGTGAGAAGACCACATTTACCTTCTTCCTTCCTCCATTAGTAATATGACTCCTGTCCTGGCCCCCTCATACGAGCACAGCAGACAGACACCTTACGTGCACAACTTAACCTTACTGCAATGTAAGGAAATTTCAGGGTAAAAACTGCATTCATGGAAGTCAGTCACATATCAGGTCTCAGGTTACTCAGCTTGGCACCAGTTTAAAGCATAGAGCAGTTCCTTTCAGAAAAGGCCCATTATCACTCCCTTCACTGTCCATCATCCTTGCCTCAGGCTCTGGCTCTTAGCCTCTCTTTCTTTTAACTAATGCACCTCCCAGGCCCAGACACAGGTACTTGCAGATTCTGCAGAATGAGGCTTTTTCCTGTCTCAGTCTCCGCACATCCTCCACCAGCATCCCTTGAAGAGTGCATGCTCTGCAGTTGGCTATGTCCGGGTCTCTGTCCCACAGAGCTCCTGCTTCCTCTTCATCTTCTCAGCCCGATCTGCGCACCTGCGCTTTGCCCCAGCTCCTCTCTCTGGTGTATATGTCTTTGTATGTGCAGTTTATTCCTTTGCCTGCTCACCAAAACACTGGAGGGGACAATCTGAATTTGGCACATACTGAATTTCCTGGATGACGTTCCCTCTGTTCATATTTTCTACGTCTCTCTAACCCACTGTTTTGTACCAAAAGCTTTGTTGGGATTTCTAACACAAACCCCAACACCCTGAGTTTACCTGATTCCCTGAATAACCGTCCCCCAGGCTGAAGTCACAACAGTAACATTCGTGTTACTGCTAATGATTATCAATCACTGCCTTTTTAAAGAGATCCCTATTGTTTTCCTTTATATAATTAAATATTCATATTTAAACACAGAAACCTAGGCAGCTGTTGATAGGATCGCTCCTCGGCTTACGCTTACTGAAAAAAAGGAATGTACTTTTTACTCAGCCGGGGCAAATAATACCAAACTCATGCTTAAGACATGAACTCCCTAAAAGACTCTGAGGAAAGGAGAAGAAACCGAACGATACTGAGTACTTAGTGCATGATAGACACTGCTATTCACATGAAGGCTTTCTTAGTCATTCTAGTTGTAAGTAAAGGAACTAGATGAAAGTACCACACACCTGTAGAGCTAAGAATTGGACCCAAGTCAGTTTGTCTCCCAAAATCAATGCTGTCTCTCCAAAGAAAGTTCCATATAAATGCTAAACAGTAAAACCCCGTCATTAATTACGTGAAAGCAGTTTACATTTTCCTGCAATTTACACCTTTTTTTTCCAGATTAATTAAATCTCCAACACTGGTAAAGTGCTTCTTCCCACATTTTACTAGGTTTTTTGGTAAAAAGCTAAATGAAGTTTGGCTGTGAAGCTGGTGAGGAAGAGAAGACTGAGCTTCCAATAAAAACTTGTTAACTGGTGTGCAACACTGTGCCCATTAAGTGTGGAAAACTCCTACAGAATACAGACTGGTCTGTACGTTGCTTGTTAAGGGCCAGCCTAAGTGTTCATCTCTTAGATCTGTCTGGCGGGCTTATGCCCAAGCCAGCCTTGAGAGGGCGGGAAGCACCCGCCGCCCCCACAGGAAAACACTATTGGTGATTTTGAATCTAGGGCATTGCGATGCACGTGCTGCTGCATGTTTTCTGTAAGGCATTATCACCATTCCAAATAAGCAAGACATACACATGCTTACTTAATGCGTTTTCCTTTGATTTACATGCCCTTGCTTCTTAAATCATTTCCAGAAATCCTTAGGAAATGTGAAATAAATGTGTTATCTTTTCCTCCAACAGAATGTCAGATCAATTCTCGAAAGATCCTTTCCAAATGCTTTAGTTCAAACCAGCTTTAACAAACTTGAATATATACACCATAATTAGGAAGCCAATTTATTCAGTTAATTTGCATCAGTCTAAATAATTTTTCCTGACAGATAACTTCCGTTCTAAGTACCAAGTACTTCTTAATCCCAGTCAGGTTATTGCTAAGGATAAATGATTTCACATTTCTCATAAAGATGCCAGTCATTAAGAATATTAACGCAAATTCCTTCCCCTTGAATAGAAATGAGCTGTTATGTTAGCAATGTTGCTGCGTCAGCTTTTCTATTGTCAAATACAACAAATGATGAGAAAATCAATTTACTCTTTAGAATTAGTCAAGTGAGGAATCCTTTGAAGTGGGGGTGCAGGGTTTTGCCTGGGTTCTATAATCACATAAAAGCGGGTACTGCGGGTACTGTATATATGTTGGTAAAATGTTGTGAAGTTTAATGAGGACTATTTGCTGCCATAGACCTTCCAGACAGAATCTATCTCTGAAAAAGAATTCCCCACTCCTAAAATAGAGGTTTGATGAGCAGCAGATGTGGTTTAAATGAACCCTTGTTCAACTGAACTAAGAATATATTTTGATTCGTATGAGGCACAGGCCAGAAAAGGGGGTGTTGGGGGGTGATTTTAGCACAGCCTCAGCATTGGGTTTGGTTGTGGAGTTTGAATATATTTATTTGCCCCATAAAGTTTCTCTTGTAAGGCAGAATGCAAATGAGCTTTTAGTGAATACTTCCTAATAGTCAGAGGATGCTATACTTGCTGCTTACAAAACAATTTACAGTTTTACTTTGTGGTCTAAAAATGTGTGGAGGAAAGAAATTCAATGGGTAGCCATAACCTTTAGAGTAATCTATGCCCTGGCAATGATTTGCAAGTTCCATAACTTTGTTTCTCCACCCATAAAGGGAAGATTAGATGGTTGTTCAAGAATGACAAGCATTTAATATTTGGAAATGACTAAATAATGAAGTGCCTGGATTCTATAGAAATGCTGGGGAGAAAAGAAGATTAATTTCAAACCAAAATCTAGTACAAACATGACCTTCCTATTGTAAATCTCATGAATAGGAAAAGAAATTACATCTAAAGCTTTGTTTCTAGGGCTCAGAATTTGGAAATATATTAATATTGGAATGTTTCCGATGGGGGGGTGGAAAGATCTGTTTATTATAATCTCTTGTCTGTGGAGATGAGAAAAATTCTTTCTGCTACATCTTACCGAAAGAATGCAGTTAGTAAAGATTTAAATGACAGGAATGGAAGGGTCATCTTTTGATTCTTTTGCCTTTAGGCAGGGCTAACCTTAAGTCATCTCAGGAAGGAGAACAGTGTGTTGCTCCCAAAAATCTCCAGGTGAGAATGATAAAGATGAAAACGAGCAGATGGGAAAGCTCTAGGGCCTTGAAATTAATAAAGGTCAGCTCTGGCTGACATAATTTCAGTTAAAATTCATTCCTATTTGCAAATAGCCTGACACTTAGCAACACTCCAAAGGAAGTGATGTTTGGCACCAGTTCTCTGAAAATTCCATTTAGTATTAGTATTCATGTCTGGTCATTGTTTTGTTCACCTCCTCTTCACCCTGACGGTGTGGAAAGTCCTGACCTAAGGTTCTAGAATGACCAAACACAGGACATCTGACACTGCACACATGGGATCAACAGTGGATTGTTAGTCTCATATACTCACAGCCCAGGGGAGGAAGACACTACAGGCCCGTAGAGCCCCACAGCGGTTGCATTCAGGAACAGAGTGAACAAGAAAAGGCTGTGGGGGACAGGCTTTGTAGTTACAAGAGGGTGAGGTGTAGCTTGATTCCCAGGGCGGGATCTGGTTGGCTTGTTTCAGGGACGGCGTGGTCTGACAGGGAAATGAAACTTCTCTGGTTTGAGGACCACATGGATACAGCTGCTCCAGCTGCAAGGAAGCTCGCCAGGTGGGGAGCCTTTCCCACTCGGAAGGACAGGGAGTTCACTTTCCCTTGGCTATATTTGGCCCCTCTAAGAGTAAAATCTTTGCCACACATACTGTGTCTCATATGAAGACAGCTGCTTCTGACTGGATTAATAAACATGGAGACATGAACACTTTCCTAGTGAGAGTATTCTCAGGCCAAGCCTATATATATAATTAGCTAGGTGATTCATGGTATCCTCTGCTACTCACTTGGATTTGAATGAAAAGAGGAAGAGAACCCGATATCATCCAGACAAAGTATGTATTTAATTCCTCACTTGATTTTAATTTGTCACAAGATGAATGTTGACTAACTTGAGACTTAGAGCCAAAGGGCCGAAGATGGTCTAGCTCGCTGAAGTGAAGGTGTTTCTGCCTTCCATTTGTCATGAAGAATTCTGTCAGGAAATGAAGTCAGGTCAAACTATCTCTCCCTTTCCCTGCTATTTAACAAGTGAAAAGATAAAGCATATGGGGAGACCAGTGGTTTCAGGTGGAGCTTGGACTTCTGATGTTAATGCCAGGCCTGTTTATAAAATCTTGGGCAAGGCATTTAATCCCTCTGGCCCCCAAGTTCTGTACTTTTTCATGAGGAAGTTGAACTAGACCAAGAGTTTTAAAATACTTCTTTAGCAGCAAAACCCTTGTTTCGAACAAAACTTAAGGTCACTCTACAAAAGAGAAATGAAGCTTTTAGTTTGAGTCCAATGAGTGGAGCCCAAGCCCAATTGACCTGGCCTCTCCCTTACATTTCCTCCTTCCCAGTTCTTCCCCAAAGATTCCCTAGGGCACTTCCTCAAGAGCCTAGGGTTCCTGAGAACCCAGATGAGCCACTCTCTCAAGTTCCTGCCAGCTTTCAGCAGAATGGAAAAATTGTAGGCTGGGTGTTCAGATAGACGTGGGTTCAAATTCTCATCCTGTCACTTCCTTAGCTGTGTTACCAGTTTCTCCATCTGAAAAGTGAAGATAAAAATTGCTCTGTTTTAGGACAAGTGCTACGTTAAGAATGCATGTAAAGCATCTAGCCAGTGCCTGGAACCTCGGAGGGCCTCATAAATGGTAGCTATAATAAACATTATGGCTCTGAACTGAGCAGGACAAAGTGAGGAAAGATCCTATCCATGAACTACTAAATTGCAATGAGACCTCTGTCATTCCTGCAGCCAACACCCCAAGAACTTAAGGCTAACATTTCTCTTTAGAACCTGAATTGGCTTTTATTGTTCCAAATTAGTGGAGGCGGGAACATTCTTCTAATTGACTGAACATTTTGTATGTACTGGAGAACATGTACTGTGTAGACACATCCCAAGTCTCTTAAATGACACCAAGGTCAATCCAACCACCACAGATGGAATTTAAAGCACAGTGCTTTCACCAAAGAATAACAGGGGAAACGTCATTAAGAACACTTTCGGACAAAGCCACAAGAAATGCAGTACCTGACAGCTCACGGTCTATGTTTCACCCTGTATCATAAAACAATTCACCAGAGAGCTATGGTTATTTCGCGGACCTGCTGTCGTGATAGCCTGCGTTCTTTCAGTAGTGCAGGAGTTTCCCCCATAAAATGCATCCCAGAAGTCTGCTTTCTGAAAAATCTCACCTTTGGGGAATTTTCCTGGCATCCTATTAAGTAAGCGCCACTTTATAGGTCCTCTAAATGTGCAGTAACAGAGGCTCAAGTAGACGCCAGCCATCCTGTTCCCCTCACGAACTTACATCCTAGAGGAAGCTGACTCAAGTTAAGTTGGGATGCTCCCCTCCCTGTTTTATGAAGTTTTCCTTTTCTTTTTAAAATTTATGAAAATTTCCAAACATACACAAAAGTAAAGGATATCACACACCCCCATAAGCCTATGGCCGGGTCCGGGATCAGTACTCCACCACCACGTGGCAGCGTTCACCTGAGCCTGCCGCAGTTAGACCCCGGCCCCTCTCACTGCGAGGGGACCCTTGCACTCCAAGGCTGACGGCCCAGGCACGATCAGGTCCAAGGGCTGGCAGTTAAATCCAGTCCACACTCGTACACAATCGTTAAGCTCCTTGTGTCCTAGGCCATCCTGGGGAACCACATAAGGCACCCCGAACCTATGAAGGCACTCAGCACAGGAGGGACGAGAGCAGAAAAGCAGAGAGAAAAGAGGGGAAGCATTTTGTGGGGAAGTTGGGATCCAACGAAGCTTTGAAGGAAACGGGAGTGCAGATATTCCAGGCTGAGGTGGAGGATTGAGTAAGGCTAGGAAGCCAAAGAACTGGAAGGCCATCTTTAGAGTATGATTCATATTCTAAGGTACTGGGGTAGGTGAGGCCGAGGGCTGCCTGGGAAGTTGGTAAGGAGTGTGGAGACACATGGAAGTTTCCAATACCAGGATGAGAAAGTTCCTTAGGAGTTGGGGGGAGCTGGGGAGCAGTGCCGGGAAGGGGCAGAATAACAACCATCGAAGAAAAGAAGAGGTAGCAAAATTGGGGAGGGAGGGAAGCAGGGAGGACTGATGCTCAGAGTGAATCAGAACTTTCTCAGACCCGAGCTCTGGCCTCTGGCGGGGGGGGGGGGGGGGGCGGGCGGGGGGGCGGAGAGAACCCTCTGGATCGGTCTAGCGCTCCCACAGAGAAAAGCGTGAGACCCCACGGAGACCACAACTCGAGGATGAAAATAGAGGGTTCAGCCCTGGCTCGGGGAGCTCCCTGCAAACCATCGCTGGGAAAACAAGAGCCCGGGAACCAAGAGAAGCAGCAGAAGCACCTGGTCTGAGTCTCAGAAACATCAGTGTTTACGAAGCACTTGGTCTCTGGAACGCCTGCCTTTCCAAATACCACATCTTCCTCAGGCACTCCATCCCGCCACAGGCGGCTACTGTGCCGGCGCGCGGGGAGCTGGTAGGGGGGGCGGGGGGGGGGGCCGGAACCGCACGCCCGGCAGCCTGGCCCGCCCGCCCTCCGAGGAGCCTGCCCCCGCGGCCGGCCGGCCAGCTGCAGCTCACTGTTTGTTTGCCGAGCTTTGCATACACATATTGGGTTGCCTTTTTTTTTTTTTCCAGTCAGTTCAGCAGTGTCCCGAAATTCACCCCCAGTGTAACTTCTGCCTCTGCTCCTCCTCTTCTTGGAACTGCCTTTTGTTTGTCTGGCAGCCTTGGTTCTATGGGGGTGTGTGATGATAATAATACGCGGGCTTATATAACCCTCTTCATCTTGCAAGCACTTCGCAGACAGTCCCTAATGAATCTTCAGGCCGCTATCAGGCCGGGCGGCTGTAGCGGCGGCGAGCAAACCCCCAGACCGGGCGCGGAGGCCAGAGGGGAGGGCGGTGCGGGTCAGAGGCCAGGCCTCCCTGGCTCCCCGCGCGCCTCGGAGGCCAGGGCAGATAAGGAACAATGACTCGCGGCCTGGGGAGGAGGAAGGAAGTCCCGCTGCCACCTTATCTCTGCTCCTCTGCAGGCTCCCAGTTCCCAGAGCTTGTTCTCTAGAGAAGATTTGGAAGGCGGCTTTCGTAAGTATGATGCTCTGCTTTTTCTTTAAAAAGGAAGGAAACAAACTTTCCTTACTGCCCTTGTCCATTTCATAGTATCTCTTCGTTGGAAGCATTTCCCTCGCTCGGATTCTTAGGTGACGGAAAGTGTGTTTCTGGCCAAAGCCCTCCACCCAGTTGGGTCCCTCCTGAAAGTTACAGGAGGGGAAAGAGGTTTGGGTGGATAATTCACTTCACAAAAGAGCACCCAGGCCAGGTGCTGAAATTGGCCACTGCGACCGGGTCCTGGTCATGTCTGACTGGTCTACACACATCTCCTCACCCTAAAGAGGAATTCTGGTTATTCACCTGGTTTGTTAGGCAACCAGAGCAGATGGCAGGACTTTAATCTTCAGTTTCTCCGCTTGCCGTGCTCACAGTTTCAGACAAATAGAATTGTTGGAAGTTTCTCTTCACACTATGAAATAAGTCCCATCTTTTGGTGTAGGCTTGAAACTTGCTCGGGCTTGTGTGAACTCTACAAAACACTGTAACTGCAGTGGACATGTGAATTGTTATTAGGTTGTTCCCTGCCTCGCTGAAGGGTCTGAATATTAAAGGCACATGGACACTAACTTCTGAAGCCCTGGCAAAAACCAAACCTCTGTCATTAAACTGCGTTTTTGTGAAGAATGCTGAATTCACAGAGTAGTTTTCGCAGGGATGATGCTCATTGCGTTGAGAAAGTGTTTTTCAACAAAAAGTGAATTTAAAACCTGAGAATAACACTAAGAAAGATACCATTTCTGAACTTATTTCAGTTCTATTTTGGGTAGTTGTACAATTTGCACTTACAAAACCATGATGATAACTTGGTGCACTATGGCATATAGAAAATTAATGTCTTTACTCAGGTAAGAAAACTAAGATATATAAATTGACAAGACCTCTCACTTTTAGTGCTATAACACTGGGCTTGATTGTCTTTATCTTTAGATAAGCAGATGTGAAAACCACATATAATGAGTATGTATAAATGTGTGTGTTTGCATGTATGTTTATATGTTCAAATGTATGTAAACGTTCAGGATAATTAAATATATATTTACACATACATATACTCTTACATTTCTTGTGTCTATCTGGAGCTCAGAATTTTACATGATATAATATCCAAAATGGGCCAAGTGGAAAGATTTCATATCAAAGTTCAGAATGCAATAGAACTCTTTATTCAGCAAACATAGGAAACATTATAAAATTATGTCTATTTTAAAGAATCTCTTTAAATGACATCTCCACTTAGAATTTTCTGTGGCTTCCAAGAAATTCTGAGGCATAATTAAAGTTGAAAATGAGACTGGATTCTAGTTGCTTTTACCCCTGAATTTAAAAGTGATCTGTCAACACTAAATTCTATATGCTAGCTAATTTAATTACAAAGATCAGCCACATAATCTCAACATTATCTTCAAAGGCATACTCAGTCATAGTAGAAAGAATACAAACCATGATGGGGTCCAGATTTGAGGCTTGCTTTTGCCATTACCTGGTTATATGATCAGCAACAAGATCTTTAGGATTTGCAGCCTCAGGTTTCGCGTTTATAAAATATGACCAATACTACTTACCTCAAAGACAGGATTATTGAAAGGACTGAAAGGAGATAATATATATGAACTACTTAGCACGGTGTCTGAAAATAGCAGTGTTTCAGTCCATTTTAGGGCTTTTCCATTTACTCTATTTTTTCATCTTTGATTCAATTCATTCATTTATTGAGCATCTACTATGTATTACATGCTACACTAACACTGGTGATGCAAAGGTGAATAAGATTAATATCCTGCCCTGGAAGAGTTTATAATCTGAGGGGACAGTTGGAAACAACAGATAATTTTCTTAACAGTGCACTACCTATAAAAACAGAAGTGTGTTTAAGGTTAAGTGACAGAATTGAAGCCAGAGTGATTATTTCTGCCTAGTGTCAGTCAAAGGAACTTGCATAAAGATGACAGTGATTGCATGAGTCTTAAAGGATCAGCAAGAGGTGTGGAAGGACCTAGCAGAAGAGGAGAGTTGGAGAGAAGGTGCAAGAAAGCCTGGGGTTAGAAGCTGGTTTCAGTTCGTGCTAGAGTGTTGAACCTACAAGGGGCTGGAGACTTAGTCAGGGGCCCAATCATGAATATTCCGGTGCCTCATGCTGAGGTGTTTAGATCTGTTACTCTAGTAAAACTCAAAGTCATGCATGAATCAGCTTATGATCTTCAAAAAGTCTGTTTTGTAGGTTCATATCGATAAAAAAAAAAAGCTTGGGCTGAAATGTAAACCAACGGCATCATTAGGACACTAATGATAGTTTAATAGATGATGTATTTGTTTGTAGCAAAGCTGTCCCGATGACGGAAGCATGGCAGCACCAGCTCCTTAAACTCACCAGCGTTGGCACTGTCAGAATCAACAGCAACATTGAGTAAAAAAATCAAAAAAGTGTTTTAAAAAGTATAAAATTGCCAGATTTGGCGGGGGGGGGGGATTTTAGGCACTCTCTGTTATGCTTGATGCCCCCAAGAAATGTCAATATCTGGGCTTACTGGGCTCTGAGCTTTCATCTTGCATCCCTGCTGTTGAGCGGATTGTTTTTCCATTAACTTTTCAACAGGAAGGCCATGTCTAGGGCAGCCTTGCCAATAGCCATGCATACCCTTAAAAATACTAATTTGTACTTCCTCTGAGCCTTCAGCAATTAGGAGAGACTAGGAAAAAAGATCTGAGGGCTAGTAGAATACTTATTGAGGAAGAATACATATTCACAAAGAATATTTAGTCATGAAGAAGCAGCCCTTCCTTAGCAGACTTTTCCACTCACTTGCCCATGAATTAGGGGGCGCACTCAGAGATTGGAGGAAAGGAGGTCATTTCCCACCTGGCCATTACTTCGCCTACAACCATCTCCTCCTTCCGTGTGACGGGCAAGTTCTTCCCCTATGCTTGAACGGTGCGTCATTGGAAAGGAGTGGGGGCGGGGGGCGCCTAGGTGGCTCAGATGGTTAAGCGTCTGCCTTCAGCTCAGGTCATGATCCCAGGGTCCTGGGATGGAGCCCCACATCGGCCTCCTGACTCAGCAAGGAGCCTGCTTCTCCCTCTCCCTCTGCCTCTCTCCTGGCTCATGCTCTCTCTCTCTCTGTATCTCTGTGTCTCAAATGAATAAATAAAATCTTTAAAAAAAAAAAAAAAAGAAAGGAGCGGGGGCTGGATAGCATTTGCGAATTTTTTAAAAGATGACAACTGGAAGAATTTTAACAGAATGAAGAGAAAACAATCTGATTAGCAGACAGGAAGCTGTGACTTTTTAAATCTTTGAGGTCTGATTACTTGATAACCTTAGTTTTCTTATACCTTTCACCCTTTCTGCACTCAACACTTAATCTTCCATGGCAAAGCCTCGATTGGATTTCCTGCATTTCATAGTGCCTTCCCCACCTGAACACTCTAGAGCAAATACCATTTATTAGGAAAGGGGCTTAGCCCCGGACTGCATGACTCGTCTCACAAAGTCATATAATATTTCTTTCTGGTAGGCAAACTGTATCAACATATTTTAAAACAGATTTAAGAAGCTATTCCCACTTGTAAATAGAAAGGTTTTCTCGCTCATCAGAAAGATAATATTTGGTTATAGCTGAATTCCATCCGGCTTCTGATGGTTCACTTCAAAATTCCCCAAACTTCAGAAATTATTTTGGGCTTTTGAAATCATGAAAAAGGTTTCTATTTTTACAAAATATTTCCGCCATAAAAAAAAAAAGAAAAAAGAAAAGTTCCAAAAAGGAACAATTACTGTATCAGTTATACAAAATAATCATCATATGTGTATTTTAGAAGAAGATGGACTGGCATCATGGGAAAGTTTATTATTTAAAGAAGGAGTGAGATATATTGGGGGGAATTCCCATTAGCACGATAGAAAGTATGAAGAATATACTGAGCTTCCATATATGGTGCTGGCCATTCCGCATGTAGGTTACTCAGGCCATTTAAAGTCTTGGCTCCATAAGTGAGTGTTACACTCTTTGGAGTCTTTTTGGGGTTGCTGACATAATGATCTACTCCAGGCTGGGTGCTGCCTGAGCCACCATGCTCTCCTGCACGGTGTTTGAAGAGTGGGACGGGGTGCAGCTGTGCGGGCCCCCAGACACCTGAGTGCAGAAGATTGCTGAATCTTGCTTCATTTCTGTGCTGTTTGGAAAGCTGGACGCTCCCCAACTCTCTCTTGGGTTTGGCTTCCTGTTCACATGTTTTCTCGTCTCATGTCATTGTGCATGAAGTAATAGTCCCACATGCGAGCACCATCCACAATGGCAAGATTTGTGTGGTTCAGTGCAAGTTTTCTAATGAGGACATTTTGGACCTTCCAACAACTCCTTAGGGAAAGCAGTTTGGAACTGTTATTACTTTCCAAGGCATTACGAGCACAGACAGAATGCACTTCTGCAACAAGGTGAAAAGCCACTTTTAGGAGAAATTAAAGGACTGCCGAAGAAAACGACACGTTTACCTTACACATCTATCTCCATGTGTGTATATGTGTGTACAGTGTAGAAAAATACCTCCAATTCAGTTTAAAAACATCAGGTACTGTTTCAGCGTTTCACTATGAATGGTGCTAGTGTTTTCCACCGAGGACTGTTATTTTAATGACATTTCTCTGCAGCAAAATCTGATGAGTTTACGAAGTTTGAGAGCCAGGAAATGCAGCTCAGTTTCTGAACAACTGAAAGCCAAGAGAGTTAATTTCAATCATCTACTTACTTTATAGCATGGATTCATAAGTGCTATGTACAACAGCGCTAATACAGACAGAGAAGCCAAACCAAACTTTTAAAGTACAGCTCTTAAACCATCAAACTCAGCTTCCCAGTATATTATCAGCAGGTGAAATTCTACTGCACAGCTGCGTTTATCTGTGGATGTTAATGTCAAATTAATAGGCATAGGTGCCAATGTTTTATAGAATTTTAGAGCAGAAAGGGGTTTTGAATGTCTCCTAATCTTATCTGTGCATTTTATGAACAGAGAAACTGAGATTCATACGAGTGCTCGCTTTCTTGCTCTCTCATTCCCTCCCCCCACACACACACGTGTTTGTGCAAGACACATCTGAGTCTTGTGCTGAGTCGTTGCTTACAGAAAATATCATAAATCTGGCTTAAGAAAAAGAAAGGGCAAAATGACCCAGAGCCAGGCCAGTGATGGCCTGCTTCATTCAAGTTTGTGTGGCCCAGCTTCAGCGCCGTGTGGACCAACAATTTATCCTTGCTTCAGGAACCATTCAAGGTCTTAGATTAGGTGTTTTTGACCAAAACTTGAATAAACTCCAGAACAAACCCGGAATCAAGAGGTAGCTCAGATCCTGATGATGAAGGGGTGCTTCATTGGTGCATCATACTTACTGGCGGCCACATTATGATTAGAGTATGAGATGTAGACGAAGCCCCAGGTATAACCCTCACAATTTAACAATCCTAAAACCTGATCGAGAGATGAGCCCTTCACCCATGTAGGCAAGCAGTGACAACAGTGGGGACTGGATAACTAAATGCTACATTGCATGGCATGGGTTTTTAAGTATTGGAGTGCTGGTGAGAGGAATGAAAATAGAGGTTGTTAGGAAATGTCAGGATTTCAGCTGATCCCAGAGGGGTGCTTAGAATTTGAATAGGTCGGGGTGGGGGGGGGGGAATAATGGTGGATTTTTCTAGGTAAAGAACAGCAGAAATGAAAGTATAAAGAGGTGGGGGAAGGGGGAGAGGGGGGACCCTGAGGAAGCCAGGCTGGTGGGTACTCTCTTATAGCCTTTCCCAGCCTGATCAATGGACCACCTACCGAGCCCCCAGTAATGCCTTATGTTATTATCTACTAAAATGTTACCGAAATATGTACCCTAAAAAACATAGGTATTAATTACTTGAATTATGTTTATATAACTATACACCTGCAATAATAACATTATATTTATATCACTGAAAATCCAAGAGAAATTGCTGATTAAATATGAACAAAACCATAAACGAATAATATTCTCTTTAATGTTAATTTTCTGTGCCAGATGATGCCGTTTTGCTGAAATTAAAGAATAAATTTGTTTTAACCGTGTTCATTCATGAAATTATTAAAAAAGAAACATTTTAATAAAAAATTTCTATTGCACACTTAGTACTATGCCTATTTTTAACAAATTGTTCCAAGAGGTGCGTGTGAAGGAGGACAGGATCCAGGCAGTACCTCTGCTGGCGTCCAAGTTATGGAGTGGAGAACCGTGATGGCTCAGCCATCCTATCACCTTGCTCTGATCTGGCCAATACAACATTACACAGCACCGCCAGAAGCATTTGCCTCTAGTGGGCACATACTTATCAGCCAGGTATTCAGGCTGCCTCTGTTCTCCCTCTAATAGCCTACAGCAATTAAATTGTTACATTATAATCCCACACGTTACCAATTTAATGATGACAAATCAGAGCCCTCATTTATAAAATTTATGGAAACTCTGCTCCCGTTCCATGAAAATACCTTTTGATTGCAAATTACCACTGCAAGGGCAGTTGTATCTTTATTACAGGCTAAAAAAAAAAAAAAAAATTAACGTAATAACAATGGCCAACGTTTACAGTGTGCTTACAATGAGCCAAAAATCCTTCTAAATTTTTTACTTGGTTGCTAACATGTCATCTTCCCATCAACCCTATGGGTTAGATACTATCTTCAATCCCCATTTTTCAGAGGCTTCTGAGGCATAGAGAAATTCAGTAACTCGCTCAAGGTCACATAGCCAGTGAATGCTGTAGCTTGGAATTCAGGCATCCAATTCCAGGGTCTGCTACCCCCAGGAATATATTCAGAATGATTGCAAAAAGAGTGTTCTTTGGCATTAGGCTATGCCAGCACGACCACAGCCAGATACTTAGAGCTTCACGCTCCCGGGTAAACATTTACTTGGGGAGATCACAGGATGTCATGCATAATTATAAACATAAACATTTCCATGTCCTCCAGGAACGTATTTAAAAAGTAGACCTCTGTGTGATGCTTACAATAATTTGTAATATTATCAGAGACATGGGAACAGAGAAGGTAAAAGTTGTCCGAGAGCTCAGCACCTCCCAGGATCGGAAGCACAGGGGAGCAGTCAAAAGGCCAACTGGGTTGGGCATGCCAGATGACAGAGGGTGGTGTAGATGGGTGGTGGAGCTGAGCTTCTGTCAGGAATGGAAAGAGACATGATAAGGGTGGCGTGGGAGGAAGGGTCCTGCAGCCAACAGGCCAGCACCAGGGAGGCCCTGCTGCGGCAGTCTTGCTATAAGAATGAAGCTTCCAGAGCAGAGCAAAAAGGACTCGGTACTGCCCACATTTAACCTAAATCAGCAGGGCCAGTTCAGACCCAGAAGAGATTCCAGGTCTATTGTATGGAGGGAAATAATCTATACACACTACCTCTCAGATTCCCCTCCGTGCATACCAATAGACACTGGTTTTCACCAGTGAAGGGGTAAGAAGGCTCCACAAATGAAATGTTCTAATATTTACAGGGGCAAGAAAAATACTTTTTAAAGGTAAAGGAAATGTGGGGTTGTTAAAGTGTGTGTATTGCTTTCCTATTCTTTTATATTTCTGATAGCTTATATTTTCTCATAAGATATATATGTTATATATTTTGTTTCCTCTTCTATACTATGTATCATATGATGTGTACATGTTAAAATGTGCTCTTCACTGAGGCAAGATTGCATCATCATACACTGCATTAATCTGGGTGTTTCCTCTTATTCAAAAGATCTAAGTTGATTTTAGTTACTTACAGTTTTCACCTGCCATGAATGCAAAATAGAAACAAATTTAACCACTTGTAAATGCTTACTTTGCTACTCATCAAATAATAGCTTGCAGCAGCTTTAGGAGATTTTATGAATCAGCACATTTTCCTTCCAAACAGGTCCCATAACCTGAAATTCGAGGTCACTCAACTTTTAAACTTGGAACGCTTTGTAAACTTTTAAAAAAGAAATTCTTCTATATTAGTTTTAGGAAATCTAGTCAGAGAATAATATGAAATGAATCCAAGGGAAAGTCTTTCCCTTGATGAAGAGAGAGACGAATGGGAACTCCTACAAAAGCACTGAATTACCCACCGTATTTCAAAGTCTCTTGCAAGTGATTGTAAGAAAAGCAGTGTGGATAAAATTTGGAGACTATTATTCCTAATGATGTTCCCCTTTGAAGTTTGTGAAAGGGCGCCATCTGAGAGATGAGAGAAGCCACTGATAAAATGCAACTGAGGGCACATTTGCTGTCCTCCATTGTAGGTGCTGACGGCCACCCACCACCGTCTGAAGAAGGTGATTTTGGCGGATGACATGCATGTTCTCCACGACAGAGTAATTGCAGAAAATCTTCAAAGGTACTCGTAGCAAACATTTATCTCTTGCTTAATTAAGCCAAGGCGCTAATTAAAGCTGAGCACCCCATGTCACTTGAAGAGGGACTGTTCCATGGGGAATTGTAAGAAACGGAGGAACCCTGCACCTTCCTGTAACATTTTCCTCCTTCCTGGATGAGAGAGCTAAAAGGGGCCTTAAATGGGGTAGAGCCATTGCATGAAATTAGTCTTCAGGAATGGCAAAAGAACTGTCTGAATAATGAGTATCTAAAGAATCAGGGGCGCCCAGCTGGCTCAGTCAGGAGAGCCTGTGACTCTTGATCTTGGGGTTGTGGGTTTGAGCCCCATGTTGGGTGTAAAGCACTTTATGAACATGTCATGGCTGCTCAGGAAGCTCAGGGGAATTTAGAGCCACAGTGAATGGCAGGCCAGCTCCACCCAGTCACCCACACAGATGTCACCTGTCTTGTTCATAGCTTTGCCTTCACAGTTTCTTGCCTTGGCCAAGTGAATATTAGTGCCAGGGTGTTGTGGGGCCAGGAAGAGTTACAGAGACCCACCTAAGCGATACAACCTTAGTTGCAAAAACATTCTTAGGGGTGTTGATTCATATGAGTTTACAGCCCCATGTGTCTCTTCTTATATGTCAACATTGAAATTTGTTCCCTTCTTCCCCAACCAAACTAATGCAATGGAAACTGTTGAATTCCTGTTGATTTCAAATTGGGGCTCTTCAGAATCATTACCCTTCACTTGCTTTTCATTCTAAGCCTTGTGTTGGCCCAGGTTGTCTTGGTTAAAGTCCTCTAATCACCAAAAAGTTTGTGAACCTCACCCAAAACAAAATGAAATCTTTAGCAGGTCTGGCCTGAATTTCAGGTTTGTCTTTTGAGGACTGATTTATCGAGCTTTTCTTTCTAATACTTATGGAAGTAAGCATTTTGTGTCCACACTACAAATGGCAAGTTTAGCAGGGCAATACCTAGAAGTGTACAGAAGTCTGGGGTTAGTTCCTTGACAGAAAATCATGAGCGTTGCCATTTTTTTTTCTGTAATTCTCAGTGCTTTGTGTGCAGATGATCTGGGGTATCACCAGATACATATTGAAGCTGGTTGTCCACAAGGTAAATCAAAAATAAGAGAAAACAAGTTGAAGTTTAGGTCTCCTTCCTTCAAAACTCCAAACAGGAAAGGAAATATTCCAAAACAGAAACTAAAAAAGGTATCTGTTTAGAAATTAGTTCAATAAACAGTAGAACTGTGACTTCTTAAGAATTCTTCATCTTCTTGAGTCAGTTCTCCATTTTTTTTTTAAGATTTTATTTATTTATTCGACAGAGAGAGACACAGCAAGAGAGGGAACACAAGCAGGGGGAGTGGGAGAGGGAGAAGCAGGCTTCCCGCGGAGCAGGGAGCCCGATGTGGGGCTCGATCCCAGGACCCCGGGATCACGACGTGAGCCGAAAACAGACGCTTAACGACTGAGCCACCCAGGCGCCCCATAGTCAGTTCTCCATTTAATGGGTAATTTTACTTTAAGCATTATGTCCTTTTCATTTTTCAGCATATTCTTATTACGAGAAAACAGAAATGTGTTTAATATTGGATCAAGTTAGAATCACTTGCTCACATTTAACACACAAGATGCCTACTTCTTAAAAATCTGTAGGCCCCCTCTGAGAAAAGTCTCCAGCATGTTTTTTCTGTCTTTGGACTGGAAAATTCAGATTCAAAGTCCCACCAAGTGCCAGCTTCAAACTCTCTGCCCTTCCTCATCCATCCCTTGAGCTGGATTAGATAGGCAGTTGAGTCACTTTTCACCACATCTGTATTCCTAGATCTACAGTCCTCTCATCTGGTAAATTTTGTAGAAAGAAATGAGTCCTTTCTGTGTGTGCTCAGACAGTCAGGTTTATAAAATAAGGACCACTTTAATGAGCCTTGGAGCTTCAAAATGCTGCCTTGTGCATTTTTGATTGCCTCTCTGCTCCTGTCATCTGGATATAAAGTTCATTCACTTAATATTTTTCCAGCTTTAAGAACTGCTTACCTGCAGTTCATTGAACTTGGCATCACCTCCAAGGTACATAACACGAGAAACAGAACCAGGAGATGTTATAAGCAAAACACAGAAGCTGCCTAAGCATCTCTTGATGCTTAGGCCAATTGCCTCATCCAATTGCCAGAAGATTCTCTCTTGGTCCAAGGAAAGATAGATTGTGTTCACATACAATAAGACAACAAAAGGACAATTAAATTTCACAGCTTGGGGGAGATTGTGGGAGTTCTTGGCAAAAATGTTCACACCTGTGAAACAGACTGTTATTTTTTGTGGAGCCTGGTTTTCAGCTTGAAATACACCTGCCAAAATCTGAATGGCTGCTATTGTACATTCTGGACTCGAAAACCGCGCTGTCAGACAAGGTTTGGGGCACACAGATGGGATAACTTAGAACAGCGGCTATGTTGTTTGTAAGGAAATTAAGACCTTTCCTAGCCCTGTTGATGCCTATTTAGGATGGAAAATTTTATCATAACCATGTCTTGGCTGTGCCTCCCTGGCACTTTATTTTTTTTTATGTTACCTTAATAATTTAAGTGATACTCAATGCCTTAATTTAAATTTAAGAGATTTTTTTAATTGTCCATGGATTGTAATAGTAAACTACATCTTTTCAAGGGATCAACTCCAGACTTAGACCCAAAAAACTGCTAAAATTATCTCTGTCTGGGTATCCACCGGGCATTTAAAGCTTGCTGCGGAATATAAATAGCTGAATTTGGGGGTGCTAAGAAGCCGACTCTTTTCCCTTCTGATCATTCTCGCCCTTAACATTTCTCATTACACATCCTAGTGTCAGTTAAAATACTGTATTTGTTGTAAAACAATATAATAGTGATCCAATATGAAATTTTTTTGAGGTAAAGCATACACACACTTAACTCCAGCCCATTAAGTTTTTTGTATATGAATATATGCAGTGAAGAATCATAGAAAATTGCCACTGTTTGACTATTTTGACCTACAAAAGCAGCAATTTCATATGATACTACCTAATATTTTATATAATTGGAAACTCAAAGAATATGCAATTTTATTCTGATTCTTTTCACTGTTGTATCAAAACAATCTACAGTTTCTGCAGTGTCTTCATAGTTCATTAGTTTGAATTGGGGCATCCTTCTCTATTACACGGATGTGGGGCATATTAAGTGGATTTTACTTTTTTCCTATAAGAGATAACGCTCAAAAAAACCTAACCTGCACCTTCCTTCACACAGCCGTTTCATTTAGTTGCCTTCTAATGCCAGTTTTGAAACTAATGTCTTCTCCTGCGTCCCGTCCTTTCATGCCTCCGAAACTAAATACTTTCACATGTGGGTCATCGATACAAATCTAAGTGATAAAGCAAGTGCTAGTATGCGCAAGCGTACCAGTGTGCACACATGCATACACATCGTTAAATGGATCTGTTTAGACAGTACATCCTCAAATTTGTGCTGAAAGAAAACACCAAGCTTCAGTAGGGTGAGAAACATTGCGCCCATCAGCCTGTGCCACCTTTCGCTGGCTTTTCTCCATTTTCATCAGACTGAATGTGACCTGTCCCAGCAGATGGTCCTCTCAGTATGCTTTGGCTGCCCAGAGAATAGAGCTTTGTCTAATATGGCGAGGAAACACACTCCCGGGATATTAACCGACCAGAGCAAAACCCTTTGCTCTCGCCATAATGATACATTCAGGCAGGAAGTTAAGAGGAAAATAGCTACTCCCCTGGGAATGAGGAGGGGGAGGGAGGGGAGCAGTTTAATTATGATGAGGGTGGGGGCGGGGAGATGGGGACAGTCACAAGTGGAGATCAAGAAAAAAGAATGGGATGATGTCATTCTTTACTGGGACAGTCACTGAAATGAAATCAGGTCACACACAATGGTCTTGTTCTATGCCTGCAACCATAAGTGTTACAAGAGATTACTTTGTGGCAATCCTTGTTAGGAAGGGTCTCAGGGCCGTGCTCACATTAAGATATCCCCCAAGACATCTTTAAGATGTGTAAGAAGGACAGAATCATCCCATCCAGTGCCGAAATGACCCACACGAAGTGCACAACATTTGTTTTAAGATCACTAAGCCACAGTTTAGGAGAGAAAAAGTGTGGATCCTTATAACAGTGAATTTTAAGAAGCAGAATGCAACTCCACAGCTTGGTTTCAGGCAAGATGTTTTAAATTGATTCCCTTTCTCATAGGATAATTTTGAATGGCATTTTAAAGTTAAGGCAGAATATACTTCTCAGTATCAAGTTGCATTTTCTGAAAAGAAATACTGCCTTGTACTATGTTAGGGCATTTTTAGGACTGATTAACTCTGCTTACATAGGAAGCATTTGATTTGTGTCGATGTTGAATCCCTAGAGCACTGGTGGCAGATGCATTCAAATTTAGGTTCCTTCTCTCAATGATGTCCTAATTTAACCTCATTCATCTGCTTCGATTTCACAAGAGGGCATCACAATTACAAATGAAGGTTAGATTTTTTAAGAAGTCATCCCTGGAATAATTAGGTGATAGGGTCAAATCCTGTTATTAAGATTCAGTTGTGATTGCATTATAGGGCTTAAAACAAATAAGTCATTGACTGAGGCTTTTTTTTTTCTAGGACATCTTTGCTGTGCGAGTATTTACCATAGTGGAACTGAAACACTGTAGGCTTTTTACATTCATATCTGCAGGGTACAGAATTTACAAAATGTAATGTTCAATTTTGGTAAACCACTGGTCTTCAGGCGTATGTGTATATTCAGGGACAAGGTCCTTCTCTCTTTTGTAGACTTTACAAAAATGTAAAAGCAAAACTAGATTGCAGTGAGAATTCATATTTGCTTTATGATTTTGCCTTCAGATTACTAGGGAATCTTGCATGGTCATCTCGGGTATAGGAGAAGTGGTGATAATATACGTGACAAATGTGTTTGAAAGTTGCTGCGGATTGTGGCTATTACAGGGCAAAGAGGCACATTTTGAAGGAATCATTTTGGGGGGCAGATTCTAACACAAACTTCAGTGATTTCTGCTGCCCTTATTTTTAGATGGAAGGTAATGAGGCTACAGGACCTTTGAGAGAGGATAATTATTTAAAAATAAAAAGTAACCAAAATATTTCCAAACAAATGATCAGCATCATTAGAAACTCTCAAGTTCTCAAGACAGTGTTTAATTTCCTTTTCTGTTTATTTTCTAGCAGGCTTTAAAGAAATCTAAGTCTATTAACCGGAGCCATTTGATAGTAGCATCTAAAATGCAGGTGTTACTTTAAGCAAATCCGTTATTAACAAAGCAGGTAAATCAAGCATGGCTTCTTACAATGGGATTCACCATAAAATTAATTTAAAAATTACTTACTTTTATAGTTTTACCAAAAAAAAAAAAAGATTTGTGCATTCTCTGCATTGAAACGTATTTATGTATTACGTGAAGTAAGAATGACCCAGCAGATTAAATCTATTCTATAATATTCATACGAGCCAAGACATCTGGGTGGCTCAGTCAGTTAAGCGCCTGCCTTCGGCTCAGGTCATGGTACCAGCTGGGGTCCTGGGATTGAGCCCCGCACTGGGCTCCTTGCTCAGCGGGGAGCCTGCGTCTCCCTCTGCCTGCCACACCCCGCTGCTTGTGCTCTCTCTCTTTCTTTCTATCTCTGACAAATAAGTAAATAAAATCTCAAAAAAAAATATTAATGGGAGGGCTAGCCAGACTAGCCAGACATGATGATGCTCAATAATGCACAGTGGCCACAGGAGAGGGACAGCAAACATCCAGAGCCATCAGTTGCCCATGCTGTAAGGGATGTAGATATATTGAGTATGTCTGATGATGATAAGTTCGCCAGAGTATTTCTAGTCACAAAATTCTGCTGTTCGAAGAACACTGCACTAAGAGTTGGTTCCAATTTTAGGCATTTTGTTGACTGTGTAACTTTCTACAAAATGAGAGTATACTTATCCCACTTCCCTCACTAGGCTGTTGTAAATATAAGATGAAGACCGGAAAAGTACATTTGAGGGGAGGAGCAGACGTATGGAGCCCTTCAAGCCCACTCTTGTGCTCCTGTTGTAATATTAAAAGGCTAAGGTATGGCATGGCAATCATTAGCTCCCATTATACTGTTCTATTCCCAGCACCTTTCTTCTCCCTCATTATTCTTTTAGTTTTATGTCTCTGCCAGTAAACTAATCCCCAATGTGTATTTTTGATGGTTGGCAAAAATTCAAAAATGCTTTGCAAAGAAGGAAGGCTATAGAATCACTTGGATTCTAACTATGCATTCAGTGCATTTTTCAGAAAAGCTTCAGAATGAAATATCTTTTCTGGCAAAGGCATTAAAAATAAGAGTGAAAAAATAGCTTGTATTATATACACTTGTAGTTGTTGGAATTCAACTAAGGGTTGACTCTCAATAATCTTTATTAGGGGGAAAAAAGATGTGTAAGATTAACTCCCTGGGGACAGGTGCTATTGCTTTTCAAATCTTGCTGATTGGCTCCTGTCGTGCTCTAAAGTGGATCGAGAAATTACCATCATCTGCATCCCCGCAGACAGAGGCCGGAGACAAAAGGTGACATCCCTCTGCTCTCTGTCACATGACTGCCTCTTAGAGAAATATTTCATTTTCTGGTTGCTTTTTCCACCAGGAATTTCTTTTATTTTTATTTTTTGAAGATTTTATTTATTTATTTGACAGAGAAAGCACAAGCAGAGGGACCAGTAGGCAGAGAGAGAGGGAGAGGGACAGCAAACATCCAGAGCCATCAGTTGCCCATGCTGTAAGGGATGTAGATATATAAAGATTTTTATATATCTACACCGAGCAGGGAGCCTGACGTGGGGCTCCATCCCAGGACCCTGAGATCATGACCTGAGCCGAAGGCAGACGCTTAACCGACTGAGCCACCCAGGCGCCCCAGGACTTTCTTTTAAATGGCCGATACAGTATCAGCTTAGTACTCTGCACTTACTGAAATATCCCTTCTGGGAGAAGGGACAGGAATGTAAGTTACATTTCACATTTGGAAGTCCATCTTAGTTTGAAGAACTTTCTCTCTGGTTGTAGAAATATTAAGACGGAGTTTGTATGGTATGACTTGTGTATATGTGTATGAGTCACTGTTTCAGTGACAAGCAACTCCTAAACACGACAGACGATGATTCTGACTATCAAAACACTGATTTTTTTTGTCCCTCCCGGACTCATGTAGATAGTAAGAACATGCATCTACATGGTAATAACTAGGCTGAGCTATTGGCCTTCATGGATGTCTAAAAACATACACAGTGGTGTGTTGAAGAGATGTAAAAAGAGCCTTTCCTACCTTACAGAGTCTTTGGGAATTCAAGAGTTATCACCAGCCAAGGTGATCCTGTCTTCTTAAAATGAAAAGCTCCCTCTCTGTTTCTAATTTATAGTGATACATGGAAGAAGTGTAGCATACTGATTAGGAACACAGATTTGGGAGACAGACTGCCTGGGTTTGAATGTTTTGCCATGTCCTTGGTTAACTGTGTAACTTCATTTCTTTGCGTCTCAGTGTCCTCATCTGAAAAATCGGGGCCAGTCAGTAATAATACTGACTTTGTCTCACTCTTTGGAGGATTAGATGTTTCTTTATGTATAAAGGGCCCCGAACAATGCCTAGCACTTAATATAGTGCTTTATGCGTGTTAAGAATTATTATTATTTGTGGAAATGTTAAAAATCTAGAACTGCACCAGGTAGACACTATGTTCCCATGACGTTAGTGTGCCCGTAATTCCACACCCTTACGTACACACACATTCTCACTATGGGAGAGAGCAGTCACGGGCCCCAGCACCACCCTGTGGGAACTGGTGTCAGACAGGAATAGGGTGAGTGCCTCACAAATAATAGCAATCATAACACCTTCTGTATACACACTTGCGATGTACATTCGTGCATTGCAACAGTTGTGGAAAGCCAAATAACGTGATACATGGAAAAGTAATTTGGGAGTATATTATCAGCATAGTGATAAAACCAGCTTTTAACTTTCTAATTTCTGATTTCCCTTTAGATTTGCTTAGACCTGGGTTCAGCTTTTCCCCCCATCCAGTCGTGATTTAGCAAATCCTAACCGATAAAAACTGATAGTCACTAAAAGACAGAAATTCTCCTTGTAGAAACCCAGATGATTCAACAGACCCAGATTCTGACCCCAAAGAGCTGGATATTTATTCTGTAGTCTACATTCTGAGATCCACAGAAGTGTAAAAGGAGCTTGCCTCACGAAAACTTTTTTTAATCCTTTGTTTATAAATAATATACATTTGATGGGGGTTTTTTGTTTGTTTGTTTTTTACAGCTCTCACGGTTTAAATGAAATCATTTCAAAGCTCCAGGTTGAAGCTGTGAGGCACCTGTTCTTCTAATTGTGCCATTATTAGGAGTCCCTTGTTGAAAGGAGAGGAAAACATATATATGTCCTCAGAGAATGATAAAAGAGGTCTCTTGAAGAGAGCTTTCCTGAGTATTTTGGAGATTTTTCACACAGTGGAGAGCACTAATTCTGCCTGTATTTGAGACTTCTGAAAATGACATTTCATACATAAAATTCAAAACTCTAATTGTGTATCCAGTGTTGCCACAGGGTCTTAAAATAGAAATTTGGGGTTTGATTTTCCACTTCTCTTTCTTTATGGTTAAGTCGGTATGCCTGGAGCTGACACGTCCCTACTGCACCAAAGATATTATAGAAAAAGTGAGTGTTGTTCACCCCGTCGTCCCCCTCAGTATCTCCCAAGTGAAAATTCAAGGTTATCATTGCGTGACATTCGGTGACCAACAGAGCCGTGGCCATCCATCGTGTTGAGAACCAAGTGCAAAACTTTTAGGCCTTCCAAGGACTGCCAGTATGAGAGAAAGATGATATAGTGAAAACATAGTAAAGAGTCTCTGCCTTTTACTAGCTGTGGAATCGGGCAAGGTGCATGGCCTTTTGAGCCTCAGGTGGCCTTTTGGTAAAATTTGGGTAACAACGTTTACCTCATAATATTACTGTGAGGGGCTCAGAGAGAAAGTGTGTGCAAAGCACCAAGTGCAGAGATGAGCCTATAGCATGCATCCAGGAACATTCATCTCTCTCCTCAACTTGTCTTAGCTCAGAACTTTCCTCCTCCTCCGCCTTCTCTCTGGTGCTGTGGCCCTACCTAACTTCCCAGCCTGTCCCTGCGAGGATCCCCATGCCCCTGACATTCTGATCCAGACTGCTCACACTCCTTACACACCCTTCCTCAGCAGATGTCTGGAAAGTCACAGGGCCAGAATATTCTTTTACCACTTAATAGCAAAAGCTAAATGCCATAACCCATGTACAATAGTCCTTGATTTCCTCAAAGCCAGAATTTGATTATTTCTTCTTTTGCACTCCCGTGGACTTTATACTTAATTATGGTTCACATTTATTTAAGTCTTGTTTGTACCACACTGTCATTTACATTCCTGTGCCTCGCGTTAGGCTGTGTGCTTTCTGAAACTGGAGTATCGTCCTTTCATTTCTTACTGCATTTAGCACAGTACTTTGGGAGTAGTTAAGTGCACAAGAAGTGCTCCTTTTTAATTTAAAAAACAAAGTTGCAACTTCTGGTTTAAAAATATTGAACTTTGTTAACTGCCAGAAAGAGGCATCCATGCTTTGGCTTGGGCCAATTCCCTAGTGGCAAATTTTATTTTATTTTATTTTATTTTTTAAAGATTTTATTTATTTATTTGAGAGAGAGAGAGCATGAGCAGGGGAAGGGGCAACGGGAGAAGCAGGCCCCCCTCTGAGCAGGGAGCTCCATCCCAGGACCCCCGGGATCATGACCTGAGCTGAAGGCAGACACTTAACCCACTAAGCCACCCAGGTGCCCCACTCATGGCAAATTTTAAAACTCACACAATCTTTCTTCTATCTGCCTAAGTATTTGAGTATTTAAAGGCGCTATTGTGCAAAGAGACCCAGAATTAAATGTCGAGGAGGAGCCCATGGCCTAGCATCTGTCTTGTAGAGTTTGGTGAGAGATACCCAGTGCCTATAGAGCTGTTACAAAAGACAAGGATCCTATGGAATAATGAATGAATGATCCCCAAAGCTCTTCGCTATACATCAATGTCTCTTAAAAGTAGCTTGTTACAAGAGATCACTCTGAAAGACCATAACACTTTGGACATGGGAACTGCGGAGACAACAGCAAGCCTCGTGGTGTGACAATTCAGGGCCGAGAAATAACAGGATGGAGGAAGCGGGAAAACCCCCTCGGTGGTTGGGGGCCTGAAGTGAGGTCATTGGATATGAACAAAGCCCTTGTGGAATCCATGAGACAAAAGGCAGAGCCACCACACCTCATGATGTTCTGTCATCCCCAGGGGCTGGACCAGAGGACAATCTACCCACACACTTGGTGCAGGCAGGGCTTCCTGGCAGACTTTTGGCATGTCAGCCAGCGGGACAAAAAGAGAGGGAAAGGATTTCAGCAAATGCTAACATCTGAAAGACGAGTGGGAACACACGCCCTTAATAAGTTTTCTAGGAAGGGGTTCAAGAATGTATTTTTGTTGTTGGCTATAAAGATAATAAGAGGGTGGTGGTATAAGCGAAAGTTTCAGGAAAGCTGAGCTTTGCCCCAACTGTATATTTAAGTGGCTTTGTGACCTTGGGCAAGTTACTTAACCCTTCTGGGCCTCCATTGTCTTATCTGTAATATGATGTAAGTGTTCACTTGCAGCTCTAAGATTCCACAACCAGATTCTACCAGTTACGCCTACTATATCCTCCCGAGAATTGCATCACTCCTCAGCCGAGGATTATACTTCGCACCTGAGTTTTGTCGGAAAATAATGCAATGAGAATAAAGAATGAAAATAATATTTATAATCACTGAAAATATAAGTGATTTTCATTTTATTTTCCCTTACTCAAAATGACTCGAGATTTTCTCAACAACTGAAATGAAATGTTTGTTGAGATGGATATTTATAAATGTGGGCAGACTCCTAGTTGCAAATGGACAATGTTGAAAAGGATCATTTATAAACTTGTCTACCAGTGGCTCAATCTATATTATCTAGTAATATTATTGATGTTATTTTTTTTACAGGTCCATTAAGGGACAGATACCCTTAGCAGGCCTGCCTAGAAATCTAAGCTTGAAGTTTAAAATTTTGGTGGGAGGGGTGCCTGGGTGGCTCAGTCAGACCGTGCCTTTGGCTCCGGTCATGATCCCAGGGTCCTGGAATCGAGCCCCACATCGGGCTCCTTGCTCAGCGGGAAGCCTGCTTCTCCCTCTGCCTGCCACTCCCCCTACTTGCTCTCGCACTCTCTCCCTCTCTCTGTCAAATAAATAAAATCTTTTAAAAAAATAAAGCTTTAGTGGGAAACAAGGTACTTCATGTGACAGTCTGTAAGCCTAAAAATCTATCCTCATATCTATGCTCTTCATTCCCTGGCCTACTTCCCCAGCCCTTGTAAGAAAAGTTAGAGTTTCTCCTTCCTCCTAAGCCAATGCCGATGATCTGTTCAGGTCTGAGATTCTAATGAGAAATAAATTGAGGAACCAGGAAGTGGGGGTTTTAGGAGAGATGAAAAGAATTTCAGTTAGGAAAGGAGGTGGGGTCTTACCCTGAGGTACTTAAAAGACAGGGGAGAGATGGGGTAAAATGAGCATAAATTTCATTGGACCCAAGGGCTTTAAACAGTAAGTATGGGGTAAGTTCATTGTAAGACATGAATGAAAAGTAAGAGAAACAGCGTCTCGAGAATAAGAAGCCAGTGGACAACAAGGAAGGAATAGGGAAGTCTCTCTATATTTCCTCATTCTGGATTTTCATCATCTGCTTCTGCCTCCTTCTACTCCTCCTCACCACAGATTCCGGTCATCTTGTATTTTTTTTTCTTTCTATGACCAGTGTTTCTCCCTGTTAGGAGTAATGTTTTCTGGCTTTTTCACATATCCAGTAATAATTGATTGGCTGCTGGATATTGTGAATATTAAGTGCCTCGTGGTAAAACCCAACCTCCTTTCCCAACCAAAATTCTTGACACTCAGTAAGACAGGAAGCTGGGGGGGAGGGGTGGGCAGTGTTGATGATTACTCCAAGTGGATGTGCAGAAGGAAGGAGAAATTAATGCACACATTGATCAAGGAAAATGATGTATTTTATTTAAATTTATCATAGACTTACGTTTGTGTGTTTCTGGTATAGCATTCTTTGCCTTGTATTCATCAGCTTGCAGTTAGCTGAGCTTTTTTGGATCTGGGGGCTTACATTTTTTAAGCACATTTGGAATTTTTTTCAGTCATTATTTCTTCACATGTTTTCCCATTACCACTATCCCTCCTAGGACTCCAATTACATGCATGTTAGACTACTTGATATTAAAATTATTCCACAGGCCACGGGGAGTGCATTCACTTTTGAAAAGCCTTTCCTTTCAGTTATTGTACTTTTCAGCTCTAAAAATTCCACTGGGTTCTTTTTAATAGTTTACATGTAGCTCATCATTATGTTCACGTTTTCCTTCAAATCCTTGTGCATACTTAGAATAGATGTTTAAATTCCTCATCTGCTCATTCAATCATCTCTGTCATTTCCGAGTCTCTGTCCCTCGTTATTAAAGTATAATTAACATAACATTATATTAGTTTTGGATGTATGATGTAATGATTGGATATTTGTATATATTGCAAAATGATCATCATAGTAAGTCCAGTTAACATCTGTCACCACGCAGTCACAAATTTATTTTTTTCTTGTGATTTTTTTTCTTTCTTTCTATGACCAGTGTTTCTCCCTGTCACATTTTCTGGCTTTTTCACATATCCAGTAATAATTGGTTGGCTGCTAGATATTGTGAATATTACATTGTTGAATGTCTGGATTTAGGTGTCTTCTTTTAAAGACTATTGCATTTTGTTCTGGCAAGACAATTAATTTACTTGAGGATCAGCTGGGGATCTTTTAAAGTATGTAAGTTGCTTTAGGTTGGATCTAGGGTGATCTACACTCTAGGGCTAGTGAGCCCTACTCTCAAGGCTTGAGCTTTCTGAGGTCTCTACTGGATGCCCCATGTGTGTTCAGTGAGCTCTTTCCACCATGGCTGGTCAGAACTTAAGTATCCCAACCATATGTAGTACAAGTTGTTAATCTTACAGCTCCCCAGTAATTCTTTGCCTGGTGGTTATCCTTTGTCCAACTTTGTGGATTCTCACCCCACAAATCCATAGCTTAGTTTTCAGTCAACCACTGAAAACCCCATACAGATTTCTAGAGCTCTTTCTCTGTGTTCCTCTCTCCTCTCATATTCTATCCCACAAATTCCACTTCCCTCTCCAAATTACACTCTCTCTTCAGCTTTGCTTGGGTATCCCTCTTGGTGCCATTTTCGAAAAGTGTCTAGTGGGACATACCTCCCTTACGTTTCTTCTCTCAGGGATCACAGCTTATTGTCCATTGTCTGAGATAGTTGCTCCATATACATTGTCCAGTTTTCTGACTATTTATAGCAAGAGGACTAGTGTAGTACCAGTTACTCCATCTTGATTAGAAATAGGAGAACCACAACATTTGTATTCAAACCTTGTTTCTTTTTCTTTTCTCCCCACTAATCACGAAGACCTTTCAAGGTAGTGACAAGATCTCATTCATCGCTGTATTCCCAAGGCCTAACCTAGAATTTAGCACATAGCAGGCATAATAAATATTGTTGAATGAAAGAATGAATGACTATTGTTACACTGATCCACAATATTTAGGTTATCTACATTTAGTTGAGATGTTGATGTAAATATCTAATCATTTCTTTAATATGTGCTTTTTTAAGCAACAATGAAAAATCTATTAAACTGCTGAATTCACATTAGCTAAAGATCAATGCTAGGGTAGACAAGTTCTATGTTAAGCCTACTTAATATTCCTACTAGCTGTAATATGCCAGTGTCCAGAAACAGAGATCACATGTTTTCAAGTACCTATAGAACAGTAATGACAAATTATTGTAGAATCAAAAAGTAGCGGTGGCTGTTTTTAACATTCAGTCCATGAAGTTGGCAAATGCAATATTTACTTCGGGGATTTCTGCCTCTAAGCATATGCCAGGATTATAAATGTCCAGACTGTAGTTGCATTTACCTTCATCTTTTGAAGGAACTATGATGGCTTTTTATTTAAATAGCAAAATGCATTGAGTTGGTCTTTCAAAAGGCTATCTAGCTTTCTTTCTATGATCAAAAAGTCGACTTATAAACTAAGAATGATGGTCAGACTTTTGTAAACTACACAAATTGAGTGGGAAAGGAGTCCTGCATTTTCATGTTAAAGATTTCTCTCTGAAATCTTAATACAATATCTGTACAAGTTTCATATAAGAATTATCTGTATCTGGAAGAATGTAAGATTTGCAAAAATATCTTTAAAATCTCTGATACTTAAAAGTCTCTGGATATGGGTACATTTCCTATAATTAGAATATCTTTCCCTAATTATTTAAAGGTTTCCTAAAATTCAGACGTTTTCTTGTCCTATACACACATACACACACACACACACACACACACACACACACACACACACACACACGCAAACCACATGACTGATAATTATTCCTACTCCATAGGTCAAGTCAGGGTTCGCACAATACTGTCATTATTAAAAGCATGGTCTTTTAATACTTAATCTCATTTGATCCACAGGATTCTTAAAGTTTCCTTTCATTTCTTTTTGACTCTATTTCTGCTTTCCTTCGATGGAAGGCAGCAGTTTTTTAAGTTGAGGAACTGAGCCGTGAACAAGATCTCCGTTGGCTCATTCTTCCAGGTACCTTTGGCAAGTCACCTCTTCATCTTTGTTCTTTGATGACACACCCTACCAGATGGAAAGAATAATTTGATCTCCACATGAGTGTGAAGGACCCCTGAAATTCTAATATAGGTTAACAAAAAAACGGTTCGTTAGTTTCAAAATAATGATTGTACTTGTTTAAAGCCTGAGTGAGATGAAGTTTGAGAGCAATGATTTAAGTTTGTGGTTCCAGAACTGTTCAAAACTAAAGGTTTTATTTCACTTTGTTTTTCTCCAACGTTTACCCCCCTCGTTTTCTATTTCCCAGTTAAGAATCTAAAGTGAACCTTGGCCAAAGCCTTGGGTTCCACCTGGTTTGGGGTTGAAACCACATGAAGCCACTGAATTTTGCATAGTTTCCTTTTGAAAAGATATATCAGCTTAGGTTCTCTTTCAGTGTGAGCCAGGTTTACATAAAATTTGGCCAAGCTGTAGATGAACCTGCCCTGAGTTGTGATTTTATATCAGACCCTAAAATGAAGCCACTTACCTGGTTCTGTCTTTTAAAAACCGCATATGTAATGTCCCCAGAGTGGATGGCTGAGGTGGGGTAGCACCTTGTTTTAGTATAATGTGGGGGAGGATTTCTCAGGTACTTGGAACTCATTCTAATTGAGAAACCAAACAGACTCAGTAATAGAGGCTCTGGTGTCAGGAATAACGTTTTGGGAAAATTTCTTTTGAAGTCTGACAAGAAGGTTTCCAAGTAAATAGCTCAGAGACACCAGGTTAATTCACCTTTCCTTTGTCCCGTCCTTTATTTTCTGCATTCATTAATTGAACAAATCCTCATTGAGCACCTATCCCACGACATGCCAAGCCCTGTTCTAGGTATTCAAGACATATTTGTGCACAAAATATTTACAGATCCTGACTTTTGTGGTCCTTACGTTCTAGTAGCAGAAGACAGAAAATAAAACTAAATATGCCAGATGAGTCAAATATATATAGTATATTCGAAAGTGGCATGTACTATGAAATAAGAGAAAGTAAAGCAAAATTAGAAATCGGGGTGGGTTGCCGTGTTGAGGAGGTTTCACAAGGAAATCATGGAGATGGTAAGATTTGAACAAAGTCTTGAAAGAAGTGAGGAAATAGCAAGCAGGTATCTTGAGGAAGAGCTTTCCAGAAAGAGAGAACAGCTAGAGCAGAAGCCCCAAGATACCTACATATTAGAGGAACCATAGTGACACCATTTTGACAAATATGAAGTGAAAAAACAGAAGAGTGGTGGAAAATTAGGTCAAACAAGTAACAATAGGCCAGCACGTGACCTGTAGGCCATGAGAAGGACTTTGTCTATTTCTCCAGATGAAAAGGAAGCCATCGCAGGGTTTCATACAAAGGAGGAGGACATTCTGATTTCTATGGTCAAAGGCTCTATCTGTCTTGTGGAGAACAGACTGTAGATGTGCAAAGGTAAGAAAAGAAACATTATTATAAGGTTACTGAAAGGGATAAGAGTGCTTCGGATTTGGAGAAAGCCATGGAAGTAGCAAACAGTGGTCAGATGCTAGCTAATTTTGAAGATAGAGCCAACGGTATTGCCTGATTGATTGAAAGTGGTATGGGGGCAGGGGTAGAAAAGAATCAAAGATGCAAAAAAAGAATCAAAGATGCTTTGAATGTTTTGGCTCAAGCAACTGGAAGGATAGAGTCGTCATCAATTGAGATTGGAAAGGTTGCGTTGGAAGCATTCTGGGAAGGAAGATCAAGAATTCAGTTTTGGGGGCGCCTGGGTGGCTCAGTTGGTTAAGTGACTGCCTTCGGCTCAGGTCATGATCCTGGAGTCCCGGGATCGAGTCCCACATCGGGCTCCCTGCTCAGCAGGGAGTCTGCTTCTCCCTCTGACCCGCTTCCCTCTCGTGCTCTCTATCTCTCATTCTCTCTCTCTCACATAAATAAAATCTTTAAAAAAAAAAAAAGAATTCAGTTTTGGGAAGCAAGTTTGAGGTGTCTTTTAGACCTCCAAGGGGAAGAGCTATCACTGTATAGGTAGTTGGATTTATTTGCAGATTGTGTGGACATTTGCATTTGGAAGTCAGAAGCATAATATCAACAAGGATGTGAGTATACACAGAGAAAAGAAGTGAAGACCAGCCTCTGCGTTTCTCCAACATTAAGAGGTCAAAGAGAAGAGGAAAGGTCAGCACAAGATATTGAGAAGGAGCCCAGCAAAGTAGGGGGAAGACCAAGGGGTGAGGGAGTTCCTGGTTTCCTGAAAGCTGACTGAAAACAGTGTTTCAGGAAGGAAAGAATGACCAACTACACCTGGCAGGTCCAGTATGATGAGGATTGAGAACTGACCATTGGATTTATATCCTTAGCAGTTACTGGTTTTGTGCGTGAGAGCAACTTTGGTGAAATAGGGGGAGAGAAAGCCTGAATGTAGTAGATCTAAGAGAGAACGAAGGAGAGAGACTCAGACAGCAATATGGCAAATCTTCCAAGGCACCTGTTCCAAGGGGAGCAAAGAAAAGGGGCGATAGCTTGTGAGAGACGTAAGGTCATGAATGTTTTTTACAGGATGGAAGAAATGACAACATGTTTACACGCTGATGGGAGTGATGTAACTGGGGGAGGAAAAATGATCTGAGCAAGCGAGGGGAGCATTGCTGGAGCTCTGATTTTTTTGAATAGGTGAGAAGAAATAGTACCTTGTACAGAGGTGGAAGAATTGGCTCCGGACTGAGAGAACACGGAGAATTCATCTACTCAAGTAGATGAGAAGGCAGAACACAGGAGAGCAGATGCTGGTGGGTGAGCAGACGGGGGTTGGGGGAGCCTGTGGAAGTTCTCTTCCAATTGCTTCTGTGTCTTCAGTGAAGCATAAACGAGGTCATCTGCTTAGAACGAGGGTTAAGAAGGAGTGCTGAGGGTGTGAGCAGGTAGGAGGGGATGAGAAACCAACATCTGAGGGAACGGAAGAGTAGCCAGGCTAAGGAAATAAAGTGTGGTTGCCTGGCAGCATTTGGGGCCTCCTTGAGGGTTGTGGCACGGGTAAAGCATGAGCCCCCATGGGGTGACGTGCCTTTCTCCAGTCACGGGGCAGTGGAATAGGCAGCGAGTTGGATTTAACTAGGGCTCTGGTGTCGCAGGCCAGGGTGGTGGACTGATGGGGGAGGTGGGGGATCCAGCCTATTCACAAAGGACTGTGTGAAATGACCTTAACCTGATAAGGAGGGGAGTGAGGGCCAGTAATGAGCGGAAGGATCAAAGGACTGAAGAGCTCTGCCATGTCAAGGAATTGTTGGGTTTGGCCAACTGGAGGACTGAGTAGTGGCAGAGGGCAGGATGCAGGAATCTGAGATGACAAGACAAGAGGCAATTTCCAGTACTGCTCAGGGCCATGGATGGACTAGCTGGCCTCGGGAGTAACTAGGGTAGAAGAGAGGTGACCAGAAAGGAAGAAGCAGTGGTGCTGGGAAGCTCACATCCATGAGCTTGGAAATCTCCAAGAATTCAGGCAGGCATAATATTGGAGAGATTGAGAATGAAAAAGAAGCTAAAATCACTTTGAAATGTGGAGGAATGTCCCGGGGTTAGTTGATAACTATGGAAGTAGTAGGCTATGTAATCTAATAACATGAGCTAATCTTTTTTTTTTTTTTTAATAAGAAAGCATATGGATTTAAGGAGGAGAGGAGAGAGAGAGAGAGAGATGGAGGGAGGGAGGATGGGAGGAAGAAAGGAAGGAAGGAAGGCAGGCAAGAAGACAGGCTGGAGGGCTTTAAGAAAGAGTTTGGCATAACTGATTCAGTGGATCTACCCAAATTTACATTCAATTTTCTAGAACTATAGTATTCAAAGATAACGTATTTATACACAAACCTGGGTAAATCATTACATTTTGTGTAAAGTAACATTTTGCCAAAATGAGATTTTTTTTTCCAGAAACTATCAAGGTGCGCAATAACTTGCTGCTTCTTATTTTACAGTGAAATAAACATGAAAGTCCTTAGGAAGATGTCAACAACAGCCCAGAAGAAGGAATCCAATTTAAGTATAGATGGTCTGGGCTTGCTTTATGGCAATAATAAACCAAGTATCTTCTCTGGGAAAAAGAGCCAAAAATCTCTGAAGGATGGTGGATAGTGCTTTATATGTAGAGTGGTGGCTTTATTACCCCTTTTTATGGCTTTGCGTCTTCTCCTTGTTGTGACAAAAGATCACTCAGATGTGAATTTATTTTAACGATACCTATACAGGCTTTATGCCTGCAAAAGTAATTCATAGTATTTGTCCTGATGAAAGCTCAGAGGATATGATCGAATTTTAATACTTCCATAGTTAAGCCATATTCCATCCTTGATGCCATAAGAACATTTGGGAAAAAAAATTCCTGGAAGTCAATAACAGCACCTTGGTCAGATTCTATACAGTGTGAGCCCACAGATACTCAGAAAGTGCTCAATGGGACTAAGTTACTTGACTGTTAATCCTGTTGTAAATTCAGTTTTGTGGTGGAAAGGAATTCTATTTTCGTTGGAGTGAAATTGAGAAGGATGGCCAGGTAGAATTTCCCTGGTGTAATTCCCCCTTTCATGTTTATGAGTCATGTCTTTTGCCTTGGTGAGCAATGACAAGGATGACACCAGTTGACTTGTTTGAAAACTCAGTAAACCAGAAGAAACCTTTTCCTTGTACTTTTCTAGGAAATCGGGTAGGGAGAAAGAAACAGTCCAGTGGAAAAAAAGACCATTAAGTCAAAGGATTTTTGATTAATTCGCACCTTGTTTAGACTTTACTGTAAATGACAATAATGTTATAAATTGCAATAAGCTTTCCAGGCAGCCGGTACTGTGTGAAGTGGATTTTGTGGACTTTATCTGAAATGGCAAATCTCAGTCATCCATTCATTCAGCAAATGTCAACGCACGATTGCATGTGCGGGATATTATCTCGGTACTGAGATACTGAGGCTCTAATGTCAGGTGTGACCCACAGGCTCTGCTTTCAGAGAGCTTATATTCTTTTTATTTTTATTCTTATTTATTTATTTATCTTTTTTAATTTTTAAAAAATTTTGTTTAAATTCAATTATCAGAGAGCTTACATCCTAAAAGGACCACACGTGTGAGCTGAAGTAACACGCACTGAAGCTTTCTGTCAGTGTGATTACTAGAAACTGTGTCTTTATAGGGGTAACAACAGTCTTTAGCACTGACTCCAGTCTGAGGTAGGGGTTGGAAAGGACAAAGCGCTCAGCAGAGAGGACAGAAGACATCATTCCAAATGCTCCAAGACAGAGGATGTATTTCTTAAAGCTCTTCAGTGGATAATTCCCACTCTACTGTTTGTTAGAATGTATTTCAGAGAAAAATGGTTAGAGGATAATAATGTAAATTCACTAGAACCTCCCCGGAACTGTAAAGTTTTTAAGGACAAACTGCTATATAACCAAATGCCAGGCCAGCTTAGGGATGCTTAGGACAGCGGCAGAAAGTACTCCCCAGTAACCTTCTCACCAGCCAGGGGTTTGAACGCAACAAAATCCCTTTCCTCACGTGGCCATGTTAGAAGGGCAGTTAATATCCAAGCAGAGACCTCTCCTGAATACTCTCAACAGTCTAAATGACTTCCTCACAAGGCTCTTCTTTAGTGCAAAGGAGAATTTAAGTTTCTGGAGTTTTGTTCCCAAAGATCAACCTATCTTTTCTTAAGTTTTATTTTATTAGTCATTCTGTTAAAATGATGGACTTTTGTTATTAGTCAATTTTTTTTTAACGCTATGTCAGGGGCACCTGGGTGGCTCCGTCGGCTAAGCATCCGACTCTTGATTTCGGCTCAGGTCATGATCTCAGGGTAGTGAGATCGAGCCCACATTGGGCTCCGAGCTAGGCGGGAAGTCTGCTTGAGATCCTCTCTGTCCCTCTCCCTCTGCCGCAATCCCTGCTCACGCGTGCACGCGCTCTCTCTTCCTCTCTCTAAATAAAATCGTTTAAAAAAATAAAAAATGCTTCTGTTTCACTGTACTCATTTCCCAAAGTTTACAGTGAGAGGCTACTTGAGTTCCACTCAAAATAGAGGATTCGCTTCATGAGAAAGATAGCAATAATAATGATGATACTAATAACGGTTTCTTGTGTCTGAAAGATAGAACTAATCCGAAAGTAAGTTAGACACTTCAGAAATAAAAATAATAAAATGTCAGTGTGCACAGCTCTTGTCTGGCTTCAGCTGGTATCTTGATGATGTTCTTGAGAACTCCCCTCCAGTTTGCTGACACCCCATCTGCTTCCCTGAGGATGACATCACAGGCAGGCAGAGATTATGAGCACACTTCAGGACAGGCCCTGCAAATGCAAAAGTAGCTTATATTCAGAGCCTCGTTTCTAACCGTTTGTGACCATATTCCCAATCGGTACGTTGTCTATGCACAGAAAAGATGTAAAGAGAAAATAACAGGGGGGAAAACACTCCAGCTAGCAGATTGTTGCATAGCAGAAACCAAAATAATACAAAAACCGTACAATAGCCATGTCATTGGGGGCAAGTGAAAAGACAAGGCGAATGACCAGTAGAGCAAGAGGAAAGAGCCGGAGGTCAGAAAGGACAAAGGGCTCAGCAGAGGGGACGAAAGACTTCATTCCAGATGTTCCAAGACAGGATGGTGGGTGTCAGCGGGGGATTCCTGGGCAGCTTAGGGTCTAAGCAGGTACAGGGTTTTGGTTTACTTAAAATACCAGCTACGCAAAAAAAAAAAAAAAAAAAAAAAAACGATTGCAGGTGTCTTGAAAGGATGGATTTCTCCACATGTTCCTAAGTAAGCAGAGAGTAGACAGAAGGATGGATGGATCAATTAAATGAAAAACAAACAACCATTGTCCGTACAGATTTGAAGGCTTAAAACTGAATGAGATGCTCATCCTGTGGCTCCCACCCGCATAGCATGGGCACACATGTGTTTCCTTTCCTTTAAAATTGCAGGAAAAGGGCGCCTGGGTGGCTCAGTCGGTTAAGTGTCTGCCTTCGGCTCAGGTCCTGATCCCGGGGTCCTGGGATCGAGTCCCGCATCGGGCTCCCGGCTCCGCGGGAAGCCTGCTTCTCCCTCTCCCTCTGCCTCTCTCCCGGCTCATGCTCTCTCTCTCTCTCTCTCTCTCTCTCTGTATCTCTGCATCTCAGATGAATGAATAAAATCTTTAAAAAAATTGCAGGAAAAATGCGTGATGAAAAATTATGCTTGGGTAGCAGAATCTGTGTGTGTTTCTCTGGGGTGGGCAGAGAGAGACGAGGATGAAGGAACTGAGAAAGAGGGAATTTGTAAATAGTTTGATTAAACACCCTCCCCCCCCCCCAGGATAATGCGGTAAACTAAAGGGAGGGTAGTCTTGCTTATTTCAGCGAAATAATGTAAATGAGTAAAGCTAAATAGTAAAAATGTGGTGTATCCAGCCAGTTTCCTGCTTTCCAGGAACTCTTTTATGTCCAACTGCACGGTCTCTATCTTCCTCTAATCCTTTTCAGTCTTCTTGCCCTTTGCCCCCACATGACCTTTGGCACATTGCCTCCTAACCTTAAAAATGAGGAGTGTAGAGTTTCAGGGAGATTTTGATGAAACCACCTGCTGTTCTACTCTACTCTGCTCCCCCTCCCCCCACTGAATTCAAATAGAATGGCTGAGCGCACAAATATGCTAATATTCTGAACCACACTAAATCCCCAGCTCAACAATCCCTATAAGATAGGACCGTCATGATTGGCTGGGATTCCATAATTCTCCCACCACCACCCAAACAGGAATGGGAATGAAAGATCTTACAGACAGAAGTGGATTCTGATTTCCTTTGTCACACTGAAAAAGACAGTGGAAAAAGTCAGACCAAATTGTCAAAAGTTAGTCAATTTAGTATTGGGCTTTGAAACTGAGGCGACTCTTCATTTTCTTCTAACAATACTCGGCTTTCCTTAATTATATCCTGGTAAACTCTGACTTGAACCCTGGAATGCTTGCTCTCTAAGGTTTTCCTTTAAAAATCCAACTTTCAGATCTACAACTCTTAGAAGACAGAGTCATATCCACGTACCCTGACACTGGTTGCCTTTTAGGTCTGGGAGTGGGTAGGGCATAGGACAACATGGCATGGCCTTTGAGCTGTCAGTACTGAGAGGTGCCCGCTGGAGAGGGCAGGGAGGAAGCCAGGCAGGACAGCCGATGAGCCACAGTGGCTCTCTAAGATAGTCCTTCCTTGTTTGTCTCAGGTTCCAGATTCAATTAGGAAAATATCTTAGTTGACTAAGTGAACGGCATAAATGAATTCATGGATCATGAAAAAAGAAGAAACTATGACACGGTTAAAATATTAAGTCGTGAAAATAAATTGGTAATAAAAATGATAATATGGGGAGTTTTCTATGTGTTGGCTCTTCTCCAAAAAACTTCACATATATTAGGTTATTTAACCCTCACAATACCCATGAGGTGTGTACTATGGCATCAGTTTATTCTTGGGGAAGCTGAGGTCCAGAAAGTTTAACTTGTGCAAGTTCTAAGAGCTAGCATGCCATAGAGCCCACATTGGAGCCCAGCTTGGGAGATTTCCCAAAGCCATGCTTGTTATAAGCCACTGTGCTGGATCTAAAAGTGCGCTTACATATATGAAAGGGAGAAAGAAGGGAGGATCTTCTGAAAAAGCCATCAGAAAATGCCTTTGAACTGTCACTGGTATAGCTACAAAACTTCAGGACCCCTCTACTCTCTATTCTCATAAATGATTAGCAGTTAACACTGTCACAACCAAACTGAAAGGTCACTTCAGTCACTCATAGAATCAATCTTTTAGGAGCGTCCTGTATTACTTATCTATCATTGCACTAAAAATGAATCTAGATGAAATGGCTTAAAAGAATAATAAACATCGATTGTCTTGTATAGTTTCTGTGGGTCGGGAATTTGAGAGCAGTTTAGCTGAGAAGTTCTGGTTCAGGTTGTTCATGACATTGCAGTCCAAGACGATGACCAGGACTGCAGTCGTCTGAGGGATTGACTGGGGTTGGAGGGTCCTCTTCCAAGATGGCTCACTCACATGGCTGGCACATTGGTCCTGGCTGTTGATGAGAAGCTTCCGTTCCTTGCCATGGGGTCTCACCATGGAGCTACTCCAGTGTCCTCACAACATGGCAGCTACTCTCTCCAGAGCAGGTGATCTAAGACGTCAAGGCAGAGCAACAATTATTGTTAGGGCCTAGCCTCAGAAGTGACACCATCATTTCCACCATATGCCATTGGTTGCTGGGTCTGCCCTATTTAGTGTGGGAGGGAATGATATGAAAGTGTAAATACCAGGAGGTGAGAATCACGGGACTGTGTTGGGGGCTGGTTGCCACACATTATCAGTTCATTAACAGTACTGTCTGGTGATTTGGGTTCATTTTTCTACTTCAGGGAAAGACCAAAAGAGAGATGAAATAAGGGCAGTAAATACATTCAGTTTATGATTGCAGCAGGCACTCTGCTTTTCCCTCCAACCCAGGAGAGCTAGAGTTTGAGGAGTCTTGCTAGACTCTCAACCCCATTCATTCTGCCCTACTGCTGACACCAAGTGTAGGACTTGTGTCTGAGCATAAGGCTCATCAAGACACTTGCCCAATGGGGCACCTGGGTGGCTCAGTTGTTAAGCGTCTGCCTTCGACTCAGGTCATGGTCCCAGGGCCCTGGGATCGAGCCCCGCGTCGGGCTCCCTGCTCCGCGGGAGGCCTGCTTTTCCCTCTCCCACTCCCCCTGCTTGTGTTCCCTCTCTCGCTGTGTCTCTCTCTGTCAAATAAATAAATAAAATCTTAAAAAAAAAAGACACTTGACCATCAAGCACTCTGAGCAGACAGAAAAAGCAGACATGTCTAAGACTGACTCTCCATATACATTCATTCTACTTGACACACATTTATTGGTGGTCAGAACCACAGTCTGTATAGAATCTGAGACATAATGGACCGTTGGGAAGGCTCAGTCTGCTGCTCTTAGAGACTCATTGCTAAAATGAATCTTAGAGACAGTTAAATATAACCACCACCCCTTATTACAAAGGAGAAAATTGAAGTCTCCAGAAAACTAAAATTTTATTATTATTACATGGGCTATGCCTATTCTGCCTTAACTTGTTGTTGATGAAATCACAATCAGAATAACTGCTTAAAACTGTTTTTAGAGGTTCTCTACAGATTTCATTGTTTGTCCCCTACTCAAGTAACCAGATGAACCATTTGAATGAATTGTACCTCTTTCTAGAGTTCATAGGTCATGACTCTAGAGAGTCACAGGTCGCTTATGGACACCTAATCTGGTTCCTTTATCTTCTAGAGAGATATCTAACTAAACCTCAATAGTGACATTAACCCATACCTAAATTAACACTTTCTATCCCCTTGGACCAATGTATCAGATTAGACAACTGTATTTTCCAAAGAGGTTGAAGCTGTTGGTATCCCACATAAGTAGCTGCTCAGAAGGAGTGGAACAGAGCGAGAAAAGGACAAGGCACTTGTTGAGGGTCTCCTGGGTGCCACGCAGAATATGAGCACTTTGACACCTGTACCAATTCTGTAATCCCCACAAGAATGGTATGAGGCGATCAGCATGATTATTATCCCATTTTGCAGAAGAGAAAACTGACAAGGGAATGAAGAAGAATGCTCAGGACGCAAGAAACAGATTTGAAAATTAAATCCAGGTCTTCTTGAGCTTGTGTTCTTACCCATTAAGCTGCCCAAATACCCCTCGAAACTGACTTCTCAATCAACAAGCCTACCTCATGTCTATGCTCTCTCCTCAGGTTATCCCATGGAGCTTTGTAAGTGTTGATTTTAAAAAGCTATTTTATCTTCATATGTGTGTAAAGGAAGAGCTTCCAAATATATCAGTCCCTCCTTAATAACAGTATTCCTTTTTAACTTCCCTTTCCCCACCAATAAGGCACTCTGCCCACAATAAGCTCGGAAGATAGTTTTGTCCTCATGACAAATGCTCACCCAAGCCACCATCAGCCTCTCCTCCCTTTCCAACCCAACCCATTGAGTGTTGGCTCCTACTGGTGGGGGGAAAAAAATGATTTCTCATTTTTTAAGATCATATTATTTCCCCCCAAAACTTGTTCATATTATATTCCCCCCAAAAATCCTTCTTAGTCAATACATGTGTTTGCCTCAAAGTTGTGATTACAGTAATTAATATGGAAGCTGAAAAGTCCATTGCACTGTGACTAAGAGAGAGCCCAATGGGGACCCTATATCTTAATGTCATCTTAGACATATTTTTTATTCTGGAATCAATTTTTAAACACAGGCACATTATAACCCACACCTTTTCTTTCTCTTTCCCTGTAATTACCAAGAAGGCCTTTTGTTTTGTTTCTGCTGGGTGGTGGTTCCACAGCTCGGTGTCACCACAGGAAAAAGAAGCAGTTCTAAGCTGATTAAACACACCACCATTCCTCTACCAAGGGAACGCTTTGCTGCCAAGCACGGGAATTCACATCCTTAATGGCAGTGGCACTCTTTAGCTGAAGAGCTGAGACTCACTTGCCAGCAAATAACCTACGACAGGATAATTTCTAGCTTGCTGGGCCTCCAAGGTGAACAAGTTAGGGGTTAGGAAGCAAGAGTATTCACGAAGTCACTGCTACTCCACTCAAGAACATTGAGAAAGGAGCCTTTAGATGAAGCAAATATCCATTTAGATTACAGAATTATTCTTCAGTCACCATATAACCTCAAACTTTATATCTTTTTATTAAAAAGTCTTTTTTTGCCCCAGGGTCTTTTAAGGAAACAAGTCATTCTGTCTTAAAATAAATGTTTCAAAATAGACATATGAGAAAACTTTAAGCTTCATTGAACCTTAAAAGAATTTTCAATATTTAGAGGGGAAAAAAACCACAACCTTCAATTCTTTGAGAAAAGGAAAAACGGACAGCAATATGAATAGAATAGATTCATTAGCATTATGAAAAACAGGTCACTAACTCCTTTTTCTTTTTCAAGATAACAACAAATACTTTACTGCTATTAATAACTGTTAGAAAAGTCTTCTAATAAACAGAAAGAAGTTTGTGCTTTCACTACCCTCGGAAAAAGAGTGATCTTTAAATGCATTCTACAGTAAGAAAATGGAAAAAAAAATATGCAAGAAGAAAGTGGATGACTAGATATCATAGATTTACTACTGTTTCGAATATTTGTGAGTACAACCAAGATTTAGATATGGAAACGGATTAATCTGGAAGTACTAATACTAAGAAAATCACCAATTAGAATCCCGATTGGTCAAGTGATTAAGAACACTCTCCTGGCTCTTACTGTTTCTACCACAGTCTTCTCCATGCTTGGTTTTGTGCAGAAGCTGTTGAAAAACCTGATCACTGATACCCATAATCCCAGTGAGTTCAGGATTGTACTGGGCTGTGGAGAGTGGTACAACCTAACTCTGAGGGCCCTTGGGCCATTTGTTCCAAAACCAAACCGAGTTGAAAAGAATGTGGTTATTTTTACCCCCAGTCTGGAATGCTAAAATCAAAGGCTGGTTGTGTATAGCTTAAAACTCCATAGATAAAGTTAAAAGGCAAAAACAGACCAGGAGAAAATATTTGCAAGGTTCCGTTGTGAAGTTGACTATTTTTCCTCCACTTAAGGGAGTTTTACACTCAGCAGTTACAATGATGACAAAAACTGTGACATGGAAAGGGAATGAGAAGGAAGCTATTGATGGGTTAGTAAAATCTTCTGTTAATGACTTTAGTGAGAGCTACGTGATCGACGTTCATCTGGAGGCTGAGTATACTTGATAATGTACCTTTCACATTATCGAACACTTACGTTTGCTTACTTGCAGTTCTTCCAGGAAGTAGCTCCTAATTAAATAGGCAATCTCCAAGGACCAGATGAAAATTGAAAAATTCAGGAAGCATTTACAAATGATTTGTTTAAATGTCTGTCATATAATATTACATCTTTAGAGCCAAATGACTCTTTGAGAAACTCCTTAATTAAGAGATACACAATAGCTATTTTCACTAAATCATGCATGGTCAACTTCTGGGTGACTTACTATTAACTCGGTCTTTATGGGAATTACTTGTATGCCATAAGAAACAAGAATCTAGTGCACTTGAAGATGCCAACTCTGAAGAATGGGAATATATTTCTAGAAGCATCACCAGTCATTGAAGTTTTATAATACATAGAAACAATTGCCAGAAAAGCAGGACTATTGCATTCCTTTTTGCTCGTATCAATTTTATTACCAGTTCAAACTTCAACCTTGGTGAGCTCGGCTTGGTCTTCCATATGTCATGAACTGCATTTCCTCGACAAATGAGTGAATTATAAGATTTTATTTCACCACTTTTTTGAAGACTTAAGAGAATTGAGACAGGATAACAGTATCCAAAGGCAATCTGTCAAGGTTAGCAAGATTACGAACTTTGCAGGCCTATGAAATGAATGTGTTACAATTATACAATTGATGTCATACCTATTTAACAGGAACTATATTTTTAAGTTGTCCTAAACACAAAGTCACCATTCATAATTAATTAAGACTTAAGTGAAAAAAATTTTAAATAATTCAGATAGAAATGTGCTGATTGGAAGTGAAATAATAGTAGACTTTGTAAGGATTATTTTAAACAAAAGCAAGCTGTTTTTTAAATTAAAGTTTGACATATACATATATATGATATATAGTATATGATAATATACATGTGTGTTATTATATAATCATACATATCCATTAAAAAGTTTTGGGTTGAATATGGTGATTAACATAACAATAAAAAAATAAAAAAATAAAAAAAAAAAGTTTTGGGTTGAAATGGAAAAAAAAAAACCAATCGGCCCAAATTGCATTAGACAACAAGGGAATAATTGGTCTTACAAATAATACTTCTAGGGTCTACTGCTCACTGAGGGCTTATCCTGGAGCTCAGTTAAAATCACCTGCTGTGTTTCTTGCCTCCTTCTCTTGGCTCTGCCTGCTGTGGAGAGTGCTATGTTTAGGCATGTTTATGCTCTCATGTTTACAATGTGGCTGCTAGAGCTCCAGCGTCTCATCCTCACAGTCTTAAGTCAATGGACGACAGAGCACTGGCTTTCTCTAAGCTCTAACAACAAAGCCTCTGAAGGATGTTTCTGAATATCTGGCTTCATTCAATGGTCAGTCTTCAAAATGATCACTCTTGTTGAGGAGAAGGGAAAAAGCATGCGCTCCAGAGAGGGCACCCTATGGGGGAGGTGAGGGAAGTATGAATATCCCTGGAAGTTCATGGCATATACCAAAGGGAGAGAAATGATTCTTCCAAAGCCAAAATTCAGAGCCATTTACAAAAATAGGGAACAGTTCCTGGATCAGAAAAAGGCAAATAGCCCCTCGAATACCACAATACACGAAGTATGACTCTAGCCTTATGTATCTATTAATTTAAAATCCATGAAACTGGCTTAGCTAGGATGAAGGTTCCAATTAAATAAAGCCAATTGGAAAAACACATGCAACCTGTCAGGGAACAACATGACCACCCTTTTCCAAGAAGAACTGGTGCGAGCCCCGCATGCTGTTGCTAGTACCTCACTCTCCTTGAGGGGGAAAACAACTTAGCTAATAGAACCCTCCATCAATTTGACTCCATCATGATTTTTTATAGTATTTATGCCCAGGTATTTTGTATATATCATCTCCCTAGACCTCCTGGTTTTCTGGTTGGCACGGCACCCATTTTCTGTTTGGTGTAAAGACTGTAAGCAACTGTCCATGTAGGTATCAGTGAAGGCTCCTGCATAAATTCATCTTGTAGCTCATAAGGAAGGCATCATCTAAGGACTTATTCAAATGGTGTAGAGGATCAGAAAGTAAACACTGTTACCTTTCATCAGACATGCTACCAGAACTCATTTTGTTTATACTTTATATAAACTCCATGATCCTGAGTATCATTTGCAATTTAAATTAAAAATAGCTGATTACCATTAATACCGCACATCAGAGGACATTCAAACTCTCTTTGCAGCCTGCTATTCATGTTTATTAATAGCCGTGATGAGCAGGACACCCTGTGCTTTAGTACATTTGGCCGAGGAAGGTGGCAGGATATAATCCATTAGCCACATTCTCCAGGCTAAAGTGGGTTGCATTTTAAGGTAATCCTTTGACAAACATAAAATCACTGAGGTTGGAGCCCCAGAATGCGGATACTTGAGGATATTTCCTTTTTCTAGGGATGTTTGATATGTGATTCACTAGTATTCACTAATTCCTATTCATTTAGAGCAGTGAGGTGGAGGTATTTTCCGATTTTGATACCAGTGTCTCAGAGGAATCAACCACAGAAGCAAGACATAGAATGGTAACTGCCAGGAAATCTGGTGAGATGGTAGAAGACCTGTCCAATGTGGCCATCCCAGGGAGGCATTGTGATGTCCTACTTCATGATTACCTGAGTTGACCTTGCAGTAACTGGTCACGTAACCTTGGAAAAGCTATTTGACCTCTCCTCCTCAGTTCTTCAGCTGAAAATGGGGAAAATAGTCCTATCTCCTCTGTTCCGTGGGGCGTTCCTGCACTGTGCCTGGCACACACTGTGGGCTCAATAAATGTAAGTTTATATTATCAGCATCTCTGACTTGCATTGTGCACATCTTTAAGAGCACCTGTGCCCTTGGGAGAGAGTGAAGCCCTTGAGTTGGGCCTTTCTGGGCGTTCCCTCAGTTTCTTTTCTTTCTTTCTTTCTTTCTTTCTTCCTTTCTTTTCTTTCTTTCTTTCTTTCTTTCTTTCTTTCTTTCTTTCTTTCTTTCATTCTTTCTTTCTTTCTTTCTTTCTTTCTTTCTTTCTTTCTTTCTTTCTTTCTTTCTTTTTCTTTCTTTCTTTGACAGAGAGAGAGAGACAGCGAGAGTGGGAACACAAGCAGGGGGAATGGGAGAGGGAAAAGCAGGCTTCCCGTGGAGCAGGGAGCCCAATTCAGGACTCGATCCCAGGACCCTGGGACCATGACCTGAGCCGAAGCCAGACGCTTAACTACTGAGCCACCCAGGCGCCCCGTTCCCTTGGTTTCTGTCTGCAGGTGGAAAGAGATCAGTTAGCAAACCAGGTACAAATACCTGGATTTCTGGGCATCCCTGACAGCCTATGGTACACAGTGGGGTTCCTTAGAGGTTTGTTGGGTAAAGGCTGGTACCCTACCTGAAAACTGCTTATTCCCTAAGGTAGCGATCGCTTGGAGGTTTCATACATTTCTTCTTAACAACCTCAACCTCATGTCCTATGAATGGATTTCTACTGCCAGAAACTGTCATTAAATATGCATAATTCTGTTAAGAGACTTTCTTGATCCAGTTTCTGATCTCCAAGAGTATGTCATTTTAAATAGACAGAAAAAGTCTCAGCTCTACTCTCAGCGTGGGGGTGGGCATCTTAGGTGTACTTCAAGACCATTCAAGAAGATTCTCCCTCATGACTAAGCCATTCCCTGATTTTAAAGTTATGTGCTTCCCATTTTTACCACAAAGGACAGAGTGGCCTGCAGAAGCACTTAATACCCTGCCAGAATGTCAGGGATATCAAGGCAAATTCGGCACATTTGAAATGAGAATCCGTTACCTGTCATGCTTTGTGCAATATAAGACGGCAACTTTGACTTTCAACTTCTTGCTCCCTTTGCTCATGTTCAGATTCCTCTGAGGCTATATTATCTCAGAACTCTTATTTCATACCAGATGCATGGAATTAAAATATTATACAACCTGAGAAAACGATTTGGGAGGGGGGAGAAGTAATCAACCTGCTTTTGTTTTGCTTTGTCTGGTTGTTTATGTGTTTTTTGGCTTGCCTTGCCTTTTTTGAGCCATTGGGTTCTTTTTTTCAGTCCTGCATCTCCCCCCTGGCCTGCTGCATGACACCATAGAAGCTAAACACTAAAAGCCACGGCCATCTGTCTGAAGTCGGTGTCTAGAAATCTGGTTTGAGATGTCTAGGTTAAGTTTGCCAATGCACGAGGGCCAAAAAACCTTTCTAGAATATGTCAGCATGGAGGAGTCCACCCCATAGAGTCAGACAGTTCAGTGAGTTTTGAAAGCACTTGTCTAGAAGATGAGGGATGGATGCTTGGTATAGGTTTCTGCAGAGCGGGGCTCAGAAACAAAATCCTGAGCAAAAGTGGGACAATGAGAGAAAACAGAAAATCCTGTCAGGTCTGAACCTTCCCACACTCCAGTCTTCTTTCTTTTTGCAAGCTTTAATTTATTTCCAAAACACAGTGAGGTAAGCCAGGATTGAGACCTGCAGCTGGATACCTGTTAGTGTCCGGGGTTGGCTTTGAAAAGCACGGGGCACATCTGTTGGGGAATTTTCCCCACGCTGCAAGGCTGAGGGGCTGCTTCTGAATCCAAATACCTGAGCCTCTGTGCTCAGAAAGGCCAACTTGGGAGCTACAAAACGGCTTTCAAATGGGTTGGGAATAAAGTCAGACTGTCACAACTTTCATTCCTTTTTTTTTTTTAATCTACTGAATGAAAACGACCTCTTGGAGACATTGAGGCTCATTGAAAAAGGAAAGGCTTTAAAAGATGAAAGATCACATGTTATTTGACAAAGGCGTTTAAATGTCCTAATTTTTCTCATATGATACGATGACATGCAAATATGAAAACATCTTGCCCTAGGCAATTACTAACTGGATGTTTAGATATGGCTGAAAAGACCAGAGTGTGACATAGCCTATATATTTTTAAAAATATTTTACATCTAGGTTCCGGGAATACCCATAAGGGGGTAAGTGCATTACCATCTTGACATCCATTCTCTTATTCCACATTTCCCAAGCCCATATGCTGTGCCAGAGTCCAGTGGGCTCTAGAGGGGGAAATGATATTTCAAAGGTGGAGATAATGCACAGGATATTACTAGAGTCTAGAGGAGGAACACAAAATTTCTGGGGAAGGAAAATAAGTTCAAGTGGCAGGGGGAGTTTAAGAAAGGCTTCACTGATGTCTGTATTTCTCAACAAACAAAAGAGGGTTCCACCATTTCTGTGGGAGTGGAGTTGGTTGGGCAATACTACATTGGACAATCAGCAAGTGATTGAATCTAGAAGGAGTTTTCAACACGAGGGCCGTGACTGGGAAGGCACTGGACTTTGAGTAGGGAAGAGACATGGTTAGGCAGGCTAGTAGCATCTAAGAAGATTTCTGTGGTACCTGAGTGAATTGAAAATGAATTTAAGAGGAAGCAGACAGGAGACAGAAAGACCATTAGAAGCTGTTACAATGATCTGGAAAAGGGATGAAGGCATGATCTATGGAAGCGAAGAAAGAAATAGAGGAAAGGAAACAGAATTGATAAACATTTAGATGACAAAAGTAGCACGATAAGTGATTGATCAGATCTGATGGGTGAGGAAGATGCCGCCATAGAAGGAGAAAAGAGATACACACAGCCTCCAGATCCTTCTGGCCTACAGACAGTGATAATCCCCTAAAAGTGGGATAAATCCCACTTTTCCCCCTGACATAATGACATGGATTCTTTTCTGTAAATAGAGACCAAGGTATTAGAGTGCCTCATTTTTATAAGACATTTTCATGTTTATCAAGTAGTGCACCAATTTAAATCATGTGATAGTAAGAACACTCTGGAAGACAGGTAGGGCTGTTACATGGTAGAGATGAGGAACTACTGATCCCGAGAGGGTGTCGCCTTCGAAATCACACGAGTTAGTGGGAGAGCAGATACTCCGGTTCAGAACTTCTTTCCAAACCCACCTCCCCCTCCTTCTCCAGCAGCAGGCCCTGTTCTTTTGCAAGGAGCTGTCTCTGCGCCAGGACAGTGGCGCAAGTTGTTTCTCTTGAGGTGATGGCGTTTCTTGACTTCTTGCCCAGGTTTCTGTGCCTGGTCCTGTGCGGTGCTGACCACGGTGAGGAGTGTACATTCTTTCCCCACCCCACCCCACTGCTATGTAACTGACAAAGAACACTGTATTAGCTTTAGCTGTACAACATAATAATTTGATATTTGTATATAATGCAGAATGGTCACCACGGTAAGTTTAGTGAGCATCCATCAGCACACACAGTTACACATTTCTTTCTTTTGGGGCGCCCGGGTGGCTCAGTTGGTTGAGCATTGGACTCTTGGTTTCAGCTCAGTTCATGATCCTCGGGGTCGTGGGATCGAACCCCGCGTCGGGCTCTGTGCTCTGTGCCTAAAGATTCTGTCCCTCTGCCCTTCCCACCGTTCATGCTCTTTCTCTCCAATAAATAAATCTTTAAAACAAAACAAATTTCTTTCTTTTTTTCTTGGGATGAGAACTTCCAAACATACAATACGGCATTATTAACTATGGCCACTATACTATGCATTACGTCCCCATGATTTATTTGTTCTATAACTGGAAGTTTGTTCCTTTTGACCTTCTGCACCCATTTCTCCCACCACTCACCTCCCCCCTGGCAACCACCAATTTGTTATCTGTATCTGTGAGCTTGTTTTATTTTTTTGAGGTGGGGGGAATGTTTGTTTGTTTTGGTTTGGTTTGGTTTAGATTCCACACGTAAGTGAGGATATAATGGTATTTGTCTTTCTGTCTGACTTACTTCAATTAGCATAATGCCCTCAAGTTCCATCCATGTTGTCACAAATGGCAAGATTTCGTTCTTTTTTGTGTCTGAATAGTATTCCATTGTGTGTGTGTGTGTGTGTGTGTGTGTGTGTGTGTGTGTGTGTACACACACGTATATATATAACATTTTCTTTATCCATTCATCCATCAATGGACGGTTAGGTTGTTTTCGTATCTTGGCTATTGTAAATAATGCTGCAATAAGCGTAGGGATGCATATGTCTTTTCAAATTAGTGTTTTCAGGTTTTTTGGGTAAATATCCATGATATTTGCAACAACTTGGGACACCTGTGTGACTCAGTCGGTTAAGCATCTGTCTTTGGCTCAGGTCACCATCCCGGGGTGCTGTCATCGAGACCCACAGCGGACTTCCTGCTCAGTGGGGAGTCTGCCTCTCCCTCTCTCTCTGCTGCTCACCCTGCTTGTGTTGTGTCTCTCTGTCAAATAAATAAATAAAGTCTTTAAAAAAAGAAAAAAAAAGAGGTGGAGTTGCTGGATCACAAGGTAGCTTTATTTCTGAATTTTTGAGGAACTTCTATGCTGTTTTCCATAGTGGCTGCACCAATTTACATTCCCAGCAACAGTGCACAATGTTTCCATTTTCTCCATATCCTCACCAACACTTATTTCTTGTTTTTTTGATGCTAGCAATTCTGACTGGTGTGAGGGGATATCTCCTTGTGGTTTTAATTTGCATTTCCCCCATGATTAATGTTATTGAGCATCTTTTCATGTGTCTGTTGGCCATCTGCATGTCTTCTTTTTAAAAATGTCTATTTAGATCCTCTGCCCATTTTTTAATTGAATTATGTGGTGTTTTCCTATTGACTTGTATGAGTTCTTTATATTTTTTGGATATTAGCCCCTTATCAGATACATGATTTGCAAACATTTTCTCTCATTTGGTAGGATGCCTTCTCATTTTATTGGTGATTTCCTTAGGAGTGTACATTCTTGCTATAGGATGCCATTTGAGAGTTCCACTCTAGGTAGGTATTTGTTACGCCTTCTTTCTCCTTTTGCCAGTTACAACCCACAAATGAAAGACCAATGATAAGTTCCTGGAGGAAATATGCTCTTTGTAACTTTCACAGGACCTGTCACATAGGTGATGGCAAGCATTTCATTAATGAAATCAGTAGAGGCTTATTAATACCTCTCTTAGGGTCACTCTAAACTAACCCGAATGAACCTGGACTAAAAAAAACAATCCACGATGCAATATGAATCTATAACCTAAAAAGCTCATACCCTTTCCTATATGGCACAGCTAAAGGATTCCTGAAAAGGAGAATTCAGGAAAAGAGAAGGGGAAGAAACAGAATAGAAGTGCGTGCTTGGGGGGAAGGGAGACAGAGAATGATGGGCCGGGAGTGGGAAGGACCGGACGGGATTTACAGGAAAGACAGAATGACATCTCCAGCTCCATGTGTAATTTCCTACCAAACTCAATCCAATGTCGAAGAAATGGCATCCACATTTTACAGAAATATGACGGTAAAGCATATTAACTTGAGATGACTGCCATTTGTGAGACCAGAGCAAACCCCAACTAGTCTTAACCTAGGTAAAGGCGATTTGGCATTTCCTCTGAGAAGCACGATGCCAGTTACACTTGCCCAGAGTGGTCAGGGCAGTGTGAAAGATCACAGAAACTTTATCTGTGTCTTTCCTCAGAAAAACGGAAGCAGTGGAACTAGGGAAAATGCATTCTCACTTTTCACACCACTTGTTTACCTTAACATGTTATTTGCAAATTCGCTATTATACACTTACCTCATAAGGAAGGAGAGATTGGGCTCTAAAAAGAGAATTATAGGACATTTTTTATTCAAATGAATGAAGAGAAGGAAGAGAAAGTAAAAAGAAAAGATACCCACTTAACATTTTTTAAGTAAGCATAGAGATCCCTGAACAGGTATTTGAAAGCACAGATGTCTGGTCTAACCAGGATGTCATGGGATCCCAAAGTTCTCAAAGGGAGGAGAATCTATGAAGAAAGTTTTTCCTTCTAAATATTTTTTGGAGAGGAGAGCAAGCCATTTGATAAAATGTGAATATTGTGAGTAGATGCATGTATGGCTAAATAGTGATGTTTGATTTCCAGAGTAGAGGATACAAGACTTACTTTAAAAGAAAGAAAGAAAGAAAGAGAGAGAGAGAGAGAAAGAGAGAGAGAGAGAAAGAAAGAAAGAAAGAAAGAAAGAAAGAAAGAAAGAAAGAAAGAAAGAAAGAAAGAAAGAAAAAGAAAGGAAGAAAGGAAGAAAGGAAAGGAAGAAAGGAAGAAAGGAAGAAAGGAAGAAAGGAAGAAAGAAAGAAAGAAAGAAAGAAAGAAAGAAAGAAAGAAAGAAAGAGAAAGAGAAAGAAAGCAAGAAAGCAAGAAAGCAAGAAAGCAAGAAAGAAAAAGAAAGAAAGAAAGAAAGAAAGAAAGAAAGAAAGAAAGAAAGAAAGAAAGAAAGAAAGAAAGAAAGAAAGAAAGAAAGAAAAGAGATGGAAATGTTTTAAGATCAAAACTATGGATCCACCAACTTGTAGATCACAGAAAACATTTAATTTTTCATTCTTCATTCTGGGACTTACTGCTTTCAATCCTCAGGAGTTCCACACACTCTAAAGAATATTGGATAGGATTTCACAAATTTTAGGTGTGTGGGTGTGGTGAGGCAGAAGACATTTCTTCATCACACAAATGTAGTTCATCATTTCAGCGAGTCCCTTAACCTGAGACAGAATTGATTTAGACAAAAATACTTGTGGAACTAGAAGGAAACTGCCTGAAGTTAGTTTTGCATCAGATGCAATAGAGAGCTCAAATGTGATCACGCTGGAGTAGGAAGGTACAAGGTGCGGGTTTCCTTCTCCACTTTGAGAGAGAGCAATTTGGGGTGAGCCATTTAGCCTCTCGGATTCTGGCTCCACCTGTGAAAAAATAGGGATAACAGCAGTGCCACCAGGGACTACTGGAAGATTTGAATTAGAAAAGGTATGTGAAATCCTCGTACAGTATAATTTGATACAAATGGTACTATAGTCACTCAAGGCCTCAGTTTCCTCAACTTTAAAAGAAGTCACATAAGATGATTTCTAAAGTCGGGCGCCTGGGTGGCTCAGTTGGTGAAGGTCTGACTTGATTTCGGCTTAGGTCATGATCTCAGGTCATGTCTGGCTCTGCACTGGGCATGGAGTCTGCTTAAGATTCTCTCTCTCCCTCTCCCCCTTCCCCATCTCTCTTTAAGGGGAAAAAAAAAAAAAAGATTTCTGAAGTCTATTCCTGATTGATGAATCTATGAGTTTGAGTTTATGAGTCTATGACCTCTATGATTTTGTGGTTCTGTGAGGTGGAGATTTAAGTGATCATCCAATTAATTCTTCTTACATGTCAAATCAAGTTACTTGCCTTTTTTTTTAATTACTCTAAGAAACACCACTATATACAATACATACTTACAAGTATAGAAATTAAGCCTTTGATTTTTTTTAATCTTCTATTTTCAATATCTTTACATAACATTTTTGAGCAGACAGCCACATCGATATAAAAATCCTGATAGCCCAATTTGGCTCTCTAGCGGTCACTCTGCATTGACAATGGGTCACAGATCTATATAATAGGTGTGTCAAGGTCTCTACCTCATCAATCTCAGGATGGCTGGGACGTCTGGCATCATGAGAGCCCCTCAGAGCCGTGAGCAGACTTGTGTGCTGTTCATAACTGGTATTATTATTTTCTTTGTGTGCCATGACATGAAACAGTTTGGGGAAACATAAGCTAGACTAATTGAATTTACCAAATAATTTCCATTTCATGGTAGTTAAACATAAATCAAATTGAATAAGGTCTTTTGGTTTGTGGATTTCATATTCTTTTCCTTCTCATCTTTGCTAGTTATCAATGATAACTTTGAATTAGCCTTTAGTAATTGCTATGGAATCAGTCTCACCGTCTAAGAGTAGTATGTCAGTTACTACTAATATGAGCTTACAAAATCCTAATTTGAGGTATAACTGACACATAATCGACACCAATGCAAAAAAAAATTTTTAAATTCTTTTAACACATAGGGACCTTGAGTTTTAGGAGTTTGAATTTTTCAGGAAAACTTTGCTACCCAAGTAAAGGCAGAATTCCTATTTTCAACTAAAAACAAAGGTCATATTTGCAGGAGTGAGGACGGAAAAGAGGAAAAGATCTGCAGGTGAAGAGAGATAATTAAGTTTTTCTTATAAATAAATAGGCCCCAACATTCCTGCAGAGGAGTTGGTTTTGTTATCATTGAGTTTTGCACAGTCTGATCTGGAAATACAGCCTCAGTATGTACTGCCAGGGATTCCTTCAGGACACGAAGGATAGAGGCTGCCTGGGTGAACTTCCCTGAGTGGGTCACCAGCCATATCTACCTAAATGCAGAAACAACGCTAGCTCTTTTTATGTACGAAAAAAATTTTTTTAAGATTTTATTTATTCAGGGGGCACCTGGGTGGCTCAGTTGGTTAAACGACTGCCTTCGGCTCAGATCATGATCCCGGAGTCCTGGGATCGAGTCAAGCATCGGGCTTCCTGCTCGGCGAGGAGCCTGCTTCACCCTCTGACCCTCTCCCCTCTCATGTACTCTCTCTCTCTCATTCTCGCTCTCTCAAATAAATAAATCTAAAAAAAAAAGATTTTATTTATTCAGGAGAGAGAGAGAGAGAGCACAAGGGAGCACAAGCAGAGGGAGGGGCAGAGGGAGAGGGAGGAGCAGACTCCCCGCTGAGCAGGGAGCCCGATAAGGGTCTTGATCCCAGAACCCTGGGGTCATGACCTGAGCTGAAGGCAGACGATTAACCGACTGAGCTACCAGGCACCCCTACATAAAAAAAAAAATTTTAAAGTCTTCAATTATCAGTGTTTTAATGTGGATGGAATAGTCAATTGATTATAGAAATCTCCTTTTAAAATTCACGATTATCTTCTCAATGGATTCATTTTCAAAATATGTAGCTTAGTTTCCTTCAGTTACATAAAAGTACTCATACTAGAAAAAAAAAGACTCAGGTACAGTACTGGTATATTGCCCACGTAAAAGACTTAAGGCTTTTTTTTTTTTTTTTAAGGAGCTAAAGAGCAATTTGTACCATAATAAAATCCACTTGAATCCTGGGAAATTACCAAAAAATAGAGGAATCCATTTCTGTTTTTCATTTTCAGAGTTAATGAGAGATTTCTAACATTCTTAATTGACCCAGAAACCTTACACTGCCTTAAATATTAGTTTGGAACTTAATGCCTGCTGAGAGAATATCATGTTCTCACTTGCCCCCATGGATTTCATAGCACTGACCATACTTTGTAATTACACATTTATTTGTGTAGTTCTTTGTGTCTTTAAATCGCTCATTAACCACAGGTTTGTTTGTTTGTTTGTTTTCCTATTCTGAATATAAACCAAATTCTTCTGGTTTGATTTAAAAGGCCATGTTTTCCTAACATTTCAAATCTAGGATGGTGATAGAATAGGAAAAACAATAGTGTTCGTTCAATGTAATTGGAAATTTGACTACACATAGCAGATATCAAAGTAGTGCCTTAGCTACAAAAGGTTTTTTTCCCTCAAGTAAAAGAAATTCAAAGTCAGGCTGGCAGGGCTGGGACAGTGGTCACTAGGGACCCAGGCTTCTTTTCTCTCTCTGCTCCACCTTGGAGCATTCCATCAGTGAGAGCATCTTGTGGTCCAAGAATGACTGATGACGCTCTGACCATGTTATATGACAGAAGGCCACTCACACTCTTGTACAGAAACTCCCAGAAGTTTCATACAGCCCTTTTCATTACATCTCATTGGAAAAGATTCAGTCATGTGGGCACAGAGAGCTAAAAGGGAAGCTAAGTGATGTCACCTGAAGCTGGGCACGTTGCCACTCAAATAAATCAGGATCTTGTTATAAATGAAAAAGCTAATGAATGATGAGGTAGACAATGAGAAGTCCTTGCCCAATAAGTTAGGAGTCTTTGCATCAGTCAAAAATGAAAATGTATTTTTTCCTTTCAACACATAGAAACAGAAATTATAGGAGCTCAGAATGTGTCTGGAGGAAAACAGATCGTTGCCATCAGAGACAAAATAAAGCAACGTTGTACCTTGTCATCATTGTACGGAATGTTTTTTTGGCCTCTTCCTTCATCTGCGTGGTCAGGCAAACCCATGACTCAAGGTGAGGTGAACTTCCAGGAATAACTGTCCCACCCAGTTGCCTTCTCTCCCATGACTCCTACCTGGAAAATTACAGTTTTCTGGCCGCCATCCCCTGAGAAGGGGCTCACTCCCTACCATGCAGTCCTTTCTTATTTCATCAAGTTTCATGTCATCTACAAATGCATTTTCAGCAGTGCAATCAATCCAGCTTTCTAGTGTGTGTTTGTAAAAAGACCATGAAAATGTTAAAATGAACTTATCTTTAGGACTCTCCTCAAGTTATTAGTACTTAAGGGGCACCTGGGTGGGTCAGTCGATAAAGTATCTGCCTTTGGCTCAGGTCATGATCTCAGGGTCCTGGGATCGAGCCCCGCGTCAGGCTCCCTGCTCAGTGGGGAGTCTGCTTCTCCCTCTCCCTCTGCCTCTCCTCCTTACTTGTCCTCTCTCTCTCTCTCAAATAAATAAATAAAATCTTGAAAAAAAAAAGATATTCAATCCAAATTATCTCATAGACATATTTTTACCAAAAAGTTGTTTTCCCATATTTTTAAGCCTATGATTCTATTATGAATACTCTGATCAACATAATAGTATTGCTAAAATTATTAGAAAACAACATTAACACATTAGCTCACCCTATTCCTATTACTAAGGATGTTCTTCTTTGTATTTTCACAGGTCAGTGGGTTTATGCAGAAAGAATAAACAAACAATACAGTCTGTTCGCCTAAGTTGTAGAAAAAAGTAGCAATGAAAAGTTTACAACTCATGCAAATGCATTTTTTCTTTGCCTGTTTGCACATTACCTTAGTCTTTCATTTTTTAACATATATGTCCATGGATAATCAAGCTGGAAATTACTCACAAAATAACGAGGCAAAGTGAAAAAGAACTGATTTATTAGGGGAAAACCCACCAGCTGCAGAATCAGAAGACCTGAGTGTGCAGTGAGTTTTAGCTTCAGCCTTATGAACCTCCTGTGGGGGGTAGCGTTGCATTAGAGAAGGAGTAGAAACACTGGCTCTTCTTTCCTATTAAGTTATGGTGAAGAGCAATTTTGATAATTTATGACAGTCTTTCCTGAACTGGGATGCATTGTGAACACAGGAGTTATTTTATTTACGAAAGAACAAATGTATCTTCTCATGGGATTTGAGATACAAGAAAACACCTAAACATATGAAAAATCTTATTCCCAGTTCAATTATTATCAACGTAAGGTCAGGCTTTCAGAGAATAACTATGTTTAGCTAAGAAATAGTCATCCGCTAACCAGGTTGGAAACATTTGACTTCATCTATCTTGACCAGCAAATAATGGCTTGTAAGGGTTTGTTTTCATCCAAAAAAGATGAACATCAGACTCCACTGTGATGTTCAAGGTAGTATATACCCAAAGTGAATATCGTGCACGTTCTAGGGAGTCCTTGAGCCTTTCAAAGTGTCCCGTCTGCCCCACCTTTAGAAAGAGGACAGTTGCCCACATTCTGGAACTGAATTATATCTAGCATCCATCGAAAGCCAGGCTCTTTTCTCATTCATTCATTCATTATCTCCAGTAGTGCCTAACTAAGTCCCTTACTCAGCGGCTCTAAAAAGATTGCTGAATATAATGTGTATGGCAATTAAAATAAATTGGGGGGCAGAGGAACCTGGGTGGCTCTTTTTGTTGAGCATCCGACTCTTGGTTTCAGCTCAGGTAGTGATCTCATGGGTTATGGGATCAAGCCTCACGGTGGGTTCCTCGCTTGGCAGGGAGTCTGCTTGAGATTCTTTCCCTCTGCCCCTCCCCCATCATGCTTTTGTGCTCACTCTCTCCCTCTCAAATAAATAAATAAATCTTTTTTAAAAAGTAAAAGGAAATGGAATTGATCAAGAAGTGTCAGGTAGTCGTAATGCTTAGTCAACTATCTAGAAAATAATTCTTGTTACATGTGGAAAATGGCAAAGCAGGGGCTCTCCCTGTGGAACTTTACCCAAAGCCAGTTCTTTCCTAACTTCATTTATCCCACACCCTCAACCAACCAGACAAAAACAAAGAGGAATCTAATAACCCCGTGAAGCATCTACACACAAACGTTTGTCACAGCGTCCATGCACAAAATCCAACATACTGCACTTGAGAGAGACCCCCATGTCTTCGCTCTTACTTTAAACACAGATCTAACAAGGTTCAACAAGCCATCTTTCTGGCAGATTAGAGGAAAGAAAGTGGAGCTGTGAGAGGCAAATGCACTTAGTAACTAGAAGTGATATTTGCAAAGGAGGTAAAAACCATACTGTGAAAAGCATCCATAAGGAATTCCGAGCACTATCAGGCCAGTGTCATTTATGTATTGGTCAAACAGCTTTTCACATCCTCATATCCCTTAGGGAAAGTCTGAATTGTTAACAACGATGACCCAGAGCCATAAAAACAAAACAAAACAGTGATCTCATTCCCAGTATTCTTTGAAGGCTAGAAAATATGTAATTAATTTTTGAAAGTGTATGTGGTAGATTAACTCGTAATCCCCAATTATTGCCACCCGTCCCCCACCAGAGAAGTGACCAGAGTTCAACATCCCTGCCCACTGCATGGGACTTCCCCAGAGAGCAGAACGTATCCCCACCCAGCCTGGGCGCCAGCACATGGCTTGCACTGGCCAAGGGTGCATAAGCAGGTGTGCAGATGCCAAGGGCGAGCAGATGCTTTGAGCGGCATTCCAAATTTCTACCAGCTCTCCAGCTCCTGGGGTGGGTCATGAGAATGGTGTGTCTCACACAGGGGCTGCTGTCTCAGCCTGAGTCCTAAAAAGAAGACTCAAAGAGCCACACCGTGGAGCAGGGCTGAGCCACCGCCCTCTACAGGCGCCACGTAACTCACACAGGGAGAAATAACCCTTTTTCTGTGATAAGCCACAGAGTTTGGGGAGTTCTTTGTGCAAAGGCAGTATGCCTTAGAATGGTTCCATTGCATTTGTTTGTTTGAAGTTTCTGCCTCGAAAAAGTTAAAGTAAGGTATCATGACAATTCACGTATTTGGAGACCCGCCTTCCCCCTACTGTGATAGATAACGGAGGTATTACTGCGAACAGCCTCAGTTAAAACTGCACTAGGGGAAATAGTCACCAGCGGCCCCGTGCAATATATGGACCAGACTGTGCTTCTTCCACCCAGCGAGCCAGGAAGCCGAGCTTCAGGGAGGGCTCCTGTGGCCTCCTTGGGGCTAAGGCACAGGCCCACTGGGGGTGTGGGATCTCAGTGGGTGGAATTTCCAGGGACTGGAGATATTGAGGATGATGTCATGAGGGTGTAGATTAAGGCCAGCTGGCAGCCACCTGCCCTCCTTTTAGAAAATTTCAGGGATTGGCGGGGGGGCGGGGGGCGTTGGCTCTCTTGGATCACAGGCACAAAAGCAGAAAGTCAAGTCCAATCTTCTTTCTGTCTCTGGAAAACGAAGCACTCCAGTACTCACTCACCGCCTGAGAATGACCAACTGCGTGACTGTGCACAAATTATTTCACCTTCTGCCTCGGCACCAAGGATTAATTAATCATTGCAAGTTGTCTCACAACTACACAATGCTAAATACAAATAGAGGAGACCCTCAAATTCATGGAGTTGTGACTCGTGGTCTTGAATATTCATGTTCAGCCACGCCAGTCCACTGTCTCGCCCAGCAACGGCTCTTTGTTTTACTGAGTGCTGAGGGGTCCCCTTCTGTTTGTCAGGTGAAAGGGGGCCTGTACATAGTATGTGGCTGCAATGCTGATGTCCCGTTGTGTTCTCCTGGGGTAGATACAGTCAGGAACACTGGCAGGTGTCTGGAAACACCAGCAACACCTGACACCCAGTTTTTTACCCAAAAAAAGTCCCCCCGTTAATTTTGCCAGTTCAAAATTCTTCAGGCATACAAGATCTTTTAAAGTGAAAAGACACTTCAGAAACAAAATCCACACACAGAACAGTTAACAAAGACTCTAACGTGGGGTAGCCCCATTTCTGCCCCTTGCTGAGCCATCTTGGATAGATTCCTTAACTAGCCCGAAACTCAGTTTCCTTATTAAAAAAAAAAAAGAGAGAGAGTAGTTGTACCTACTTCCTAGAGATGTGGTGGGGATAAAGTGAAGTAAGGACTATGAAAGGTCTAATACGTGGTAACTGCTTGGCCGATATTAGCACAAATTGTTACTTCTTGATAAAAGGGAAAGTCTGATCCACAAGTAGGAAATGGAAGAAATTTGGAGACTCGGGAGAGCAAAAGGAAAGAAGAAAGTGAAGAAAGTAGTCAGGGCCGGGCACGGGCGATCATGGGGCAGTAGTATTTGAGGAATGAAGAAGCAGCAGGCAATCACATGAAGGGGCGGGTGGGGGGGGGAGGAAAGAAGGGGAAAAGGCCCCCAGTTCAAGATGCGCCACTTCTCAGTCGTGTTCCGAGCCCAACAGCAGTGCACATAGGGGTGGAATATTCTCCCTAAAGTCAGACCACTGGAAGACTCAGACTCCAAAATTCTTGCCCTTTCTCGGCTGGAACTAGACTCCTTCTGAGTTTCCTTCTGAGAAGTGGCTGCTACGAGAATGAAGACACACAAAGTCATTTGGAGGTTTGCTCCCTTGCCCTTTGCTCTGCTCTCCCAGTTAGGTCTGGCCAATCTTCCCAATTCCCTTTTGTCGGGAGGAGAATTCAGCTTGGGGTCCCCAGAGCACCTGATGTGCCTTGCACATCGCAGTGGGTTGGTCTGTTTGGGGGATCATATTGTGTAATTCAGAGTTCATTTTTTTGCTGCATCTCTATCTGTCGGCCAGTGCTTCAAAGAAGAGGTGATAGATGCGGGGAGAGGCCCAGGCTGCATGACTGGCAAGAGAGCTGGACAGAATCAGAAAACTGGGTTGGGGAGGGGGGGTGGTTCATTAAAACAAAAGCAAGTAACTCTCTCCGCCTTCTTAATTGCTAGTAATAACTATGTAAAGATCTAAAATAAAATGTAGTGGTCGTAAACCTATCTTTGTGCATAATGATTGTTTAATAAATATAACAAAACTTCAACATTGTGCTGGGCCACTGTCAGACTCCAGTAGTTCCCATATGCCCAGGATTTGTGGGATCTACCTTCTTCAGACATTGAAAGGGAATGTACAGAAAGGGATATCAGAGGGTCATTTGAAAGCCACTTCCGGTTATTTGCTGAGGGAAGTTTAATGCTTTCCAATGGAAAACTCTTTCTGTTGTCCATGCCTACTGAAGTCTGAGTGCGTGGAATGTTTGCCTTCTCCACAACTCCACAAAAGGTGATCTTACAAGAGTCCTATCGGTGGAGCCTGGGTGGCTCAGGTAGTGGAGCATCCGACTCTTGGTTTCAGCTCAGGCCATGATCTCACGGTTGTGGGATCGAGCCCCACGTTGGGCTCCACCCTGGTGCAGAGTCCGCTTGAGATTCTCTCCCTCTCCTTCCCAAGGCTCCTCCCCTCTAAAATAATTAATTAATTAATTAAATCTTTTTTTTCTTTTTTTAAGAGTCCTGGGGCGCCTGGGTGTCTCAGTCGTTAAGCGTCTGCCTTCAGCTCAGGTCATGATCCCAGGGTCCTGGGATCGAGCCCCGCATCGGGCTGCCTGCCCCGCAGGAACCCTGCTTCTCACTCTCCCACTCCCCCTGCTTGTGTTCCCTCTCTCACTGTGTCTCTCTCTGTCAAATAAATAAATGAAATCTTTAAAAAAATAAAAATAAAAAAGGAGTCCTATTAGCTGTGAAATGATTGGCAGTATCAGTAGCCCTGGGTGGCTGGTGAATGGTCAGCTGCCTTAGCCAATGCAAAAGCTGGAGAGGTCAACCTTCATGAAAAGACTTGAAAAACCTTCCCCAGACTTGGCTCCATGCACCTTTCCTTTTGCTAGTTGTAATGGGTTACAGTACTAGACCAGTACTATCCATATCAGCATCACTAGGAACTTCTTAAAAATGCAACTTTGTAGGCCCCATCCCTTGTATTGGGAATGCTGGAGCAATTAGCAAGCCCTCCAGGTGATTATGATGAACCTCTGCTCTACCTTGTGATTTAAGTACTTGAGCTTGGGGCCCTTGTGTGATGGTAGAATAATTGTTCTTCTGTTGCATGGCTCTTTTAAAGTATCCAGCTATTCTGAAATTGGGAGCCAAGTGTGGTAAAGAAGATTTTTTTTTTCCTTCCAGATTTTTATTTAAATTCTAGTTAGTTAACATATAGTGTAATGTTGGTTTCAGAAGTAGAAGTTAGTGATTCATCACTTACATATAACACCCAGTGCCCATCATACCAAGTTCCCTGCTTAATACCCATCACCCATTTAGCCTATCCCCAACCCACCTCCCTCCATCAATCCTCAGTTTGTTCTTTATCATTAAGAGGCTCTTATGGTTTGCTTCCTTCTCTCTTTTTTCCCCCTTTCCTTATGTTCATCTGGTTTGTTTCCTAAATTCCACATAAGAGTGAAATCATATAGTATTTGTCTTTCTCTGACTTATTTTGCTTAACATAATACTCTGTAGCTCTATCCATGTTGTTGCAAATGGCAAGATTTCGTTCTTTTAGATGGCTGAGTAATATTCCATTGTATATACATATACCACGTCTTCTTTATCCATTCATCAGTCGATGGACACTTGGACTCTTTCCATAGTTTGGCTATTGTTAATAAAGCTGCTATAAGCATCAGGGAGCATGTACTCTTTCAAATCTGTATTTCTGTATCCTTTAGGTAAATACCTAGTAGTGCAATTGCTGGATTGTAGAGTGGTTCTATTTTTAACTTTTTCAGGAACCTCCATACTGTTTTCCAGAGTGGCTGCACCAGTTTGCATTCCCACCAACAGTGTAGGAGGGTTCCCCTAAGAAGATGTTTCTTAGAAGGAATGCTTCGTCAAAATCTGGAGAGAAATCAAGGACTAAATTGTCAAGGAATGAAAAAAAATCCAGTACTTGGATTATAACTCTTAGCCTGGATCTTCATCTTTCTTGTCTGACTTTATTCTCCAATAAAACTGATTAACAAGTTAATTATGCAAATTTTGGAAGATTTCCGAATTGAATTTAGTCCAAGCACGAAAGTAGTAGTACATACGGAAAATTTCCTTAGTGAATTTGGAAAGCATTGATCAGTAGTCTAGCAGTCAAAATTCCTTTGAGCCAGAAAGGCATTAAATATGCTGGCTTCTTATTTGTACAACTCCAGCTTTATAGGATCTCTTGATTCAGTACTTAACCAAGAAATGGCCAAATTCAAAAATAACGCTTTCCACTGCTCTCCCATCTCTCTCCACCACACAAATATGTTTTTTAAGAGGAGAAGATGTAGACGTCAGATGGAAACCCATCTCCAAATATTAAAACATTTGTTATAAAGAAGAATATAGAATTAGTTTGTGTGGCTCTGTAGACTAGACCATGAATAAACATTTAAGAGGGAGGAGGACGGGATTTTGTTCAATAAAAGGGAGAATTTTCTAAGCTTAGATGCTGCCCTAAACTACACAGATGGCTTAGTGAGTTCTGTGTTACCCAGATGGGCATGTTTTCATTGATGCTCTAGTGAAGTCTTATTCATTAGTTAAAAGTTTACGTAGGTGAGCTTTAAGAGCCCTTTTGTCTTAGTCTATCTGAGCTGCTTTAACAAAAATACCATACCCTGGGGGGGTTTAAATAACAAACATTTATTTTTCACAATTCTGGAAGCTAGAAGTTCAAGATCAGGGTGCTTGGCAGATTTGGTGTCTGGTGAGAGCCTACATCCTGGTTCACAGATAGTCGTCTCCTCAGTGTCCTCACATGGAAGGGGGTGGGAGAGCTCTCTGGGATCCCTTTTATGAGGATACTAATCCCATTGGAGGGTTCCCTCATGACCTAAATACTTCCCAAAGGCCCCACCTCCTGATATCACCACATTAGGGGTTAGGATTTCAACGTATGAATTTGAGGAGCGTACACAAACATCCAGTCTATAACCTTCAAGCAAAGAGATTTTTACAATGTATTTTCTAGATTTCGTCCTGCACATTAACTCCGTTAAGTACAGCTGCTAATCTCCTTTCTCATATACGATCGGGTGTGTGAAGCAGTGTTCCAAAGAGGAACAGCACATTTTCTGTGTCAGGGTGCTGGGTTTTGCTAACTTCATAAACCAGTTCTTGATCATTTGCATGTTTTCTTTTATGTGCTTTGCAAGAATCTAGAGCTGTATGCAGAAGATCCTGAAATGGAGGGATTAGAAACATATCAAATCTAATCCTTTATATTTCCATCCATGATTGAAACTAAATACAGTTGACCCTTGAACAACACAGGAGTTAGAGCCGCCAACCTCCTGCGCAGTCAAAAATCTGAGTATAACTGCTAATAGCTTACTTTTGACCAGAAGTCTTACTGATAACATAGTTGATTAATGCATACGTTTTATGTTATAGTATTATACACTGTATTCTTGCAATAAAGTAGGTTAGAGAAAAGAAAATGCTATTAAGAAAATCATAAGGAAAAGAAAATACATTTACAGTACCATATTTATTTTTTAAAAATCCATGTATAAGTGGACCCATGCAGTTCATACCCGTGTTCTTCAAGAGTCAACTGCACAACTAGAGAATAGAAAAAGGATCAGGAAAAACAAACAAATAAAATCCCCAGAGATCCTCCAGGTCTGGAGGTGTTGGTAAACCATAGGCAATTACTCAGTAATTGTAAGAATCCAATTCTACTAACGATGATAGCTAATATTTTTAAGGTGTCAAATGCTGTTCTAGGACACATTTTGATCATGTTTCACCATGGTGAGCCAGAAGAATGATATACTAGAGATTCGCAACTTTTTAATGAATTTTCTAAATAATCCAAGCTCCTCACTATGCATAGTCGCAAATGTTTGCTGTGCTTTGCCTATTTGTCCGTCAGTGAAAACTTTTAGTTTCTCCTCCACTTTTTTTAAAATTTTATTTTATTTTATTTATATTCAACTAACATATAGTGTATTATTAGTTTCAGAGGTAGAGTTCAGTGATTCAACAGTTGTATATAACACCCAGTGCTCATCACATCACGTGCCCTCCTTAATGCCCATCCCCCAGTTACCCCATCCCTCCTCCCCTCCAGGAACCCTCAGTTTGTTTCCTATGATTAAGAATCTCTTTTGGTTTGTCTCCCACTTTGATTTCACCTTCTTTTATTTTTCCTTCCCTTCCCCTATGCTCCTCTATGTTGTTTCTTAATTTCCACATTTTCCTCCACTTTTATATGCCAATTGTATATATAAATATAAATGCCATTCAGATAACAGGGACCATCCTTTATTTTTTTTCTTAATTAATAACTAAACACCATCTACCTTTGTATGCAGAATGTTTTTAGTAAGCTTACACATAAAATTGAAAATTGCTTTCTTTTTGAAGAGTCCGTTATTAAAATCAGCCCAACCCTGTTGCATTATAATCTCTAATATCACATCAGGTTTTAATAAGCCTCCTTTTCGCAGCACACATGTGCTTAAGACTTCATGGAAACCAAATCAGTAGAGAGAAGGGATTACTTTAGATTACTTTGAAATATGCATTGTTTGAAATGGCCTCTGGTGACCAGCTTTCATGAATGGCTGATTTTACTTGTGGAGCACATCATCTGGTTTAATTATATCAGCTCCTTTGTGTGACAAGTACTGTTCTTGTGTGTGCTGAGAAATGAAGGTTTAAGACAAAGTAGAGCAGTTAGTGAGAGAATAAGTTCTGGAAGTGGAACACCATTGAGTATTTGTGATCTAGATGAAATCTAGGACTTGTCCAACTGTAAGCATCTGTTTATAGAGAACCTCTAGTGAAAATAACATAAATTTGCTCCAAACATCCACAGAGATCCTAATCTCAGCTTTTTCAGGATGATTACCTTACAAATATGACAAATAATGGTTTAAGGTGATACTATGACTCAAAATTTTCATTCTATAAATTCTTCAGCTTAAAAATGTCATAAAGTTTATTTACTCTTTTGTAAGAATAAAGCCAAACATTCGTTTTTATTAGCTACAATTTTTTCTCAGCTTCTGTCCAGACAACAAACTAAGACAGAAGGCCTATTTTAAGTTTCAAGTTACTTACAGGCCTTTGATGCAAGCAGCGTCATTTGAATCAGTAAATGTTAGTCAATTTATGGTCTTAAAAATCTCCTGTATCTCTTCACATGCTGATCAACCTGAAGACATTGATAAATATCTCTATGTCCAGATAATGAGTTGAGGGTAGGGAGATGAATCTGATTGGACAAGAATGCCATATATCTGAAGGATGTCAACAAGAATTGACAATTTGCATTCATCATATGCTTTATGCATGCATTATGGCTAAGATTACTAAATTAATTTTCTTAGATAGGCCTATTAGTTACTCAGTGTGCTCTCCTGTAATAATATTTTCCATGATAACAGGCCTGAATTTCACTTGAAACTTAAGTAGAGTTGCTTTTTTTTAACTGAGAAATACACAGCTGTGCTTGTTAGTGTTCGGAGGTAAGTGTACCACTAAAGGACAACTTAAGGATCGCGTAAGGATTTAGGTACACATAAAGCACATGTTGAAGATAATTTTGTCATTAAAAGTCTTGGAATTACATCGTTAGCCAGTAATACAAAGAAAGCTCAAAATAGTATTTCCCAGTACAACTTGTGAAGGAGTATTTTTGAAATATCAATACACGAACTAATCTGAATTTATAGATTCCTTGAAAATGTGAGCAAAGGAATTGACTTAAATATGAATGTCTGACTTTTTAAGAGGTTCTCCTGTAAGTAATATATTTGATGGGGAAGGGGGAGGGCGGGGGAAGGAGAGTTACTCTCCATATTTGCCCCTAAGTCTTTAGGAACTAGCACTGTTTTGAAATGCGAATTCATCTTTCACACTCTGTTTCCCAGACTCCCTTTCTTGGTCATCACTCTATGTGAGGCCAGCAGGATCCCTCAGAAGGAACTTGTAACTCTACTCTGCTATATTGAAACCCTTAGAAAATGTTAGAGAGCGTTATATTGGTGGTGAGCTAGATGGCATAGAAAGTAGGCCAGTGGAACTCTTTTGACTGTGGCTTAATTAATATTGTAAAATCAGGTGTTCCTCTTTCCTCACATAGATTTTAACTACAAGAAAATATTTGAAGAAACACTTTTGAAGTATAAATATAGCATCTAATTTTTTTTTTTAATATTTTCTTCACGGGCGCCTGGGTGACTAGATCTCTTAAGCATTCGCCTTCAGCTCATGTCATGATCCTGGGGCCCTGGGTTCGAGTCCCACATCTGGCTCCCTCAGTGAGGGAGCCTGCTTCTTCCTCTCCCTCTGCCCGACCCCGTGCTTGTGCTGTCTCTCTCTCTCTCTCTCTCTCTGTCAAATACATAAATAAATAAATAAAATCTTTAAAAATATATATTTTCGGGCGCCTGGGTGGCTCAGTTGGTTGAGCGACTGCCTTCGGCTCAGGTCATGATCCTGGAGTCCCGGGATCGAGTCCCGCATCGGGCTCCCTGCTCAGCAGGGAGTCTGCTTCTCCCTCTGACCTTCCTCCCTCTCATGCTCTCTCTCTACCATTCTCTCTCTCTCTCAATAAATAAATAAAAATCTTAAATATATATATATATATTCTTCAACTTAAATGTATTACAAGAATTGTGGAACTTTAAAATAAATTCATATTATGGCAGATTATGTACACCAGGGAAACAAACTAAAACGAAACATGTACCCCCAGAAATCTATAAATCTGTTAAAAGGTACATTTTTAGCACCCAGGAATGGCTGAACTTTAAGTTACAAAGACTATGTTTCTTCATTACTTGAAATACGTGTCTAAATATATTTAGACACGCATCTTAAGTACGCACATGCACACACTTCTGTGTGTGTCTGGAGAGAGAAAACAAAATAAATACATAAGGTGCTGATGGAACCTGATGCTTGGGGCGTAGACAGTGGTGCTCAGCAAACACTTCATCTACTCCATCAAATTTTCAGCCCTCTTGCAGCTGGATGGAGATGTGTGACAATGACAGCCAATGAAATATTAGGTATGATCCGAGTCACTTCCAAGTTGGAGCCATGAAAAGCTCTCCTGCAAGATTCTCCAGTTTTGTTTTCTGCCTCTCTTGGTCCAGGGCAGCAACAGGACAACAGTGCCCTGCCAGCCCATGTCCATGCATGACTGGGCAGAGCAAAGCTCCCTGCCACCACCCTGTGCGTGACTTGTAGTATGAGTGACGAATATACTTTTATTGTGTTAAGCCATTGATAGTTGGTGTTTATTTCTTATTGCAACAAACTGCTTCTGCTGTCTAATGCAATACCTTAAGACACTTAAATATAAATAAGCTATAGGGGCGCCTGGGTGCTCAGTCGGTTAAGCACCCGACTCTTGGTTTTGGCTCAGGTCATGATCTCGGGGTCTTGGGATCGAGCCCCAAGTTGGGCTCTGCGTTCAGAGCAGAGTCTGCTGGGGATGATCTCCCTCTCCCTCTGCTCCTCCCCCTGCTCTTTCTTTCTCTTTCTCTCTCTCAAATATAAATAAAATCTTTAAAAAGAAAGCAATAAATAAGCTATAAATACATAAAACTGGAGGCAAATTTAGTAGAATTTCGTGCAATAAACCATATACTTTAAGACCTAGCTAAGCTGTCTAAGACCACATTTGTAATTCTTTTTACTGATATTGCTGTCTTTCACCAGGCCCATTTGAACTGAAATTTCCAATGCTCCTTTTTTTTCTAAAACTCCAATAATCTCTTTGTTCTCACTACCACCACTGCAACTAGTGACCATTATTAGACCCTTCAGACACTTCACAGCATCTGCTTCAAGAATATCAGATCCTTTTGGTTCTTTTTTAGACCACTTTGTTTTCCTTTGTTTTGCTAATTCCTATTTGAAAGAAGATGGACAAATCTTCATCTTGAACTTTTGGCATTCTCTAAAATGCCCTTGGTAAGCTCACTTTTATGTGGTTTTAGTTCCTATCTTTCTGGGGCAGAGTCTCAAAAGTACATTTCTTGCTATCACCTCTCACTTCATGCTCATCACTGCTCCTTCTATCTATTCTCTTCCTCCCTGAGAAAACAGAGGGAAAAATGCAGAAAACTTACATGTATTTATCTCTATTTTTATAATGCAACAGACCATTGAAAAAAATCCAATATAGACATGAATGAAATAAAAACAAAATCTGTTCCTCTACCTCACCCTACCCCAGGGACAACGAACGCTAACAATTTTGTGAATAGATGACTTCTCAAGGTTCCCTTCAATTTCAGGATTCATATGTTGGAGGGAAAAACAGTAGAAAGGAAGAAAGGCAAGGAAAGCAAATGTTGTGGGAGGAGGATTTCATCATTTAGCCTAGTATTTTCCCAAAGGTGCTCCAGGTCAGAGATGCACGCTTTTCAGCTGTCATTGGTTGTTGGAAGAGATTTATTATTACAAGGGTATAAAAATGTTACTGCACCAGAAGGAGACTGTTGTCTATCTCCTCTCCTTGGAGTTGTAATAAATTAGATCAGGAAATATGCTTTCTGGGGATTAACGGTAGATGAACTTTGCCAGCTATGGGGTTTTTAAAAGAAATTAGCTCCTTCATGATTTCCATATATTATAAAGAAGATAACATGTCCTGAAGACTTCTCCTAAAGAAAAGAAGTAATGTATGGGAAACTTGAAAGCCAAAATTAAGGGAAAGGGGCCATGTAAACTGACCCTTAGAAATGTGAGTATGTAGATTGGCCGTGGGTGGAGGGGGCCAGATGTGGATATCAGCTTCTCACTGCTATAATCCTATTTTACTTCACTCTTAGGATAAACCAAGTGTGTTCTAGCTGAATTCAGCTTTGAATAATTGCATAATGCTGGCCTAATCTCTCCTGCTGTTTTGATTGGTTATGGTGTCCCTTTTTTGTCTCTGCCTTAACTACAGGGTGGCATTGCTTTGTACTAGAAATAATTCTTTTGCCCCATCCCTGAGAGGTTTATTTCTGTGCTGAATGGGTTGTTCTGATCCTGTCTCTAACATACTTTAGATGTGTGGGCATGCATTTGTAAAATTCTGTGTTATCCTCAGATTAAAAAGCAAACAAACAAAACACAAGGTGTCATCACTCATCAACAACCTCTATGTATACTAGGCATTTAGAACTTAGGACCGTTTCAGGGCTTTAAGGGACAAAAAAGTGAGTAAGTTTGTGAATGGGGCCAGATCTACAGCCTTAAAGGTGAAAATCTGGGCTTAACTATGGTGCCGGGTATACGCTAGGCCAGCAATTCTCAAACCTCTGGGGCTCAGGATCCTTTTATATTATTAAAATTTTTGAAGACTCTCAAGAGCTTTTGTTTATGTAGATTGTAGCTACTGATAATTAGAAATTACAATGGGGGGGCGCCTGGGTGGCTCAATGGGTCAAGCTTTTGACTTCAGCTCAGGTCCTGGTCTTGGGGCCCTGGGATTGAGCCCCGCTTGGGACTCCCTGCTCAGTGGGGCATCTGCTTGTCTTTCTGCCCTTCTCCCCTCTAGGACTCTCTCTCAAATAAATAAAATCTTTAAAAAAAAAAACAGGATATTACAACTGAGGGATTTTTTAAATATTTTTAAATTATTTTGAAAATAACAATAATCTATTACATGTTAAATTATATATTTTGTGAAAAATAACTATATTTTCGAAACCAAAAAAGTATTGGTAACTAAAGTGGCATTGTTTTACATTTTTTAAAAAGATTTTAGGGGCTCCTGTGTGGCTCAATTGTTAAGCATCTGCTTTGGCTCAGGTCATGATCCCGGGGTCCTGGGATCAAGCTCTGCGTCATGCTCCCTGCTCGGCAGGAAGCCTGCTTCTCCCTCGCCCACTCCCTCTGCTTGTGTTCCTCTCTCGGTGTGTCTCTCTCTATCAAATAAATAAATAATAATAAAATCTTTTAAAAAAAGATTTCATTTATTTATTTGACAGAGAGAGAGAGTGAGAGAGAGCACGCAAGTGGGGGGAGGGGGTGGAGGGACAGAGGGAGAAGCAAGCTCCCAGCTGAGCAAGGTGCCCGATGCAGGGCTCCATCCCAGGACCCCAGGATCATGACCCGAGCTGAAGGTAGATACTTAACCAACTAAAGCCACCCAGGTGCCCCAACATCGTTTTACATTTTTATGCATATTTATCTGAATAGAAGAGAGCTGCATTCTTCTATTTCTGCATTTAATCTGTTGAAGTATATTGTTTGGTTGAAATAAAGTAATCAAATTCAGCCTCATATGGATAAGTAGTTGGAAAAGGAAAAGTATTTTGATGGCTTTTTCAGACACTGGTAGATTTCCTTTGATACTATGCCAAAACTTAACAAGTGGTGACTTCTTAAAGATTAGTTGTCATAAGTAATCTGAAACCCCATCAATGAGCTTTCATACTCTGTTAAAATCCAATGGTCATCTTGCACTGGGAAATTTTTTTTGCTGATGTATGATTCTGTAGCATTTTATTTGGTCATTTGAGAAATATTGGTTCACTGAATTATGCAAATATGCTAAATGTGGACACATTTCATTTTTCAGTATAAAGAATAACATTTGTTAATATCAACATCAATGTCGTTGAAAGGTTTTACATATTGGGAAGCTGTCAAGTTCGTGGTGGCGATATAAGTTTTCCAAAATTCTGAGTTTAGCTTGGAAGCTAGATTTCTATCATTGGCAACAAATACAACAAATATTGTCAGCTGTTTTCCTTGAAATGACAATCTCATTTCATTTATCCCTTAAGAAATGTCTGCCAAATACCCAAGTCCAAATAATTCGTTCAAGTAAAACTAGTGTCCCATGAGCCAAAAGCAGTGTCTAGTGGAGCTTGCGACTCAGTCACACAAGTGCTGTTTCTCGACTATCATCCAACCTCCGTGGGCAACTAAGAGCTCTACATGTACCTCCTCTCTCATATAACAAAATTAGAAAGAAAAGATGTGTGTTCAAGGGTCAGGATTTAATACAATTAGTCATCTTACTGTTTCATCTTGAATGAAACTGGCTTTTTTTTGTTTTGAACTGTATGTGATGCTCCCTTTATTCCAACAAAAGTGATTTTACCCACCAGTGCAAATATCAACAAAGTGAAAAAAGCGAATGTGTCCGTATTCTTATCAAAGCAGTGCTGACCTCATGGACTCTCCCCAGAAAGGATCTCAGGGACTCCCCAGAGTCCTGGGTTACACCTTGAGAACCACTGCAGTGGACAAAGCATCTTGATTTCATGTGGGGTGTTGCTCACTGAGCAAATGTGAGCTAGACGTTTCCATCCAGTTGGCTTGAAGTCTCCCTGGTCTGTTTTTTTCCTTTTATATGTGACTTGAAACTTTTAATGTCACATTTATAGTTTGGCTTGACTGACCTAAACAAAGCCCTAAAAACTTTTTTATAGTTTGGCTTGACTGCCCTAAACAAAGCCCTAAAAACTTTCCACATCAACTGGCCATAGCTACAATTGGTGTTTTCATTTTAAGACTTGAAGAAAAGGCAACTTGTATTCTGGTCCTGATTCATGAATACAACCCCGTTCCTCAAGCTCACTTTCCGTGTGTGAGAAAAAACCCCTTTTACCATTTCTCCCATTTTCTGCTGTTTCTCAAGACAAATTGTTAGTCTCTAAGGACACTTGTCGTCCACCACAAAGTATCCAATTCAAACATTGCATCCTTGTCTCCTTTGTCAAGTTCTGTATTTGTCTGTCAATTTTTTTTTTCTTCTTCTTTACTTCTTTTCCTTCTGGAGCTGGAAACCAGGCAGTGAGAGGATGACAGGTTTTAAAAGGTCATTTTTGAATAAGGAATTGTCTCGGTGCAGGTTTTTCAGAGTGGTGTGTTTTGTGTCTTAGTGAAGGGAGATGGGGTAAAGATAGCGCGCTCCTGCTGGTCAGACCTGTCTGAAAGTCCGGTTTTCTACACCATCCCATATCTCCGCGTTTACATATGCACTCCCTGAATCGATAATAAACTGTGGCAGGAAAAAAAAAATGTAGGCTTTTTCTGCACCTTTAACTCTCTAAGGAAGGTCACATTAGAGGAAAAAAGAAAAATGCATCTACTTGGCTCTCCCTTTTCTTCATTAGGAAATGCTTTTCAATGTAATTCAATGTAGTTTACTCAAGGTACCATTAGGGCTAATTTTCTTTTTCCTAAAGGAAGAGACGAAGTAAATAAGATAAAGAAAAGAATAACCAGTAATGTTGATTGGGTTCCAGGGAATGTTATCAGCATCTTAACTCTGAAGACTTTTTTCAGTTTCGTGTGGGGCTGATTATTTAAACTGCCAGGGCTACTGTTTGCACGACACCAGGAGTTTGAACTTTCCGGGTCGCTACTGTCAGCAGAGAAGCTGGCTCATGACTAGAGAGACTCCTGTTCCCTCCCTCTTCACACACCCTTGCAGGCTTTGAGAGGTGAGCAAACTGCTGCTACTTAAAGCACCAAGCTTCTGAGAAATGTCTGCGTGTCACTGTTGAGCCTGATGCCGCTCTGCGGGAGACAGCCATTGTTTGACCTCTTTCTTTCCTTCTCCTGTCTTTCTTGCTCGTATCAGTTTTCTCACGATTTGAAACAAATGCACAGAAACCAAACAGTCAGCGCAGAACAATTGCTGGCTTTCAGTGTTCAACATGCACAGCAATCACCGAAATAACCCTGGGTTATTACCAAATAAACCCAAAAAACAACCTGCCCCCCAAACCTTGCATATTGACCTTCGCAGAACCACAGGATCCATCAGAAGTGGTTGGTTTAATGCTCTGCCTTCCTACAGCATTAGATTTTTGTTTAAAATCTATTTCTTACAGAGTGCGTCTCCCTTCCTCTCCATCCCTCCCTCCCTCCCTCCCTCCCTCCCTCCCTCCCTCCCTCTCTCTCTCTCTCTCTCTCAAAGTAATTACAGGCTGCAGAGTGAAAAGCATTAGAACTGTTTACAAAACAGCTCATAAAGTTTAAAATAATAGGGGTGTGTGTGTTTGTGTAAGACAAAATAATGTGTGCGGCTGGAGTAAACAGTCCACAGTCTTTCTTCTTTCTTCTCCCACTGCCCCATGTCACCCTCCAGAATTTAAGGCATGGAAATGAGCGATGCAGTCCCTTTTCTTCTGACTTGCAGTTCTCCCACTTGATTCGTTCTGCTTATTTATCTGATGCCAGTTTATTGTTGCAATTCAAAATACAGACCCTCAGGTGTGTGGGGACAGAGTGGCTGACGAAGCGGGCCGCTATCTAATTTTAGGGTGGCCTAAATTCCCATACAGACATTCCCTCATGACATCCAAGAGAAAGATTTTTCCTTTTTTTTAATGAGCCCTTTGCGATCGGAAGTCCAAGAGAAATGCTTTCAGCAGGTTAGTGCTCTAAAGTAGAAGGGGCATTCTTCCAACCCTTTCAGAAGTCTCCTCTTGGGCACATTTGCAAAGATTTTGCAGCACTCCCCTCCAGATCTGATTTATTTATTTATTTTTAATGTGGAAAGGGAGCCTCTACCCTCCAGCTTCAGAGCCAATCAATCATTTCGCTTTGCAGGTTTAGATGTGCTGCGGCAAAACCTCTCGCTGGCGGCACCGCGCCAGGTCTCGGCGAGAGTGAGGCTGCTGCTGACAGTTGAAGGAGCGCTCTGTCCCCTTAGGCGCTGGGGTGCTGAGGACACAGGCGGGATGGAGGGACAAGCCTCGCCCGGAGGAAGCACTCCTTCCCCTGGTGATTGATGGAGGACAGTTAGGAGCTTTTCAGGGGCCGGGAAAGGTTGCCCTCCTAGTTGCTTACTATGAAGTCTTTGTCAGCAGAAAGAACTCTCCAGGGTAGTGAGTGACATAATGCAGATGACAAATGACAGCCTTGCATTTTATTCTGCTTGATAAGTACTCAGTATCTACGCAGGTGAGTCAGCGCTCCCCCAGCACGCCCCCTCGCGCCAGCTGCTTCCCAGATGCAAGTACTCTCCAAACCCACTGTGGTTTTGCAGGTGCTACGGGTGCCTCCTGGTCAGGCATGAGTTTTCTTGGGGAAGTACTGGCAGAGTGTGAACAAGGATGGTACCTGTGTCACCACTTTAAGGAGCTGATCATGAAATGAAGATATTTTCTGAGTCATTTGTTAGCAGCTTTGAATATTGTTTTCTCCTGTTTCTCCCTTTTGGAGTACGGATTTTGTGTGATACACACACATATTCATATAGATATAGATATAGATATAGATATAGATATAGATGCTGTTTTGAGAGACTACTTCAGACCAAAATCTGTATCAAAACCCTTGACTGACGTTTCCTTTGTATTTCTTCTCCCCCTCTAGGACCCCATCTGCCGATGTTCTGAATACCTCTGAGTACAGAAATTGATTCTTCAACCAGGATACCTAATTCAAGGTATTAGCTCTTGTCAGGCTTTTACATTTGAGCTCTGTGTTGGAAATTCTATTTTGGCAATGAATTTTGAAATAGGAAAAGTTGGAATGAGAAGAAAGGGCAAAAGTGAATTTGCAAAATAATCAAGTGCTTAAAAACCTCCCCAGCGCCTGGGAGGGCTTGGCCACGTCTGACTCACGGGCAGCCCTCTCTCTAACAGTTCATGTGCCAGATCTCACTTTGTTGTAGCCCTTTTTCTACAACTGTGTTTGGGGTTTGGATGTCATTTTCATCTCTCCCCCTCTCTCTTTTTCTCCGACTGCCCAGACCTGCAGAAACCAGGAGGCTGAGACATTCTGTCAGTCTCGCGACATTGGACCAAACACAATGAAGTATTCTTGCTGTGCTCTGGTTCTGGCTGTCCTGGGCACAGAGCTGCTGGGGAGCCTCTGTTCGACTGTCAGATCCCAGAGGTTCAGAGGACGGATACAGCAGGAGCGAAAAAACATCCGACCCAACATTATTCTTGTGCTTACCGATGATCAAGATGTGGAGCTGGGTGAGACACTGGGTTTTTCACTTGTTAGTCTCTTTTGCTCAAATGATTTGCTGACCCTCCACACGATCAGTAACACTGAGTGAACATTTGGGGGGTTGGTCCTTAAGTGGAGGATCTTAACCAGCAACCTGAGTTTATAAAATGAACTTGTATTGATTATAAGGCATTCGGTTTTCGTTTCAACATTACTTTTCTGGTCTTAGGTGTTTGAAACAGTCTGGGGGAGGTCCTAGAATAACAGCAGGAGAGAGGAAAAAGAGCAAGCACGAATACTATAGAAGTCAAGGATTCGATTGTGCACCTTGGACGCTCTTGATCAAGAAATGTTTTAAATATTTGGGGAAAATTGTTTCCAAGAGTATGAGCTTATAGCTGTAATTCTATGCAGTGTATATGAATACAGATACTATTACTCTCTTTTAACAGTTATTATCATTAAAGGGAATGAAATATTCACAGCTTGTGATAATGTTAGGTGATTGAAAGTTACAGTATTCTATGTATCTTCTGGTGATAATTCATTACTACCACTTTGGACATGATGCTTTTTTGAAGAATTAGCTAACGTGGGTTCATTCCAGAACACTTGGAAAGCCTGCCAAATTCTGGTGGTTCTAGCGGAGCTGCTGTACCATCTGATTCCGTTTCTTATCTTCTCACTTTCTTTAATGGCCCAGCTCTTATGGTCTTGGCTGTTAAGCCTAGGTATGATCTTCCCCGGGACCTTAGGGCAGATAGAAAAGCTCGTCCTTACAAATTGTCGCCAGCACGCATTTTCATTCCTAGAATCAAATTCCTGGCTCTCAGGAATTGCTCAGCTGGGCTTACCCATTGCACTCAACCTGGTATCTTTTAGACTTAGTGCTGGCAGAGCAAGCTGGGCTTCCTTATAGAGGAACCCTCCATGCTGGAACCTGGTCTCCATGGAACGGGACTTTAATTTCCAGTTTGAAAGCAAGTCATGGAATCCCAACAAAGTTAACCCCTTGGGTTTAGCTGGAAGCACATGCACTAAAAACCAACAGCGTGTAATAATTGTTGAAGTTGATTTGCAGAGTCTGCTGTCTCTCCCTTTACTTTTTAAAGAAGAGTATTGATTTTCAGGCAACATGCCCGGATGAAGTCTTGGAGGTACGACTTTAGTATGCACGCAGCTCCTACTTTAGTTTGCACTTACCTATAGAGCAAGTAAAATGAGGTGAACACATTTGAATTCACCTTCCTTAACATCTCTCATATCCATCCCTTTCATTACAGCCAGGATCTCCAGACCATTCTCTTGCCTCTAGTTTTTCCCTAACTGATTAGTCAACTGACCCACCGGTCCCCCATAGTCTCAGCGCCTCTTGCCTATTCTTCACTCCATGACTGGAGTTATCATGCAAGTATCTGATCAGGTCTGTTCTGCTTAAAACACTCTATGGTTAAAACACTCTTCCCGTTGGCAAGAGGATTAAGCAACTCTCTTCCGTAGGCAAATGAGCTCTGGGCCATCTGGCCCCTGCCTATTTCTTGAGGTTATTCCCTTTTCCCCTATCATAGAAATGACTCACGCTTCCCTGAAGGTGTCTGGTGGTTTCATCTCCCTCACCTATATTTCATGCCTTTGTACATTTTGTCTCCTCTGTCTTTCGCCTCCCCCTTTCTCCACCTGGAGAAGCCCTACCTATTCTTCATGGCCCAGCTCAAATGCCTTGTCCTCGGATTGGGGGGGGGGGTGTCTTTCTTCACCAAAACCATTCTCCCCTCCAGCAGAGTAGATAGAACTTTCCTTTGTACCACCTTGGACATGCCTCCAGCATGGCCCTTAATCCATCATGTACTTCCATACTTGTCTCTTCCACTGGCCTGAGAGCAAGGTAGTGTTTTGTTTATGTTGCATTCCTGATACTGGGACCATGTGGGGACTATAGTAGGTGCTAAATAAATTCGAAGCGGACCTATGGGGGCCTGAAAAAGCTAGCAAAATTCTCAGAAGTGAATACAGGTATCTGTGGTAATCTACCTCTTCAATATATAGCCCTCGTCTTTAAAATAAATTAAGGAGTCATTTGACAAATTTTTTAACAGAATTCAAAATTTCATCTTTTAGTTTCACCCTATAATTACTTCATTTATCCAGTAAATATTTCCTGAGCAATCACTAAGTGGAAGCGTATGGATGTAATGGATACAGCTCATAGACCAGGTTCAATCAACCCAGTTGTTTCCTATGTATTTGTCTCTACCTCCTTCCTTGATTTTCTAGCCAGACACGATGCTAAGCATTTATTCATTTAACCTTCCCAATAGCTCTATGAAGTAGATGCTCTTACTCTCTTTAATTTCTACATAAGTAAAATGAGGCTTAGAGAAGTCACGTAGACGGTGATGAGCTAGTCAATGGTGAAACTAGGACCCGTGTTTGGACTAGGTCTCCACAGCTAACATTTAACCATGATGCTTTCCATCAGTCCTTCAACAAATATTTACTGAGGCCTTCCTAAAAGCAAACTGTAAGTGCATAGTAATGTTCTAGGTTCTGAAAGAGAGAGAACAGAAGCATAAGATGGCAGAACACAGTGATGAACCACAGTGAACCGTGGGGTAAAGACTTTAGAAAAGACCTCCTTCCTCTGCCCTAACAATTGTGCTCTTGGTAGTGGACACTGTCTGATGGAGACTTTTACCTAGCCTTCTGTAATGTTCTCAGAATCCTTCTTGAGCCGAACTGCTCTAGACTTTAGTTGGGTTTTTTTGTTTCTTTATTTTAACCATCTTTAAACCATTTTTAAGTGTGCAGGTCAATAGTATTAAGTACATTCACATTGTTTTGCAGCCGTTTTCCAGAACACTTCATCTTACAAATTAAAACTCTGTATTCATTAAACAATAACTCTCCATAACCCCAGTCCCTGGTAACCATCATTCTACTGCCTCTATGAATTTGACTGTTGTAGGGACATCATATAAGTGGAATTATACCAATTATGGCAAAGACAAAGTATTTACCTTTTTGTGACTGACTTGTTTCACTTAGCCTAATACCCGTCCTCAGGGCTCATTCATGTATCAGATACATGCTGTAGCATGTATCAGAATTTCCTTCCTTTTGAAGGCTGAATAATAATCATTGCATGTATATACCACATTTTGTTTATCCATTCATCTGTTAATAGAAGTTTGGGTTGCTTCCACTTTTTGATTATTGTAAATCTATGTAAATAATGCTACTATGACCATAGGTATTTAAATACTTCCTTAAGACCCTGCTTTCGATGCTTTGGAATAAATACCCAGAAATGGATTTGCTGGATCATTTGATAACTCTATTTTTAATTTTTTGAGGCTCTTCCATCTTGTTTTCCATAACAACTGCACCATTTTACATTGCCCCCAACAGTGCACAAGGGCTCCAATTTCTCCACATCTTTGCCAACACGTGTTATTTTCCTGGTGTTTTGTTTTTGTTTTTGTTTTTATAATACCCATCCTAATGGGTATGAGCTCGGAGCTCATTGTGGTTTTGATATGGTTGAGTTTTGCTTTGCTTTGTTTTGTTTTTTTACTTGCGTGTTATTATGCTTGCCAAATGCTTGAATAGAATAGAATCGCAAAACTATTTGCACCTGTCATACTGCAGGCAGTTTTGGCTACCTTACCACCAGAAAGATATAACAGACTTAGAAAAGGCTTAGAAGAACAATGACAAAAATTGTAATAGAATGCTTTTCTTTGGGGGAAAGAAGAAAACTATTCTACTTCTTTGTCTGGGAAGACAAAGGCTGAGAAGGGTTGTAATGGAAGTTTATGAAATCAAGCTAGGAAAGAAAGCTCTTACTCAGTAGGAATGGGGCCACTCCCTCAACTTTGTCTGAGGACAAATAAAATAAACTAGTACTTTGTGAAGGGAGTGAGACACATAAGGAATTCATTAATAGAAGTGCTAGAACCTTGCATGTTATCTTTTTCCAAAGAACACTCGTTCTCATTATTACCCTGTTTTCATCCCACCCAAGTTGGGTGGATAGGACAAAGGTCATTATCCCAGGAGAAAAGTTAATCTGTGGAAAGATGAAATAATTTAACCACTGGTCCCCTTATGTCTGGATTTACTTTTTGCACAACTTAAGAAGTAGCTTAGGTCGTGTCTGTCCTGTAAGTAGTTCAGGTTTTTAGACTATATTAATAGGTGGAAGATTTACACTTTCTTTTAAGCTAGAAAAACACACATGGACATGATCAGCATGAAGTTTGGGATGATGGTTTCCTCTGGAGGAGCAGTAACCAAGAATATCAATGATATTTCCACATTTTGCCTTAAAGTTTGAAAACGACATCTGAAGCAATTATCATCAAATATTAAATTTTTTAAAAGCTTAAATTTAAGAGTTTAACATTTAAAAATATTAAAGCTAGGACTGCCTTTGCTGCATCCCAAAGGTTTTGAACAGTTGTGTTTTCATTTTCACTTGTTTCCATGAATTTTTTAAATTCTTCTTTAGTTTTCTGGTTGACCCATTCATTCTTTAGTAGGATGCTCTTTAGCCTCTATGTATTTGAGTTATGTCCAAATTTCCTCTTGTGATTCAGTTCAAGTTTCAAAGCACTGTGGTCTGAAAATATGCAAGGGATGATCCCAGTCTTTTGGTACCGGTTGAGACCTGATTTGTGACCTAGTATGTGATATGTGTATATATATATATATATATATATATATATATATATATATACACAATGGAATACTACTCAGCCATCAAAAAAAATGAAATCTTACCATTTGCAATGACGTGGATGGAACCAGAGGGTCTTATGCTAAAAGAAATAAGTCAATCAGAGAAAGACAATTATCATATGATCTCACTCATATGTGGAATTTAAGAAACAAAACAGAGGATCATAGGGGAAGAGAAGAAAAAATAAAATGAAATCAGAGAGTGAGACAAACCATAGGACTCTCATATAAGATTAAGAGACTCAATCATAGGAAACAAACTGAGGGCTGCTGGGGGGGTGGAATGGAGTAACTGGGGGATGGACATTAAGGAGGGCATGGGATGTAATGAGCACTAAGTGTTGTTATATAAGACTGATGAATCACTGACCTCTACCTCTGAAACTAATAATACATTATATGTTAATTAATTGAATTTAAATAAATTTTTAAAAAGTAAAAAGTAAAAAAAAAGAAAAAAAGAGAAAGATTCAGTAAAAAAAATAAACCTTTTAAAGAAAAAAATATATATATATAATAAAAATATTAAAGCTAGGAGACACATTATTCTAGTATTTTCCTGTACTTAAGGCATTTTATAAATCAAAAAGAACGAAATAAAGAATGCCTGTGGAACTCCCCGAACTTTCTGAAACTAGAGTCAAAGAAATTAAGCTCTAAATCGTTCCAAAAGAGTCCCTTGGTGCCACTCTGAGGAACAAACTGAGGAGCTGATCTGACTCAATGTGGCATTTGTTAAATTCTTAGGAAACTGGGCTGATGCTAACATCTCAGTAACGCTGGCCCATTGCTTCTTTCAGATCATATGTGGAATTAAGAAACCATAAATACAGGGAAATACTTTGTTTTTTTAAATCAGGGGTCACAATTGGGATCTATAGTCCTCAGCTAGTCCACAGATGTGGTTTGCTTGACCAGTGTATTTTTTTTAATTAAGGTAACATTTTAAAAATCAGATGATTTCATGTTAAAAAAAAAAAAAAATCCAGATTCTGACCTTTCTGGAAAATCCAGAGGCATGAGAGCTTGCGTTCCCATGAGACAGCAATCAGGTAGATGTTTGAAGAGGAGTCAGAGTTGCCCCACTAGGTGGAGCATGTCCTCAGGTCATCATGGCCCCCACCACTCTCCATTGCTCCCCAACATTTAGGTCATGGAGCCATTTACCATCATGTCCATACTGCTGTTTTTCTCATAGTCGGAGAAAGCTCTCTACACCCACATCTCTACCAAATGTGAAAAGCAGAAAAGGTGAAAGCTCCCTGGTTTTTCTTATACCTGGCTACCCTCACTTGCCTACCTCTCTATCCGACCCTGTAGACATTTTCAGTCCATTTCTCTAAGAAATTAGTCTCCTCTTTTAATGGCCTTTTGCTCTTTGGCGGGAGGAGGTGGGTGAGTAATGAGGCTTAGTGACCTGGAGACACTCCAGACAGATTTATTATCTGCTTCTTAGTCATTTCTTCCCCAGTCTTGTTTCTTCCCTTTGGTTTACACCGAAATATCTGGGGTTTTTTCCACTCATCCCATGGTTTTGGTAGAAAAAGATATACTCTTTTATCATGTTACTTTTTTCTTATGCTTTCAGAATCAAAATATTCAACCGATCAATATAGCCTTTTTTAATATTGAAAATATCACTGTTTAAGGTTTCATACTTTACTATAAAAATAACTGTTGGTGTGAGAAAATAGCAATGGAATCTGGAGGTATTTAGTACAGACCATTTATATATTTAAAGCGTTAACCATAGCTCATCATAAAATGATGACATCTAGAAACAACACTGCACAATTAATAAGAGTTGTGCTTGCTTGTCATTATTGTTCATCAAAGCATGAACCATTGCAGTCCACAATGAGGTGTGCCTGTCTAGGAAGCCAGGTGTATTTGAGCCCCACATGCCTGGAGTTTCCATAAGGGATGACGATGGCAATATTTATTATTGAAGTTCTGGGTTTGTGAGTTTTCCAGACCGTGATAAACAAGCTTGATGAAAACTTTAATGTTTCATAGTACAAAACATTGAATAAATTAAACACTAAGATGCTTGAATCAAGAAAGATAAAGTTTTATTGTAAAGTTTGACATGTAAATGAAGTAATTCAAGCTCTCTGTGTAATTTTGGAAAAGTCATTCAGAGAAGTTGGACATTTTCTCTCTGCTGACCTTTTTCACATAGATGATGTGAGAATAAATGAGTTGGAGTGTGTAGAATGATTTAAATTCCTGGCCATGGTCCCATCCGGTCCCAGTAACCTATCCCATACTCCAACCAAAGAACTGTCCCTGGAGCCTGGAATTTTTTTTTTTTTTTTAATTCCACTGAAATTGCAAACGTGGTGGATCTTGCGGGACTCCTGAAGAGTGCCATTTCTCCCCTCCCAGTCACTGCTGGCTGACCGAGCAGTAGCCTCGTCTATAGCTGATTGCTGTTAAAACATCCCCACCCCTGCAGGAACAATGCAGACATCCCTAGTCCCCACCTGGAGCTCTGGCGCTGGGACAGCTTTTCTTGGCAGACCTGGGACTCAGCTGTGGCCTGGACCTTCTCTGTCCTCAAGCCAGGCCAGTCAGCAGTGCCCCCACACCAGCTCCTGGACCCAGTGACAGTCACTTCATAGCAACCTCATCAGGCTTCCACCTCCAAGGACAATTTTAAGTGATAATGAAGTCAGGCTTCTTGCACAAGGGGAGGTAGGGGGACAGTGTATGTGGGGAGAATTGATATTTTTAACTATAAACCAGCATTAACATTTTAAGTCTCAAAGCATAGAAATGATCGCTGACCTCTGTCTTAGTCGTGAACAGACTATCACAAAATGGAAGGTTTAGTGGCTTATAAACACCAGCCATTTATTTCCCACAGTTCTGTAGGCTGGGAAGTCCACGATCAAGGAGCCAGCAGATTCGGTGTCTGGTGCGAGCCCGCTTTCTAGCTTACAGATGGCTGTCTTATTATGTATCCTCACATGGCAGAAGGGGCAAGGAAGCCTAGTGGGGTCTCTTATATAAGGGCATTAAGCCCATTCATGAAGGCCCCACCTTCATGAGCTACTCGCCTCCCAAAGGCCCCACTTCCTAATACCATCGTCCTGGTCCTTAGGTTTCAACATATGCATTTGTCGGGGGAGGGGGCGGGGGACACGAGTATTCAGTCTATGGCAACCTGTTTACTCTTATCCCCACTTTTGGAATTCAGATGTAACTTATGGACACGGGGATGAAAAAGACAGGAGGAAATTAACACGGTGGGTTGAGGTGAGCGCACAGTGAAACCCCAGTGCCCCTGACAACACTCCTTGTGTGAAGTGCTCTAACAGCGAGCATCAGGCCATTTGCTCCTCAACAACCCTGTGATCTAGTTGGGGAACAATTCTTAGCTCCATTTTACAGATGAGACATTCAGACCAAAAGAGAGTAGGTGACTTGATCAAGCTGATCTGTGGCCAAATCCAGATGTTTTCCCACCAGTTCAAGTTCAAGGCTCTCTCTTCTCCTTCTTACCCTCCTAAGCCCTGCCTTGTGAATCTTGTTACGAGTCTTCGGCCTTAAGCTTCTTCTCATTCCTATGAAATACTTGTTCTAATAACTGAGAATCGGCACGAGTAGCGTTTTAGGCACCGAAGGCCTGAACCTCAGAGAGATGAGCAGTTGCAGCTTAAAACAAAACTGAGCTCTTCCAACAGCGAGGCAGGACATCGTCCCATTCATTCATCTCAACAGCTCTAAGTGTGGAACGATGAGTTTCATTACAGACGAGCTTTTGGGAGAGTTTCCCAAGGAAAAGTCAGTGGTGCAGTCTCCCTCAGTGAGGGAGGCGGTGTTACTGCCTGACATTCGTCATCGCACAGCCATGAAAAAGAAGGTGCTTCGTGCTTTCCTTCCTGTTGCATACTAACTCAGAGTGAAGAGGGAGGGTTCCTGGGCTCCATCATCTGCGGAGAACCCACCAAGATCAGAGGTGGCATTTCACGCCGGTGACGAAGTCAGACACGTCTACGGCCCTCTCAGCCCTCACCAGGCCTGAGCTCCTGAGATCCTTCAGCCCTTGGGGGGAAGGTGGGTGGGAGGCAGGCATTCGTGTGTGTCAGTGTCTCCTCTAAAGAGGCTAGATGAAATATCAGTCTGGGGAAAGTGAGACATATCTTGACTATGAGCAGACACCTTTTCTGTTTCTCAGTCTTGAAAACGTCAATGTCACAGCTGGTACTCAGCCTAGATGGAGCTTAAGAGCTCGGTCTCTGGAGCAGATTGCCTGCATTTGCTTCTGGGCTTGGCGACCTAGGCTATGTGTGGCCCTCGGAATGTTATTTAGCCCTTCTGCCCCTCAGTTTTATCATCTGTGATACTCATATGGGAATAATAGATAAGAGCACCTGCTATTAAGGCTTACCATCAGGATTAAATGAGTTGATGAGTGTGAGGGCTCAGAAGAGAACCTGGCTGACAGTAAGCATGACATGGATGTTTCTGATTCCGGTCTGCCGTATCTTACAGCCTTGGGGAGTGGGCTGAGCCGCCTAGAGGCACGTGCTAAAGTCTCGCCCAGCTCTCGGCTTCCCTGCTTCTGTGTCCAACCCGGACTACTTCTCTGAGCGTGAGTGTGGTCCATGGACAGGGAGCAGCGGCCTCACCAGGGAGCTTGTTGGAAGTGCAAATTCTCTGGTGCTTTCCCAAGTCTTCTGAAATCAGCATCGCAGGGCGGGCCCAGAATTCTGACGTAACATGCTCTCCAAGTGATGTTTAAAGTTGAAGGAACATTGTCTCAGAATCTATTCTTTACTGAGAACACTTCAGGCCAGATATCCACCTTTACAAATCCTAATGTTGGGGCTGCAGTGGTCACGGTGACTCCGGGGACCAAATGTCCTCATCAATCCCTTTGACTTAGGGACTGGTTGGAATTTGGACAGATTGTTTAGGATCTCAACATAATCTGCCTAGTTCATTAAAAGAGTGACATTTAGAATGGGAGGGGAGCCCTTGCTGGAGCAAGTCCAGATTATGAATTGGGCTAAGTTTTGGTACCACTTTGTATATTATTTGACCTTAGGTCCGATTTCTACCTACCATCCTATATTTGCAGTCTAAATGAGTCTGTAAACAGGAGATTGCAGGTGATTCAGGACCTTGGAGGATGGTTTCCAGTGCCTTTTTTTTTAATTTTTTTATTATGTTATGTTAATCACCATAGATTACATCATTAGTTTTTGATGTAGTGTTCCATGATTCATTGTTTGCGTATAACACCCAGTGCTCCATGCAGTACGTGCCCTCTTTAATACCCATCACCAGGCTAACCCATCCCCCACCCCCTCCCCTCTAGAACCCTCAGTTTGTTTCTCAGAGTCCATACTCTGTTCGTCCAGTGCTTTTTTAAATATGAGTTCAGCTAGGACTCATAAAGGAAATTGATAGCCCATCCTTTGTAATAAAGAGCATAGTAGGCAATGAAAATCCATCAGTAGTGTTTGCTCAGTTTTCCCAAAATTCAAGATACTACACTAAGTAAGCACTGCAGAGGTGTAAAGAGGAGAGAGGAGTAAGTGAATAGACGCAACCATCTACCTTTCACTCTCTCCCCACCCCCATGTCTCTATCCATCTATTTATCTCCATCTCCAGGACGTTTCCCCCACCTGATCAATAAATATAAAACACATTTCTGAAATGGACTTCCTTGATCTTCTACAGGGCATCTGTCTTTTTAGTTACTTCTTGAGTGACAGTGAAACCATTACTTTTCCAGTTTTCTTCCTGTGCTGAAAACGTTGAGGTATTATTAGTCAACTCATTATCTTCTGATGCATGACAACGTCTCTTGGATCTGTTTCTTCGAGGCTCCCTCCATTTTAGAGGCACAGTCCAGATCAAGTCTATATCACCTCATGGCCTAATGGCTTTAGCGACCTCTCGGCTCTAACCTTGGTGGACCAGCCTATTTCCTCCTCCATGCACATACCTCCATCCCCCGTTGCCACAACAACACCCCTCAAAGACGTTTTCCATATCACGTCATTCATTCCTTTGACAGAGAAACCATTCTGCCTTCATTTTCGCTATTCTATCAAATCCAAATATCTCTGCCCAGCCTCGAAGCCATTCACTAACTCTACCTTCTGTGTTTCATCAAGAGAATTCCCCATGTTCTTTTTCATCCTAGGAAATCAACGTGCTGTACTCATCCCTCGACTTCCTCCCACCTCCAGAGCACACACACCATCCTCCCCTTGCTGCCACGAACATACTTCACCTGTCTTGTGTTTTTCTTCCTGCTCTCCTTCCATTTGTCCTCGTCTCTTGTTTCGGAACTCTCATCAGACATCCCCTTCGGTCCTCCCTAACCTTATTTGTACCACTACCGCTGTCCCCACACTCTTATGTGGCTTTGCAAATAGCCCCAAGTGGTTTCTATATGTCGGTTCTCGTCTAGATAGTTTACCTCTAAAGACCGAGGCAGCAGAGAATTTTCCATTTCTTTTGTTAATGCTACACTTGGGGGAGCAACCCAGAGTGCTGAGGTTGATAGAATGTTGAGCATGAAGTGGGCACTCACTCCACGTTATTCACCAGTTACAAAAAGGTTGCTTGATCCGCCGAAGACAACCAGAGGAGAAAAAGCAGTTAGGAATCCTCCTAACTGAAGCCTGTTTTAGGGAGCTCTAATGAGACCCAATTAGAAACCTTCCTCCTGTTTTCATATGTTTCATGCGAACAGTAAGAGCTAATACGTGAAAAAAAATCAGGCTAACTGTGGCTTTTTGGACCATTGCACACTTTTCTGCTCTGAATGCTTGCCTGGTTTGCATTACGATTTCCTTCCTTGCTGGAAAACTACATAGACTTTCTCCCTTTCTTTGGAAGAAGTGGGACCTGTTGGAAATGTGAGGCTCCAGGATTCAAATGCAATGGGCTTGGCTGTGGCGCTCTGTAGTGCATTTCTTGACAAGTCCTGAAAAGACTATTGAATTCTAGCCTGTGCTTTTTTTTCTGCAGTATTTGGATGTGTTTCAGCGACAGTATTTGGCTGGATAGAGTAATCGAAGTCGTTTTTTTCTTCCTCGGCAATCTTATGTTACAATTTCATCCTTTGCAGTCAAAATGGAATACTTTACTCTATGCAAATACTTTTGAGTGCAATAGAATCATTGCTCTTTCATAAGCAGACAATCTATCTTTTAATATTACACATAAACAGGTGAAAGTATAAACTGGCAGTGCTATCCTGATGGAAAAACTGGAGGGTATTTGGTGACTTTGCTAGAGGATACCAAGTTACAATAAAGATTTTTTTTTAATTAAAGACAGGCATTTTGGAGGGACTTTTACTTAAGAGGAAAAAAAATGGTTTTCCTCTTTAGTTTCCTATGATTAAAACACTGTAAGTAGTAACCTCAACAATGTCACAAGCGTTGTGCATATGCTGTGGGTTGGGGGTTTGATGCCCTGTGTAACAGGCTCTTGTTCTCTTGCAATCTTCAAAAGGCTGCTGGCCTTTGAATTTGCTCCATATCTAAAATTCTAGCTTTAATTATCAGATTAGCCTGCACTTTTTTTTCTTTGTGAGTAAGGAGAGGAGAAGCTGAAATGAGTTTTATTATTCTGCAAAATGCTTGAGATGGTAGGATCCCAAATGTTTAATTTTGTTCTGGAAATGAGAGCTGTCAAATTATCGACTCCTTCAAGCCAATGGAGGGAAATTAATAAATCAGGGGAACAGAGTCACTGAGTGACATGACATCAATGGGCATTCGTGGTGTGGTGCGCTCTGCTAAACAATGCTGGAATTGTGCCTTCCAGGGTCCCTGCAAGTCATGAACAAAACAAGAAAGATTATGGAGCACGGGGGGGCCACCTTCACCAACGCTTTTGTGACCACCCCTATGTGCTGCCCCTCCCGGTCCTCCATGCTCACCGGAAAGTATGTGCACAACCACAACGTCTACACCAACAATGAGAACTGCTCCTCACCTTCATGGCAGGCGATGCACGAACCTCGGACTTTTGCTGTATATCTTAACAACACTGGCTACAGAACAGGTAAAGGTGGACTTGCTAGCCAATGAACCTCTGATGGTACTTCTTAGATACAGGAAAATGCCTCATGTAATGCAATATATAAAGTTACAATAACTGGAGGTAGTGTAGGTTTTTCTCTTCGCTATCAGGATCCTCCCCATCCCATCCTTTTTTACTCTGAAGAATGTACCGATGCGAGATCCCTTAGAAAAAAGTGATTCTCAGTGGGCACATTATGAAAATGTTATATTCATCAGAGCACCCAGTGGTTGGAATTTCCTAAGAGGATCCGCAACAGAAGAGCTTTCACCCCCATTTACCTGCTTACCTCAACCTCCCAGATCTCAAGGGATCATGGTACAGCTTGAGGCTTGTCTTAAGGTGTCAGTACATTTCTGCTGATTTTTTCAATGAGAAATCATCAAATATTTTGAAACTGCTTAGCATCTACTCCAAGATCTGGGACATAATAGGTGATCAAAATGATTTTTTGAATTAATAAATAACCGAATGAGGAAACCAATGGGGTGTACCTTATTGATTCATTTATTCGTTCATTCCTAATTGATAGAATTTGGAGTTTCTTTAGCTCAGTTTGTGGTTATTTTTAGGTCCCAGATGTTCATGCCCATCTTCCAAGAAGGGAAGACATCCCCAATCCTAAGCAGGCAAGAAGAGGTTTCTGGTTAGTTGGTCTTTTGAAAATCAGGGATCTCTTTCAAGAGAAGTCATAAACGTCATGCCAATCTTTCTAAGAAAGAAGCAAGGCTCCTTCTGGTAAGGTTAGCCCCCAAAGCCTTTGAATAAAGGCTAAGAAAATTCTCAGCACGTCGATGCTCTCCTTGGGTTTTCTGAATGCTTCTTCATGAAAGGCAACCAAGATGTTTATAGAAGAACTGCAGAGCAAAAATGGTTTTTTTCATAGCCACCTAGACTTATAAGATTTAAGGATATCATCACTAAAGCTCACTGGAAATGATTTTTAGGTCTACATATTCTCTATTCTGAAGATTTAAAAGTAAAGGATTTCAGAAAAATATATTCTCTTAAGTACTTTTAAAAAGTGAAATGAATTTTTCCCACTGTACTTGAAAAATATGAGGCCATCTGTTTATTTGCAGAACATTCTGTGGGCACTTAATACTTGTTGTTTATGGATAAAAATATTGATTTTGACTATGATAGCATTGTCATTCACAAGCATCTCAAGATCTCCATTCAGAGAGGAAGCTCTTCCCATGACTCTCAAGGGTGTTTGCTTATGCTTTGGAAAGAAACTAGGTTACTCAGAGTGCCTTATCCTAAGTGTGTTTTCTCACGTAAGTGATTTAAATTTATGGCACCTTTCATCTGAGAGCTCAAAGGCACTTTGCAAATCCATCAAACATCCCTGTAGGGTTTAGAGACAGCAAATGTACTTGGCTCTGTTTTATAACTGAGGTGGGGATTTCAAATATTGTGTGACCAACTCAGAGAAATGTTCCCTTAATGCCTGGTTCCTGATTTTAACCACCAAATTATGTTTTGTTCATGAGAAGCATCATGTGACATCGATGCCTTTCAATTTCCAGGCTTTCTATAATTTAAAACCTAGTAACAGATATAGAGCTTGAAGGGTCGGGACTCTCCCCATATCCAGAGTGATATGGATGATGTCTGTCATAAGAAATAGAGATGCAGGATGACACAGAGAACCTTGCCAGGACTTAGAGTGGTCCACTAGGTTTTGCTAATTTGTTTCAGGGCAGATCAAGAAAAAGCAAGAAGATGAATGAGTTCTGAAGAAATTGTGTACAGCAATGGGACCCGAGTTGACAATATTGTATTGTACACTTGAAATTTGCTAAGAGGGTTGGTGCTGTCACCATAAAAGAAAAAAGAAGGAACATAGTATAGATATGAGGTGATGGATGTATTGGTTGGCTTGGAGGTGGTGAATATTTCACAATGTTTATGTATTTCAGGCCATCAGATTGTACACCTTAAATATATTACAATTTTTTAAAGATTTTATTTATTTATTTGAGAGAGAGACAGAGAGAGCATGCGCAAACACAGGGAGAGAGAGAGAGAGGGACAAGTAGACTCCACACTGAGCATGGAGCCCGACCCAGGGCTTGATCCTATGACCCCAAATCATTACCTGAGCTGAAACCAAGAGCTGGTCGCTTAACAGACTGAGCCATCCAGGTGCCCCAAGTATATTACAATTTTTGATTATAAATAATACCTCAATAAAACTAGAGAGAAAAAAGAAAGAGGGAAAAGAAGGAAATTAGTATTTTTTGCTTACCTACCGTGCAGCATGCACTTTAGCTAAATTGTCTCACTTAATTCTTCGGGCAACTTTGAAAGAAAGGATTTGCCTGTGTTACCAAAGGCGAAACAGAGACTAAGGAGAGTTGTCACAGGCTAATCAGCGATAGGATGGGTCCATCACATCTGACTCCAGAGTCTTTCCTTTTTCCATCATCTCATTTCTTTACATACGTTTCTGTCGTGCCTCATTCCAAAGTGCCTTCAGAGACACATAAAACATAGCAAGATACAGAACAGTAAGGACCTTGGCAAATGGAAATGAAGAGTCGTACCAGTAAAAGTCAAGGCAAAGCTTGGTATACAAAGTGTGTGCCATGGAGCTGTGGAGAAAGGGTGCCTATGTGGGGGAACTAAGCTTCCAGATGGCAAGAGCAAAAATCGAAATGCCATCCATTGCAAAGTTTACCGAGTCACCAAGATAGAAATAAATCGGTTGCTTCTAAAAAGTGTAGTGTATTCTGGCACTTGTTTCAATTAGACTATGCTGTATCTACCCTACAATAGATCATAAGAGCTTGGATAAAACAGAGAGAATTTAGTTCGAGTCTCTTATTTTCAGGTGAGCAAATTTCTGCCAACAAGATCAAAAGTGACACATCTGATGTTCTAATGGGGAGAGCAGGTGTCAGGATGTTGGTCTTCAGGGTTCTTGCCAGCGTGCTACCCTACCTGTATGGGTTGGGTCTTGAATGACACTGTGCACCATAAGGCTATCCCGATGACGCGGGGCGCCTGGGTGGCTCAGTCGTTAAGCGTCTGCCTTCGGCTCAGGTCATGATCCCAGGGTCCTGGGATCGAGCCCCGCATCGGGCTCCCTTCTCAGCAGGAAACCTGCTTCTCCCTCTCCCACTCCCCCTGCTTGTGTTCCCTCTCTCACTGTCTCTCTGTCAAATAAATAAATAAAATCTTAAAAAAAAAAAAAAAAGGCTGCCCCGATGACAACTGTCAGGCTCTTTGTATAGCCCAGCTGTCTTCTCCGGGGATAGAAGACTTGCTCCTGGAAGCGAAGTCTGATTCCAAGGCCAACCTTCTTTCTGCTCAGGGGTCTAGACACTTAGGTAATAATTGAATTTATAGTGAGTCATTGTACAGAGGAAAAGGAATTCTTTAAAGGGAACAAGAACTTTTCCGAATAGTTAGAAATAGAAGGATGATCTGCACAGAAGAAAATAAATGTTGATGTGCCCCTTAGTGAATCAGACAAAAGTACAAATTGGAAGACAAAAATGGCAGCGATAGAGACCTATACAATTTAAATTTATCTTTGATGTGAAAATATTGAAATGTGTCAGGCGATTAGGAAGCAAAGATGCCTTTGTGACAATAGTTTATTGATCTAACCAGGGACAGAGACCCATTTGAAAATGGATGATAGGCATTTTAGGAAGTTAAGAGAATTAGGGAAGAGTTATTAAACCAACATAATTATTTATAAGCCACTAAACTAGAGGGGGGAAAGCCGATATATAAAGATATTATCATTTTTCTAATAATGAATACATTATTTGGAACGTTTAGCTGAGAACCTAAGAAAAATAATGCAAGAGGCTAAAATATGTATCATACATATAAATATTCATCTCGAGAAAAGCACAACGCAGTAATCAGTTTTATGAAGAATAACTCCAAGAAGACAAATTACTAAGAGGCTAATTTTGGGAGGCATCCAGAATACGTGGATTTCAATGGATTGAATTGATCCAATATTATATTTACCATCGTATGACATGATTTTTCTTTCTCAGAACTGAGGCATATTTTTGGACTGGCTATAGCCGGAATTTTTTCTAACTTTACTCATGGAAAATATGACTCTCCAACAGCTTAAATTTTCAAAAGGGGAAAATACAGCAACATGTCTATTGCATTTTATGTTCTGACAAGTGAAGTGGGAATGATATTGGATTATCTATCATAAAAATGAATATCCTGCCTGACTATCCGCTCAAAAAAATAATTTGGTGTGAATTTCTTGTGAGAGTATAGACTTGAATGTAAAACCTGGCATAAGTTTTAAGGTAAAAGTAAGAGTCTCTCCCTATAATTTTTATACTGATTCATTTAAAGATTGTAGTGTTCAAGTTACAATCAGAACACATGATACATAAAATCACATGTGAATTAAATTTTAGTCATAACTCATTTTACTTCATATCATTTGGGTAGAAGAGGCAATATTTAAAGGAGAGCTGCAATAAATTCTTTTGTAAAAAATTCTTTTGTAACAAAATAATTTGGACAAAGGAATCAATTTTCTGCTTTCATGTCTTTTTATTTTACAAAATCTATTTATGTTACCATACATTCGTTGAACTACATATACCTAGAATTACACTAAATGCTGGGATATGAAGAGATATAAAGAAAGATCCTTGTCTTCATTAGACTTACAGACTAGTTGGGGAATTATAGTTTTAACTTGGTTCAAAATTATGTATATTGTTAGTTTGTCAGTTACTACCAGTAAAATCCTGTGACCCCAAACCTATCAATGACGATTGAGTAAAAGCTCAATTAGTGTATCATTTGTTACATTAAATAAGATTTAACTTCTCCACAGCATCAGAAATCTTTTGTATAGTTCCTATTGCTGACTAAAAGGCCTTTGCTTCAAAAGATTTGAAGAGAAATTTTTAAAGTATTATGTAACAGATAGTCCTGGACAGAAGTAGCATGGCCTAAAGTCAACAGTAATTATAATCAGGTCTTTCTGATCTTTCTCCCTGTCACCTGACCCCCCCACCACCACCTTTCTTAAGTAGCCATAAAGGGAAGTATTTAATGGTGTCTCAGAAAAGAGAATGATACGAAAGGGCAGGTAGATAGTGTGCTCGAGATATATTCCCATAGTAGTAAATTGACTGAATTGCCAATGCCAAAGGATAAGAAAAACTTCATACGACACATAATAGAATGACATTATGGGCAAGAAAACAAAATTCACCTTAGGGAGGGAGAAAGAGATTTAATACATCTGGAGGAAAATAATTAGAAGCCCAGATAATCAATTGCAGAGCGCTGCCAGGAAGCATAATGTTGAAAGAGGCCAGGGGTGATTACAAATGAGTCTCAATGTTACGAGGCAACAAGAAAGGCCAGAGGAACTTGAAGCCAGCAGCACCGGGGGTGCCGCGTGTGGTGACGCATGAGGTCCTGGTCTCTCTTGGAACGAGTGCAATGGGTGAGGGCACATCTGGAATCCTGAGTACATATTTTACACTCCATTAGCACAAAGACACCGAAAACCTGGAGGGAGTTCTGAAGCCAGTAACAAGGACTATTAAGAGACTCAAAGGAAGAGTTTATAAGGGGAGGATTAAGGGAGGGGCGATGGCCATGACAATGGGTAGAAAGCAGCGCTAACCAACCAAACAAGGACAACAATGAGGGAAAGGCAGGAAAATCCTGTCTTGGCTGCCCTCGGAGGAAAAAAACAGAGAACAAAACTGAACATGGCAGAAAAAGAAAAAAAAATCTAAAAACTAATTAAGCAGGAAAATGTAAGCCAAATGGGAATTGGTTGCCACAAAATAAGTCTGATTGGGGAGGAAAAAGATGTAACCTCTCGAAAAATTTTTTCAGACTCCCAAGTACAGAACTCAGACAAGACGTCCTCCTACTGCAGAATGGTAAAGTACTTAAAATCAGGACACAGGGTTGGGAGGTTGATGGTAATGGTGCTGCTAATAATAATACAGGCAGCAGCGGTCTTTAATAAGCTCTTGTTAGGTGCCAGGCACTGTTTGAAGTGCTTTACATATGTTTTAATTCACTGGATTCTCACAACAACCCTACCACTGTTCTTATCATCATCCTCATGGTTTTACAGATGGGAGAACTGGAGGTGAAGAGAGGCCAAGTGACTTGCCTGTGGATGGATAGCTAGCAAATAGCACGGCCAGGTTTTAAACCCAGGCAGGCCGGCTTCCGGGTCTATATTCCAAACCACTGTACTCGTCTGCTTCTTTTAAGACCAAAGGAGAGAAAAGGGGCGGGGGAGCCCTGGGGATGAGGAGCAGGCCAGAAGAAAGAGCAAAAGAGCAGGGCCTGAGGTTATTAAGTGAAAAGTTCCTGGAAATAGTCCCCTTCTGAAGTCATGTTGGCGCGGTGTGGCCCTGGTCTGCCATCTCTGACTCAAAGTCATTATTGCCTTTTGTCAGAAAGGAAAATCATCTTGTGGTTCTCTGTGAAAAGGGGGTTGGTCTCTGAAGACGAGAACCCCTCATTAGAATTCCTACTGCACGTAGTCTGCTCAGAGGGAAATCCTGAGTTCTATCTGACCTGAGATCCTCTGACACTTTGTCCCACACACATCAGTCTGCTCTGGGGCCTGGCAGAGTAATCAAGCAGTGGGCGTTTGGCCAACTGACCATTTGATGGATTTACTCATTTGCAGACTCAACATATAAACGCTCATTCAACAAATAAACAGTGCTATGTTTCTCGGACTTGAGTTAACTCTTCAAAGAAAATAAATCTCGTCAGAAATAGCAACTTCAGCCACTTATAATTCCAGTGAAAACATCAGTCTAGAACTTGTAGAATCCCCAGAATACATGGAGGTCCATGAACCCCAGTGCAGGAAACAAAAACTATGAAGCCCCGAGGCTATGCGCAAGGATGGGGAGCCGGGGGAGTATAGAGATGAGGCAAAGGCGAAATTCACCCTCAAAGCCTTACAGGCTAAGGGGGATTACCTTACATACGAGCAGAACCATAGCACAAGGAAGGAAGGGAAGATGGCATTCGAGCCACAGAGACAAATTGCTGGGGGACTGGGCAAAGACTGGGATTGGAAGGGCACCTGGTCTAGCCTTGACACGCATCAGGGAGATGCGGGAACTAGCACGGGCAAAGGCTATAAGAGCTGAAAACCAGAGCAAATGGAGAAAACACATTCTCCAGAGAGAGGCACAAATAACAGAAATGCAGGCTGGGATCGGAAAGAGAGGGATTTGATCCAGATCCAAAGGTGGCCTTGCATGATATGCTATCAAGTGAAACTTGATTCTCTCAAATGACACTTGAGGGGGCTCCATCCACGACTGTGACAACGAGGTGAGGTCACCAGAGCCGGTCTTCAAGAAGGTGGCACTAAGAGTGGACAGACCCGGGAGGCTGGTTAGGGGCTCTGGAAGGAGACTGTGAGCATTCATGAGGGGCATCGAGTAATCGGAGAAAGAGGGGCAGGTTCGAGAGCTGTTATCCACGTAGAATCTTCAGGTGGTGGCGCCTGCTTAGCAAGGCGACCAAAGGAGCAGGTGAACCGGGCAAGGCTCTGGGGTGCTGAGCCTGGTCAACCAGGAAGATGACTATAACACTCGGAGAAGAAAAGGGTATCTGAGGAGAGAAGTGCCCTTGGAAGGGAAAACGATTCATTCCGTTCTGGACGAGCCTATTAAGAGGGAGGAAAACATTCCTCTGGAGGTATCCTACATGTAGCTGTGTATCAGGATGAAAGCGAGCTAGCTAGCCCATCAAGACACAGAAATAACGTACCGTGGACAGTGCTGAGATTCAGAAATGTGTGCTTTAAGAGCGATACTGATAAAGTGCCTGATTCTGGGATCTGTTTTCATCTTACCGGGCCTGTCCAGGAGCGATCTTTCTTCGTGTGTGTAAGTGGAGACACCTGTGAAACCAGCTTAGTGAAGATACACAGTGGCTTTGACATGGAAGGCATCTGATTAGCCATAGTTTCTCCCTAAAATGAAAGATGGCAGCCTTTTGAAAATCAGAAAAATTAAAGCTTGCGTGCATGTGTGTATTACATATGCATAGATACATAGGTAGAAGTGTGTGTGTACGCAACACACACACATAAACACATACACCTACAAATACATACATAAAAATTTCTTTGCTCCCTTCTACTTAAGGGGAAGGCTATGTACATGGCTACTAGGGTGACCAAACATCTAGGTTACCCAGAATAGTGCTTGTTTATGCCTGCCTTCCTGGTGAAGTTACAACTATTAGAAATAGTACCCTCCTTGTCTTGCAGACTGATTGAATCCTGCAGTTCTGAGGGCTGGTTGGCTCTTAAAAAACCCATTCAGAACAGTGCATGGAATACCACATTCTCCACTTTCCCCACAAATGAAAATGTGTGTGTCTTTAAACCAAACCTAAAAAATTGGTAACAGCCTCTTAGAAGTAGGATTTGTCTCAGAATCATGCATGTAAACATGAGAATACCTTCACTATGGATCCCAGTTTGGCTTTTCTGTAATTGCAGAGAGTTATGCCGCTGTGGTATTAGAATAATTTTTGAATGTCATCTTGAAATAGAAGCATGGATTTTAAGTACTAATGCAAAGGTAAAGGAGAAACACTTCTTAAATGTATGCAGTTTGTTTATTTTCTCTGTAAGAATCATAAATGTTGACACATCACCTGTAATTGAAGTGGTTAATGATTTATCAGCAAGGTGATTTGGTCAGCCATTACACACAAACTTTGGTATACTCCAGAATGCTTTATTGCACTTGTGAAGCTCTCTTGTCTAACCTGAATTTACATTCCGTGGTGATAACGTGGTGTATGCAGTGTGATTAAAGTAAGTGAATGTATCAAAAAAAAAGGAAAGAAAATTAATAGTACCCTCTTTCTCAAAAGTGTGCCGACAATACATTTTTGGCTACCCTTCTGAGAGTTACAAGGATTTGACTTCAAGATCTAACCCATTTTGTTCCCGAAACCCCAACCTGCCCTACTCTCTCCCCTTTGCCCATCTCTTCTCATCCTCTTTGGCAGAGGACCAAATCCAAATCCCAAGTTTCCCTCTGAAAGGATTGGTAGGCTCTGTTGCCCAGTGGCCTTCCTTAGGTGAGACATGCCGAAGTTACAAATGTGAAGTCCCTCCAGGGGCCTCATCGATGAGCAGTAGAGTGTCTGTGTCCCATGTACTTCTCTTAGACTATGATTCTATGAAAGTTAGTCATCTGCGTAGTAATTCTGTGTCACCGGAATTTTTTATTATCAATAATAGACATACACATTCATAAAATACAGATAACATGAACACCGACACCATAAAATGTGTGTGACATAAAAACCCTTACCATGTGCTGAAGAAACGGAGTTTACCATGGTTCCTTGACTTGGAAAATTTGTATTCTGGATATGCAAACATAAAGACAAGCTTTTCTATAGGGTTTTTATAATTTATAACTCTCAAATAGTAGGTTAAAAACTTATTTTCTCACCAAGACTGAACTTTCAGTCCCCCCCAACTATTTGCCCAGAGACAGCATTCCACATTTCCACTGGCTACTTCTCTGACTGTTACATCAACTTAACAAAAGGGTACATTCTGCTTTTATTCTAGCAGGACGGCAAGAAACAGATGCACCCCGAGTACCATGATCATTATGGTGATTTTATTGCGCTATAATCCATGTACATGGGTACTACGCTTATTTATTCAAAAGGAAAATGTCTGTGTGTCACTTTGCCAAAGGATCAGGGTATTACACTATATTTTGGCGTTACCAAGGTTTACTTTTGTTTTACTGCCCCTTTTTCAAATCCTAATTTCATACTTACGCATTTATGCATTTATTTGTGATTAATCATTTCATATGAGAAAATAATCCTTTTTTTCCCTTTGCAGCCTTTTTTGGAAAATACCTCAATGAATATAATGGCAGCTACATCCCTCCTGGATGGCGAGAATGGCTTGGATTAATCAAGAATTCTCGTTTCTATAATTACACTGTTTGTCGTAATGGCATCAAAGAAAAGCATGGATTTGATTATGCAAAGGTAATTTTCAGGCACTTTTACGCTGCATCAATTTACTTTGTGCATAATGGGGAAAAGCCATTTTCAGTGAGTTAACTTATCCACGAGATTGGCTTTCTATGTTCTCACAATGTTAGAATGAGAAATTTGAAGGTAATTTTAAACTCCAGGCAAGAAAAAGATTTTCAAGGAACACCGACTTTGAATAGTGATTCTTTTTTCCCTCATTAGGATGAAAGGCAATCAGCCTTTGATGAAGTATCATCAAGAAAATCATAGATGCCTCCACTCGGTCTTGTGATTTTTTTTTTTAATTTTTTACTCCCTAGAGGATTTGTCCACATAATGAAATGTTCATCTTGTACCATTTCGCTTTTCACTGGTGTAAAAGTGCATTTCGTCTGTGGCTTCAGGTTTTGAGCAGACAAGCGCAATAATCAAAGGTCGGGGAAACCACATTCTTCGCTTTTCCTCCTGTCTGACCAAGCATTGATATGTGACAAGGACACCTGCCCCACAGCAGCGAGAGTCCACAAAAGTCCCTGGGGCCATCAATCCCCGGATTTCCAAATCAGTTCATAGAAACTGAAATCCACACGTCCCTCCGTGTCTCTAACAAATCCATCCCAGATTAGACTTTCTAAAATTCACAAAGGTTTTGTGATTGCCAACCGAAAATAAAACAAGTTTCAGATGACAAGAGTGAAGGGGAAAATACCTTCGAATTTAGCCTGCTAATTAGCCTAAAATACCTCTTCCCTTCTAGCCATGCCCAGCTCTTCCTCACTTATCTATAAGAAGCCGACAATCTGCTCTATCTAGCGTAGATCACTACGAAAGAGCCATTGGTAGAAATCAGAGAGAGGGAACTTGATTTAATTTTGGCACAGTGCTGCCTTTATGCTTGGCCCGATTTGAGCTCAAGGAACTTGGGAGATAAGGTGTTGTAGTCTCGCTCTTTTGTCCCCTTCAGAAAACAATGAATGCAAATGAATTCACAAACATTGCTAATAGGATTCCAGATTCATCAAAGTTGAGAGCTGGCGGGGACCTTGGAGGCAGATTTGAGCAATGTCCTACAAAGTGCGCTAATTGTCACCGCTATCATTTTTTATCTGTGGGGATGCTTTCATGCTCCTTGTTCAAGCTATTAACCTTTCTTTCCCTGTTGTCCTAAGGAGAGCAAAGTAATCAAGATTCCCTCCAAAGACTAAAATTAGCGTAACTTGCCCATTATCACAGCTGATTAAGTGTCAAAGACAACTGTGTCCGGAAAGAATATATGGCTTTTTTTTTTAGTGAGAAAAGGAATGAAACAGACACTCCCATGGAAGAAGGTGATGGCCTGTGGAGTTGTCCTCACAATGACATGTGACACAGATTTCCTCCCTTGGGCACTGCTTTTGCAGCTGTGCTGGTCCCTGAATCTACATGTGATTAGTCATGCCTGAGAGCCTCTGACACTGTGAATGCTGTCTGGGCACTTTCTGAATAAACTTTGTACTGGAGCTCCAGGCCAACGATACCCACTTAGAGGAAGCAGGTGGTTTAATTTAAGTTTTCATCGTTCCTTTTCATTCCATTTCTTCCTTCCCCCTTACAGAGTTGCATCAGGTCCTCAGACTGCAGCTTGGGTCATTTTATTAACAAGTCAGGCTCCAATCCCAGCAGCTGTATCATTTTAGTTGTGCAATTAACAGTATAATCTGCAGGAAATCAAATGCTCCCCATATTTAGTGTTTCGAGTGAATTAATTGATAAAATATTGCAGCTTTTCCATGTGCACCCAGATTTTGGCTATGGCTTTCATTAGCAATTAATGTGTAATTCCCACAGGTGAATTTTGAATTTAAAAAAAAGACCTTTTCTTTTGTTTGTGCATGTGTGTGCGTGTGCATGTGTGTGTGTGTATGTGTTCTGCAACTGTGAATTTGTAGTGGGCGTGGGTGTTTCCTGCCCTTGAAGTAATTAAATTTTTTGTCAACGACGAATTACATCAATGAAACCTGAGAATGAAATATGTATCCGGTGTTTCAATGGGCTCTAGCATTTGGATTGCCAGATCTGATCATTATCTTGGTCACACAGGACTGGACTTTTTTTCTTTCCTAATTGCTAAGTTGTGCCTAACTCAAAATACAATTTTTGCATGTTACCAAGCTAGCCACCCTAGAAAGTAACCGGCAACTGATTTTGTCTGTTACGGAAGATGTTTTGCTGCTTTGGGAAGCATCATCTTCCTTCCTGCTTTAGACCTTATCCCTTCATTCAGTGAGATGCTTCTGAGGAAAGCAGTATTCAAATGTGATCTGATGAATGTCACCTTTTGTAATTTTTGTTTTGTGTCAAATGTATGTTTCAGGACTACTTCACAGACTTAATCACTAACGAGAGCATTAATTACTTCAAAATGTCTAAGAGAATGTATCCCCATAGGCCCATTATGATGGTGATCAGCCACGCTGCGCCCCACGGCCCCGAGGACTCGGCCCCACAGTTTTCAAAACTGTACCCCAATGCTTCCCAACACATGTGAGTAATAACGTAGGTTCTGGGACCTGCTGAACACGGGTCTTTCCTTTGCTCCCCACCTCCCTCCTTTCCCTCACCCCGTTTCCTTCCACGCCGTCTCTCCAGAGGCAGGTACACCAACGAGCTCTTGCCATGAGCCCACGGGGCAGGCTGGCCACGGGGCCTGGCATAAAGGACCTGGTCTAGTGTTGTGATTAGGAATCACATTTCCAACCTTTGTAAGTAGCTAAGTGGAAAGGAAGAGAAGCACGTAGGGTGAATGGGGGAAATTTGTATCAGGCGTTCCCTTCGGTTGTCTTACATGATATTCCTGACCATGATCTCATAAAAATAACGATCAAACGGTGTACTCCTCAGAGCAGCAGAGTGGTGCCCCCTGGTCTGGTTGTAGAAACATGGGTCTGTCTTCTAGGCGGATACTGGGGGCAGCTTTGCTGCAGATGTGCAATTAGGATTGCTGCAGAAAGCAGCTTGCATGGGCTTGTCTGAGAGGCCTTCTCAGGTCACGGTTTTAAAATAACGTGATGTTTCTTTTTGAGAGGCGGGAGCCTTGGTAAGGAGGGGAGGGGAGGCCCAGGGGAGGGGGCTGTTGGTGTGGGGAGACCAAGGCAGAGAGCAGAGAGCCCTGTTACGCCGATAACTCTCACTAGCCAAGAGTGGAAACGTCCGGATGCTTTGGCAGCAAAGAACAGGATTTTGTTTTTTACTCCATTGACTCGCTTCCTTCCCATCCTTTGCAATAACATCCAGCCTTCCCTACAGAGCAGTTGGCTCTGTGTCTGCGGAAGGATCGGCCATCAGACAGGTAGGGACCAGGGAATTGGTATGTTTCCTTCATCAGTAAACCTCCAAAATTAGTTCTTAATCTGTTTATGCTTAAGTATCATCTCTTCTCACCCACACTGATTTCCCAGCCACAATCCCAGACAGAAAGAAAATAGAGTAAATGTATTTATGAGAAGAGAGACATACCAAAAGCACTGTAGTTGCTGGTCATTACAAATCTTATAAGGAAAGAATCTTTCCTTATATTCTTATTTTTTTATCTTATAACTAGTAAGCTGATGGTTTTTGGCCAGTGGTATTCAGGTCATCTCTATCATATCGAGTGACTTAGAAGGAAGGAGGTCAGAGCCGACTGAGGACAAGAACTAACAGTAAATATAAAACCAGGACAGATACCCTACTGAACACGCCCAGTAGGATGGAAGGATGGAAGTGTCTCAATACATAAACTATTGTCACCAAAGAAAGCAGGTTGCCCCAGCGCCTGGGGAATGTGGTCTGGGTGAGCCGCTGTGTTTTGGAAAGAACTCTGTGGATGGATATACAGGCCTCTGAAGGTCCACCTACATATAACCATGAACCACAGTCATGAGCGAAGCCCATGAGTGGCGAGGGGCTCTCCATGACAGATCACTTACAGATTTACCAACCCGCTGGCTCAGTGAAAGAGAAAGGTCTTTGCAGGCTTCTTCCCCTGCCCTGGGGCCCAACGTTCTCTTCCCTTCTGAATCAGAAAAATCCCTCTGTGTCGGTTCTCTTGTTGCATTGGCAGATGCTCCGCCCAAGGTGGCTTGCTACCACTGTAAACCTTGCTGGTGTTTTCCCGAGGTTGAGGAGAGGGGACTGACAAAATGTGGTGTTTTATGGCTCCTTAGAAATCAGCCTGCCTTTGAAGCTTCTGGGCAAGGTCCTGAGCCGACAGAAAAATCAGCCGCAGGTCAAGAGGTTCTGACAGCTCAGTGGCATGCACAGACAATTGTAGGAGGAGAGGAATCTGCAGACTTCTCAGGGCCTTCATGATAACTAAACAACAGTATCTCTGAGCCCAGCAATTAAAAATTCTATTTGATTGCACAAACATTTATGAGTGGCGCTATCCGGTACAGCCGGGTCGAAAGGCATGAGGAAGACACAACGGCTCACAATCGGGAACCAGTGAGCAAAGACGGATGCGCATGCTGGGGCCAAATTCAGCTTGCCGCCAACTTTTGTTAATAAAATTTTACTGAAATACAGCCATATTCATTTCTTTATGTATAGTTATCTGTGGCTGCTTTCGCAATTCAACCGGAGAGTAGTTGTGGCAGATACAATATGGCCTGCAATGCCCCAAATATTTGCTCTCTGATCCTTTACAGGATGAGTTTGCCCCCAACCCCTACTCTAGGGAGAGGATGGGCGAGTGTCCAAATAGCCATAGCACCAGTGGGAACAGAAGGCCTAAGTACTAGGGCAGGCCTTCAAGGGGCTATGGAAGTTTGGAGAAAGAGGCATTCACATCTTTTCGGGGAACACGGAAAAGTCATGGACCAGCAGACATTCAGAGTGGGCCTCAAAGAATGGGTACCATTTCTGCAGCTGATTCTACAGATTGGGTGGATGGTTTCAGGAAGAAAATGCAGCATGGACAAGTGGCCGCCACATTAAGTGAGGCGATCTGAGATGTGACCTAGGAGAATGGAGCGCGAGGAAGGCAATAAGGGATAAAGCTAGAAAGGGAAAGTAGCAGAATTGTGAGGACTTGAATGAATTTGTATATCACTGTAAGCAGAGAGTCACCAGAGGTCATTTGGTGGGGTAGTAACATAATATATAACTCGGTCATTTTCACATGTGAATTGTTTCAGTTATTCCTTTTGAGCTCACGTGAACCACGTGTGTGCCTTACTAGTGACTCTATAAAACAAAACCTATGCATGGCAGAGTGAAAAGTATTTAGGCCTTTGAGACAAACAAGTATGGGTTCCTTTTTCATCTGTTCCACTAAGCCTCTGGGCAATTTTTTTTAACCTCTAGGGACCTCCATTGTCTCATCTGTTAAATGGGGATAATGCTAGCACTTTGACATGGTGTCGTGAACAAAAATTAAGGGAGGAAGCATCGTTCAAGTCCCCACATAGGGCCTGGGACAGAGAAGCCACTTCATAGATGCTGATTCCTAGTGATCTTTTCTATTGAGATGAACCATATGAAGCTGCTCTTTCTTGATTCCGTCTTTCTTGACCCACAAAACGTGCAGTTTCATTTGGCTCAACTTCATGTTGAGGGGAAGCAGCTGAAGAAATGACAAGTGGATACGTGTCCTTTGTGATGTGACAAAGCTCTTGACAAGCTAAGACTCACACTGAGACAAGCCTGTCACGGCTGGCCACTCTAAAAACCCAGGCAGGATAAGCACCAATCTGGGCTGTGGTATCTTTTCTAGGTGCAAAATGTGTGCTGCGAGCAAGTGCCAGTGAGGAGAACACCCTCAGCTCTAGAAAATGAAAATCCATGCGGTTGGTCCAGCGCTTCAGCTTCTATTCGCTGCTAAGCCTTGGGCTTTGGTGCCCCCAGCATGGAGAGAGCCGCTGTGTCTCCTGCGGGCCTTAGAAGGCCTGAGTCATCTGCATCTTAGTTGTCCAGGACTCCCTGGCTGTCGCTCGCTGTAGAAGGGGGCTGGCGAGAGCCCGTGTGCGGTTCTTGTCACTGTGAGTGACTGCACAGGTCCACAGTTCAGTCTGTGGACAAAAGGAGAGAGACGGATGAAGACAGGCGGCTAATTGTGGTGCACGGAGCTCCTGAATGGCCGGGTTCCTTAGTGAAAACATTAGCCACACATTCGAGCAAAGGGATATAGGAAGTTAAGTACTTTGCAGAAATGTTTGGCAAGCCCTCTGCAAACAGTGAGAGGCTATAGACTCTCCCTGTTCGGAGAAGCAAGCAATGTGAACACGTTCCTTGAGGTCGCCTTCTTTGGTAGTCACGCAGTATCCGGATGTCTTTCGTGTGGCCTCAGGTGGTAGTCATCTAGCCCTCTCCAACTGGAGTGAACACATCGTGTTTCCACGGCGCTTTTCATTCCCAACAAAGGAAGAAAGCCAGGCCAACATTGGCTTGCTGGCTTTACACACGAGGCTGGAGGTTTTGCCAAGCAACTAAGAATGGGGACGGATGTGGACCCCTCGTGACTATTTGGCACTGTTTAATCAGAAGCAGCTCGGCTGTTCTCGGCCTCGGCAATATCTGAGGGAGCCTCCATCATAACATCACACATAATAATCCTTATCATAAGGCTCTTCCTTATGGTGAAGACCCTACTGTGCTTTTCAGTAAATTACCTCCCAGGATCCTCATGGTACTCCTGTAACCCTCGCTCCCACAATGACATAGCTTTTCTCTCCTGGCCACCACGATGTGATAACATGCAGTAGTGACAGGAAAGGAGATTCCATTTACCTACCCGATGATTCTGGGGGAAGCTAAGAGACTCCCCCATCACCTTCCTACCAACCGTCCCCCTATCAACTGAGAATTTTGTTGTTGTTCCAGTTCATCAGTTCTTTCTCCCCATCCCTGGAAATGTGTGTGAACATACAAACACGGTTCAAGTGAAATCTAAAATCCTGGTAGAACAATCCAGGTCCACTAACTTGCGAGAATCCATCTAAAAGTGCAGTTTGGGGATGAGGTAGTACGTTAAAGGGACAACTACCTCTGCGTAAACCTCAGAACAAAGTTTTTAAAACACGTTTGTTGTCCGAAGTTGGAAAGAAATGTTTTTCCTTAGAAGAATTTGCACATTCTCACTTCATTTCTTCCACAGATCCATAAAAGAAAGTGCTTTTGAAAATGAGAGAATTTTAAATTCTCCATAAAAATCTTTAATTTGGGCAGAACTCATTGCTCCTTTCCTGTGTTCCCACTTTGTTCTTCTATCATTGACCTGCATATCCCATGGCAGTGGCTGTTTACCCAGACCCTTGAAGTCAAACTGCACACCTCCAGGGGGCAGCATTCACACAAGATACTGTGTGAATGGGGCCCTGGAGTTAGGCAAGATAGCCCTTTCCAGAAGGCAGGGCCAAGTGTTACATCTCTGCCTCCGGTGCCTGGGGAGCATGGCTCCTGCCCTATCCCTTGCCAGATACTTTTTTGTTTAGCAAATGAATAAGCATGTTAACCCCACCTCCCAGGTGACATTAAAACATATTTTAATGGCATAAAAATATTTAAGCCGTCGGTTTTACGAATTAGAGGACACCTAGAGATCATCTAATACCATAAATTTTTAGATTGAAAAATGAAGGCCCAAACTCTATTTAAAAAAAAAAATTAAAAACTCAAATGGCTTTACCCAGGTTGTGTAAGTAGATAGGGACAAAGCTGGAGTCAAAACTCTGTTCTCTTGGCCCTAGGTGATCTTTGCATTGCCCCCTGGCTTGCTCAGTACTCTTCACAGTTAAAGTTAATATTACAAGTGGCTTTTATGTGTGTGTTTGCACAATTCTGCTGGAGTTTGCAGCATCTTAGAAGACTTTTTTAATTTAGTTTCCTGCGGTATCTATAATCAAGATCATTTGATATTATTCTGCGTGTGTTCAAATGTTACCTACCTAAAGACATTTGAACTCAGGTGGGGAATATCTCTATAAAGTCAATTAAATAAGTTCAATTTGAGTGAAAGCTGAGATGGTGTGGCTTGGGAGATTAAGTATAGAATTTCCAATTTAATGCTTTGAGTGTGTGTCTTAAATCTCTATAACTGGCTTATTCTGGGAATTGAAACCTATTTCATTTCTTACAGAATGACGGTCCTGCTACTAATACCCTTTAAGAGTTAGATCATTAGAGTTTTTGTTGTTGTCCGACACTAAATAACAAATGAAGAAAACACATGTTCAGATATAAAACACTAGAAAACACTAGAAATGTCTTTCTTTTCACTGGGTGACAGCAAAGGCCATCAGCAGTAAAAATGAACTGCTAAGTTCTTTGCAATTCCCTGAATATGGATTTAATATACAACACATTGCTTTTCTTAAAACCACTTCTCTTCCAGTGAGAATTATTCTCCCCAAATACCCACCCATCAAAAAGAAAGATGACATTATTGATTTTCAGGATTCGTATTCTCCTTATGCCAATAAGCAGTAGAGGAGAGAGAATCAAAGACCAAAGAGCATCGGCATTGATGGCAAAGGTTGAAGTCACAAATGTGTGGTCGAAAGGATCTGTGATCTAGTGCTGAGCAATAAATCCAAACATGGAGAAAAAGCAACATGCAGAGAAGAGAAGCCTCACCGGGGAAAAGTTAACATTTTTAACTATGAGAATAGTTATGTTTTGGGGAGAGTGTAAGGCCTGGAATGCACAGTTACTGGGTAAAATCCTTCTCGGAACGGACAACAAGGATTCTTACCAGATCAGGCACATGCAACTGTAACCCCAACGTGGATTTTTTTTTTTTTTAAAGCAACAGAAACTTAAAAACGACAATTTAGTCATCTGTCCTCTCAGTTTTCAAGCAAAGAGCCAGTGTTACCTGTCTTTTCGCTGATGCATCCAGTTTGCCTTGGAGGGTCCGACTTTATCTTGTGTTGTCAGCAAAAGCAGACTTCGGGCAGCTGGTGGGAGGCACTTGAATGGGAAGCAGAAAAGGCTAATATTTTCAATCAAGACGAAGGCTGAGGATTTTAGGACTTAGTTTTGGGAGAAAGGAATGTATGTATCAGATCTTTGAATGACTGGGATTTTGAGGCACTTCTTGGGGACTGAGGTGCAGGACTCTGGTGGTTGTGATGCCATGGAAGGCACTCCGGCCCCAGGACAGAATTTCTGAGCCACCTCTGTACACTTTACTTTCTCATTTGTAAAATGGGAATAAGGTGTCCTCAGGGTTGCCACCGCAATCCAAAGAGCTATTAAATGATAAGATCTTTCCCAGCTCCCTGTGCGGATGGGTATGAATATGTGGATTTGTTCTCTGGAGTCACTGAAATCTCCTTAAACCTTTCCAAAGCTCTGAAGTCATTATTCCCATTATACAGATGAAGAAACAGAGGCTTAGAGAAAAAAAAAAGTTGCCCTAGATCACACACTAGTAACGGGGCTGGGATGAGATTTCAGTTCTAATCCCCAAACATTCTGGAACAATGGGACGTGTGATTTTCTACTTTTCCCCAAAATAGTTAGCTGCTCCTCTCAGTGGCTGTTCTTGTAGGGGAGGGCTCCAGGCCCTGTTTGAGTCATTGTGAGTCAATTCTTAGGGAAGCAAGCCTTAATTATCGCTGGGAGACAGAAGGCTGCATCTTCCAGGAATTTGGCAGACCCCAGCAGGAGGCAACCACAGGTCTTTGGCAAAAGATCACTTTTCAACAACATTGTCAATTCCAGCGACCCCCAACCTTCCACCTGCAGGTCCCCGAACAGCTGCTGTTCTGTGGGAAGCAGGGGCAGTCTGTCTTCCTTTAAAAGGCAAATGCATACCCCCCTCCTTGCCCCCTGCTGAGATCCCACCTGGGATTTTGGCCCCAGAGCTGGGGGTCAGCTCCCACTTGAAGAAATTACGGGTGGGGGGAGGCGGTTGGGGGTGGGGAAGGACAGCTTTGACAACAGACCTGAACTCTCCCTTTTAATATAAGCCAGATTTCACATATGTCATTCTGTAAATCCGGGAGTCCAATTTTGAGGCTTGTAATTTGCTGCAACCTTCCCTGTTCCTCAAAGTGAGGTGGAGCTATGCCAAGCTCATCAAGGTATCTGGTAGAAGATATCATTTGCCCACTGTGAGCCTTTGTTTTGGTTCCCTATTGTTAATTTTTATTTGTGTTAAGGTTTTGTGGCTTTAAAAAAGTCAACTCGATTTATTTTAAAATTAAGGCAAACCAACATCAAAGGCAGTTAGAGGAAGATGTTTAGGTATTACAAAGAAACCCTGTGTAATCTTTTATAGCCATATTCTTTTTCAGGGCACATATCAGTAAATGGTTAGGGGACCTTTCATGACCCACTTGCTATATTTTTCTGACCTCTAGCCACCCCCACGGGTGAAAATCCCTCTCCGATGGGGTTTAGAAGCCCCCTTCTCTCATCCTCCGCAGCCTCTCAATCTAATCCTGTTTGTACCACGACATGCTGCGTGAAGAATAAGAAACAGGGCTTACATTCTTTCCTACCGCACGAGCTCCTGAGATTGAAGAGGCTGATGCCGCCCGTGTTCACTCTTAGATATGAGGAACACTTTCAGGCCAAAAACATGGGACCAAGTGGTTCATGACTCATTTACTGGGTAAGCAGAAGAAAGTTTATGTTGAAAGTTTCTCTTAAAAAGAATGGCAGGTGATACCTGAAGAGCTTGTTTGGTTTTTAATGCGACAGGGTTTTTCAACCCAGACACTTATATAGAATGTATTTGTTTATTGGCTTATGTAGGAAACTCATGTGCCTCTGTTCTAGGCACTTTTAAGTGATATAGAGATAGATAATAAATATGATAGATGGAGAGATAGATGATAGAGATTTGTTTTTCCTCAAAAGAGCTTTTTAAGAAAGATACTATTATCCCCATCTACAGATGAGCAAAGTGAACCACACCTGCTTTTCCTACTCTGCAAATCTGCCCCTTCATACAGTTTTAGGTAGTGTCTTCTGTGCTCAATATTATATTGGTATTTATGCTGTTGTATTTCTGCTAGTTAACCAGCATCCAACCTAATGATCCATTTTGATCATTAGGATATGATGTGACCTTCTTTTGTGCCTAGAAGCTCGATGGTACCAAGACAGCATTTTCAACTATCAAAAGAGAAGTTCTGCAAATGCACTGGCAGAAGAAAAAATATAACAACAGGCAGCATTTATATAGTTCAGCATGCATGGAAATAGCCCAGTATACAATCATGTAGCTCAGAAACTCCAGGTTTACCCCAAGGGAAATTTGCTCTAGAGCAAACCAGAGGAGTACACGGTCAATGCCCCTGAATTCACTGGGCTCACAGTGACTATTTCTCTAGGGTGTTTTTGTTTTTGTTTTTTTAAGATTTTATTTATTTTTAATTTATTTTTATTTTAGAGAGAGAGCAAGCTGGGGGGTGGGGGGAGGGAGAATCCCAAGCAAAAGGACCCTGAAATCATGACATGAGCCAAAATCAAGAGTTGGATGCTTAACCAACTGAGCCACCCAGGCACCCTTATTTCTCTAGTTTTATAATATAAAAGATGGCACAAGGTCACCTACCCTTGTCATTATCCACCATTTTTCACTGATAAGACCCTCCCCCAGAGCAGACACTGGCTATCCGATTTCTCAACCAACATAGATTGTTGCTTATTCTGTGAGACCAGTTATTTGTAAAGTTGTGGTTCCTATGAAAAGTAGTCTGAGACATAGGAAGCACCCCCACACTTCCCTCTTCTTTCATTTTGTTAGAACAAATGGGCTTTGGAATTGAGTCCTGGTTGTTAATCTGAGGAAGTTACTTAACTTTGCTAAGCCTCAGTTTTCTCAGTTCTAAAATGGGAATGAGGGGCGCCTGGGTGGCTCAGTCGTTAAGCATCTGCCTTCGGCTCAGGTCATGATCCTGGGGTCCTGGGATCGAGTCCCGCATCAGGCTCTCTGCTCAGCGGGAAGCCTGCTTCTCCCTCTCCCACTCCCCCTGCTTGTGTTCCCTCTCTCGCTGTGTCTCTGTGTCAAATAAATAAATAAATAAATAAATAAATAAAATCTTTAAAATGGGAATGATAAACTGATTTCCAAGAACAGCAGAGATAATTAAATGAGTTAATGTATACAAAACAACACAATACCCAACACATGGTAAATACTAAGTTTTTACTATTAAACAACTTCTACATGCTTAATAACATCTAAGGAGAAGGGTCAAGTACATTGTAGTCTGGAGGAGATGTCAAATATAAATAGATAATTCTCAGTGTGAGAATTACTCTAGCATAGACATGTACTAGGAGTATGAAGTGGCAGCATCTAATGGTCAAGGGATTTGGGTTAGATTTCAAAAAGAAGGCAACATATTTTGTGGGCCCCCAATGGAATGTATGAGACACCACTTGAGTTTCTGTGATAAATTAAATATAGGCTTGAACCCACATGTTCAAGAGGAATAGGACCCACCTCGCTGTAGTTCACAAAAATTGTGCTCTGCACCTGTATTGAATTGTCTATAAAAAGAATAGCTTTATTGATATTGCAGAAGTAGACTTGGTTTTAATTCTAGCATATCCTATTAAATTAATGGCATCTATATACAAAGTTAGGAATCAGAAAAACTCATAGACTAGAGATTAGAGAAAAAAGTGTTGAAATTATGATTCATTATTCCACATATTTGTGACTATATCTAATAGCCTAATTAACTACAAAATTTTATGAGTTAACATCACCATGAAAACATTCCCTTCTGTACTACTGAGTTTTATCTGTAGGTGTTACAATACCATGATCATCTTGATGTCTTTTTACACATTTTCTTCAGTGAATCTAAATGAACTTGTACTAATTACCTTTTTAGCTGTCTGTCTTGGTTTTATAAATCTGAATCCATATGCCTTTAGGGGATGAGTGATATTTGGGGTAGTGAAGATTTTAGCTCTTCTTATAAAGACAGAAGACACATGGGAGAAAAAAATAGCAATGTCTAAATTACCTTTCCTACATGATTATTTCACAACCTTCAACTTGAGATATTTCTCTAACTGACTAAAAATACATACAGTAAGAATCTTTTCTGGATATTTTCAGAACCCCTAGTTATAACTATGCACCAAATATGGATAAGCACTGGATTATGCAGTACACGGGACCCATGCTGCCCATCCACATGGAATTTACAAACGTTCTACATCGCAAAAGGCTTCAGACTTTGATGTCAGTGGACGATTCTGTGGAAAGGGTAAGCACACGAACTTGCCTCAGTGACAGGTTTTGGTCCAGCTTCCTTGGCGTAGATCCATTCTTGCTAATTCTGTCTTTGTTTTGTTGTTGCTGTTTTTAAGAGAGGGAGAGAGTCCATGTGTGTGAATATGTGTACGGGAGTGTGTGTGGAGTGACTTTATCTTCCTTCCCTTATCTCAACCCCTTCTATTACCTCTCCAGACTTGGTTCTTTGGAGCCAGAGGCAAAGAGGAGATAAAAATCAAAACACCATAAGTCAAGGGCTACACTCACAATACCTTCAAGAATCAGGCAAATAATGTAAATACCTAAAGCTGGTCTCATATAAAGTGACAGGGCATGGTGGGGATTATGGTGAACTTTAAACGCCCACATCTATAACAAGGAGCAACTACTTGGCTCCAGCTAATTTTTGCCATGTAGGAAAATAGATCCAATATCATGAGATCTTCTGACTTTTCAAAGGAAACCAGAAATACAAGCATTTTATTTGAAATATCCTGAATTTTAAAAAAAGCCACAGAAGCCAAACAAAACATGCCTAAAGGCTGGATTCAGTTGGCTCAGGCTCCAAAGCAGCCTGTTCTTAACCCTTGATAACTATATAAAAGTGGTGATAAAATTTGCTTTAACAATGGATTTTTCAAAGTAAAACCTGTAAGTTAGGTGGTAGAGGCTGTTTTGTGGAGTTTGTTTTGTTTTTGTTTTTGTTTTTAAATAGGTGCCCAAAACCTTTAAGAGCAATGTGCCAGACTCAAATGAGTTACATTACTCCATTATTAGACTTTTCCCCTCCAGGATTGTAAGCAACTAGAAAACGTAGGTAGTGACCATGTTTCTTAGCCTTGTTAAAGTGACTCTTGCCTTTAAAAAATAATGGGGAAGAATTTCGGGGGAAATCGCTGCAACACTATTGTCAACTTGCCCATTTCGTGTCCGTTGTATTTCAGCTGTTTAATATGCTTGTGGAGACGGGGGAGCTGGAGAACACTTACATCATTTATACCGCCGACCATGGTTACCATATTGGGCAGTTTGGACTGGTCAAGGGGAAATCCATGCCATATGACTTTGATATCCGTGTGCCCTTCTTTATTCGTGGTCCAAGTGTAGAACCAGGATCCATGTACGTATTTCTCTGCTTGCAACATTCGGTTGCCGTGGCTCATGTATATCTGAGATAATTAGATTACCAATCTCAGGGTCTGGTTTCTTTTCATCCAAAACAGAAAAGGGTGTAGGTAGGTGGAGGTTGGTAATTTAGGAAATGAAAACCTTGTTTTTTTTCCCCTTACCACATGCTACATTAACTAAAGTATACTATTTAAAGAGAAAGGAAAATTAACTATCAATGACTAATTCTGCCAAACGGACCAGAATCCCCGTCCCATGGCCTGTGCACACAGATAGAATGTGATCATTAGGGACACATCATCTGTACTTCTTTGAATCAGACAAACACTGTCTTTAAAAAAAAAAAAAAAAAAAAAACACAGTGCCTGCCTTTAGTTGTTTTTTTTAATTATTACTAAAGTAATTTTTTTAAAGAAAATAAAATTTTAAAAAGCATGATTTTCTTTTAGAAGAAAAAAGGCCTAAAGGCCTGGTGTTCTATTTCTGCCACCTTAGACAAGTCACTACCTCCCTCTGCAGCTCTTTTCCTGTTATAAAATGAGTTTTACATGCCCTGCCGGCCACATCACAATATTCTGTGTAAAATAAGGTTGTGTACATGAAACAGTTATGGAAAGAGTTGAAGAAAAGAATGCAAGTGGAATTCCAAATCTGGGAATGGCCCTTAAAGAGCATCCAGCCGAGACGTCTTCTTTTTTTTTTTTTTTAAGATTTTATTTATTTATTGGGAAGGGGGGACATGCCAGCATGAACAGGAAGAGGGACAGAGGGAGAAACAGACTCCCCCCTGAGCAGGGAGCCCCACACGGGCCCAGTCCCAGAACCCTGAGGTCACAACCTGACCCGAAGGCAGATGCTTAACCCACCGAGCCACCCAGGCGCCCCCAGCCCGGACTCCTGATCTAACACAGAAGAAGCTTGGCACAGCACACGTGCCTCTCTCAGAGTCCCCGAATCTGGAAGTGGCCGAGTTGGGGCCCAGAACCCGGATGTTCTGAACCTCGTCCAGGCGCCTCCTCTGCTGTTCCATTGCACTACATCCTGGAAGAAGGAAGAAGGTGATGTTAGTAGAAGGGTTTCCTGGAAGAAGGTTATTATGTCTCTTCAGCTCATTGGAAACACTGTGGGAATTGTCTGATGTAGGTTAGACGGTTTTATGCGTGAAGGACTAAGATAGAGGGGGAGAAGGTTGAAGGCCGTGGAGTCTCGGTGCGGAGAAAGTGGCCCTCCATGCCACCCCCACTGGTGTTAGATCCGGGGCCTAACCACCTGTCCCTTTGCAGAGTCCCACAGATCGTTCTCAACATCGACCTGGCCCCGACGATCCTGGACATTGCTGGGCTCGACACGCCTCCCGATGTGGACGGCAAGTCCGTCCTCAAACTTCTGGACCTGGAAAAGCCAGGTAACAGGTGTGTCAATTTGCTTTCCCTCAGCCAGCCCCAAGCACCCCGGTAGCCAGAGCCAGCCAGCAGCTGAAAGTATGCCTTGCCCAGGAGAATCACGGCAAGCTGAGACTGTCTTGGCTGTTTGTGAACAGTGTATTGATGGAGATGCAGTCTTGGTCTGCGGGAAGCGAGAGGTGTTTCTTTAAATAAACTGTGAGCACAGATCCATGTGGAAAAACGTCCAGATGCCAACAGTAAATATTATTATTTTGCTTTCAGGTTTCGAACAAACAAGAAAGCCAGAATTTGGCGTGATACATTCCTCGTGGAAAGAGGGTAATTACTGGTTCCTGGGGCGCTTCTGGGAACCAGGCCTAGTGGGCAGCTCTCCCTGCTGGGTATTTTTCCCCCTTATTCCGGTTTACTAAGCACGCAGATTTCATAAGCCTAGTCACAAGATTGAATGGTTTGCTACTCATTCTCCACTGATGAACACAGTAATAATTGTTGCATCAGAATTGTTAAACATAAGTTCTCATACGGTGGGACCAAAGCCCTTACTGTTGCTTTTTCGACCTCGGGGTCTGAATCGGACCAGTTGACTTTCTCAGCCTTCCTTCCAAAGTCCTGCCTGGCCCTCTCCTTTCTCCTTCCTTTCCTTAAGTGCCTTTCCTAGTTTTAAACACAAATATATGAGACTGTCATTTCCAGAATCCCTTCTGGGTTTCCCCTTTTGATTCATAATCCTCATTGTCTTGTTTTTTTCTGTACACACATTGAGAAAAAAGCATTTATATGACTGTAAAGCTAAACATTTATGCCCAAAGTTTTGAAATTAATGCTTTAAGGGAGATAATCATTCTTCATAGTGCCCAGGTTATAATTTTCACAAAGGACTCAGCAAATGTTGAGCTCCTGTGGATAAGATCTTACTATCTATTTCATGCCATTTGAAGAATGTGGAGTCATGCTACAGGGGAGAAAAAGAGAAAAGGCAAAAGATGCTGGGTGGGTAAATCAAGTCATTTCTCACATCAAAAACTTCTTCTTTTCTGTCAAAGGAAGTTTTTACGTAAGAAAGAAGAATCCAGCAAGAATATCCAACAGTCAAATCACTTGCCCAAATATGAGAGGGTCAAAGAATTGTGTCAGCAGGCCAGGTACCAGACAGCCTGTGAACAGCCTGGGCAGGTGAGTGACATGGCTTGTCTTCACCACAAGTCACATGCATCTGCATTTCTAATTTTAACAATTTCAACATAAAAAGTAATGTACATTTATGTGTAAATAAACTTTTCATAACGGTCATGGAGCCCTCACTGTGAGAGCTCTCCTCTGACTGAGAACTATCCAACTGGTCTAAGCTGGGCCAATGGCTCCTCATCACTGCTTGGGCTCCCTTCAGTGAAAAAACGATGGTGTCCTCAGAGAGTGCTAGATATCCACCCAACTAGCCAACATCAGTTCAACATATTGGACATGTGAAATGGGTAGTCAGGTTAGAAAGATCAGAAACTTGGTTCCATCTGAAGAGTAGCCACCACCCCTCAGATTCTTGTTAACTGGTTATCAAGAAGGGTCAAGAGGCTACTTAGTCAAGAGCAGGGGAAGATGCTGAGCTTCTGGGCAGTGAACCACCCAAAAGACATGCTGGAGTCTTCCCATCCTGTACTAAAGTCAGATGTTATCTAACCCACAGAGGAGGATAGAATCTATGACCAAGATTGGGAAGTGAAAAGGGAAGCCATATTGTGTTTGTTTATTGTTTCTACTTCTGCTCACAAAATTTCTGACATCATCTATTTCATTAGAATGAATTCTTTTTATTAATAGAAATATTACTACAGATGGGGTGCCTGGGTGTCTCAGTGGGTTGAGTGTCTGACTCTTGATTTCAGGGGAGGTCATGATCTTGGGGTTGTGGGATGGAGCCCCATGTCGGGCTCCGCACTCGATGGGGAGTCTGCTTGAGTTTCTCCCTCTGTCCTCCTGCCCCTACCCACTCCTTTCTCAAGTAAATAAATACATCAAAAAAAAAAAAAGAGGGGTGCCTGGGTGGCTCAGTCATTCAGCGTCTGCCTTCAGCTCAGGTCATGATCCCAGGGTCCTGGGATCGAACCCCGCATCAGGCTCCCTGCTTGGCAGGAAGCCTGCTTCTCCCTCTTCCACTCCCCCTGCTTGTGTTCCCTCTCTCGCTGTGTCTCTCTCTGTCAAATAAATAAATAAAATATTTTTTAAAAAAAGGAAAAGAAATATTACTATAGAATTAAGGACTACCCAGAACACCAACTATTATTATTAAGAACTAAAGAAATACCATGTGATGAATTAACACAGTCCTGTTTCTAAGGAAAGTGAGAACATATGAACACTAAGTACTTTAAACACTCTTGATTGATATCTATGCGAGCTGAAAGAAGTATTGTATCATCATGAGAGAGGAACTGCCTAAGTCATTGAAACAAAACTGAAGGAAAGTGAAAAATAATAGTTATTACGCATTTGTCTTATATAAAGCACTGTACATGGAGTTTGATATGTGTTAGCTCAGTTTAAGCCTCACATCCATCCAGTGAGGTAGGCACTGCTGTCCCATTTATAAATGGGCAGCTGGTGAGTGCAGAACTGGGATCCAAATGAGTTATAGGATCATAGGATTCAAAAACTCAGGCCACTTGCTGCCTTCCAAGGTAAGTTACGTTAACGAGGCAAAGAGAAGTTCACATCTTTGTGAGTCCTTTTTTCTCTTTAATTTATCTGACCTCAAGATATCCATGCAATTAGCCAATAGCAGTACAGGGTATCAGGCACATGAAATGGATAGTGCAGTTATTAAAATGGCCTCATAAATGTAGGGCGTCACACATTTATACTCATGATACATTCACAATAAACAACTTGATCCTCATACTTTCTGCATTTCCTCATGACTTCTTGTGCTCAGGGATTCCTTTGAAATACAAAAAGGTGGGGAGGGAGGTTGTTGAAGGAAGGGATAAAACCAGGCCCTCGTGGCATACTAGTAAGTCTTAATTTTCAAGTGTTTAGTGGAGAAGCTTAGACTTATGCACTATATTTTAATATGATGTCTTCAAATCCTTCTTAAAGAAGCTCTAAGTATTATTATAACTAAAACCTCAGAATTGTTTTGTAGTTCTAAAATGATTTTTACAAGCCAGCCTCAATAGACTAATTTACTTTTATTCAAGAGTTGGAAATGTTTGGCGTTAAATATATCTCATGCCAATTGGTGATTTTGTTACTATTTTAGCCTTCTAAGTAGCAAGCATTATAGCCATTTGAGAATAAGGTACACTGCCTACCTTTCAGTATACAACTTTGCAAACCACTCCATATGGCTTGCCCTGAAATTTCAATATATGTTCTAAAGGGCAAATGTAGTATAAACTAGATTATGGCATTTTGGCACAAGCTCTTCACTCTTGTGCTAAATGCTGTAACTATGTTAAGAACTTCACTTTGCTTTTTCATATTTTTCTAAACTTGTTTTGACCCCACAAAATGCTTTAGTATCTAGTTCCCTGGAATTCTCCTCTGCTGCTTTATTTCGATATGAATCTGTCTGAATTTAGATTATATCACATGGTTATATGAAAATATTAGCAACAATTTCTTTTAGAAGTGCCTGAATTATTAGAACAGAGAATCACACTGTACCCCAGATGGCAATCTCTTTCTATAGGTGATGCTCAAACCATAGCTTAAAAATCCAAGAACTTCCAGAAAATTTTGAGGCTCTTCAAGTCAATTATACAATCTGTGGGTCAAACCTGATAGCTCTGTTGTGTTCTACAGAATCTTTATGTTTTGGCCTTTTGCTTTTTCTGTCTGGCTACTTTGAAGATTATCTTTTTAGTTACAATATCAGTGACTTTAAAAAAGGAAGAGAAAAGTCCAGAATAATAAGATTGTTTTTTCTGGATCAAGACATCAGTTAAGGCTAGAATTAACTCTAATCTAATCTCTTCCCTTGACACTGATTTCACACCTGGCCTGTGCCCTGCGTCTCTTCCTCTGACCAAGGTTAACTGCCGGCATTCAAAGACAACACAGTCTTCTCTTTGGTTTGACTCTGTATGGGATATAGAAGAAAAACCCACACTATCAGCGACATTCTCGTCACTTTTAACCCCCAAAGGGGTCATGTATTTCCCCCATCCAACCATACCCCCATACCTGGTCACCTAAGGATTGTTTGGCAGGGTCAGTGTGGATGCATGAAGGAGGTAAATGAAGGAAAGAGAAATACGACATCACAAAGTTTGGATTAGAATATTGGCATCCGCTACTGTTTAGTTGTGTGTTTAGGGACTGCATTCTTAAGAGTCTCAGGTTTCTATCCCTAAAGCTAAGAAAATTAATCTCAGTCTTGTAAGGATTCTGTGATAGCATATATGTAAAGTGCTAGATGAATTATAAGGCAATGTGTGAATGTTGGGTGCTATTTCTGTTCCGGGCCATCGTACCTGCTTTTTCATTCCTATGAAGGCAACAGGGAATTAAAATGGGCTGGAATCCCAGACGTTTGGCAATACTTCTTCACTTTGTGAACAGAGCAACCAGCAGGGACTAATTAAGACAGCGTGGACATATGTGTTTGCATTACTTCTGTGTTCCTGAATTAATATGAGGCTGAGTATGAATTCCCGCCACTCTCTCTGCTGGCGTTACACCCCCAAGCACATCACGTACAGATTTATATATGACACACTACACACATACTACACACACACACACACACACACACACACACACACACACGCACGCAAATCTCAACGTCTATCTGAAAAGACTTTGGCTCAACAAAGAACACACATCAGTGATGCTCCATTCTGGCTGCACCCTAGAATCACCTGGGCAGCTTTGGAAAATATCAATGTTGGGACGCCTGGGTGGCTCAGTCATTAAGCGTCCAACTTTTGGTTTCGGCTCAGGTCATGATCTCAGGGTTGTGAGACTGAGCCCCACATTGGGCTTCGCACTGGGCGTGGAGCCTGCTTAAGGTTCTCCCTCTCCCTGTGCCCCTCTCCTCTCTAAAGAACAATAAAAAAGAAAATATCAACGTATAGCCTCCCCCCAAACCAATCAGATGAATAGGTCTAAAGGTGAGACCAAGGCATCTGTATTTGTTAACAAAGTTAAGAACCACAGGTCTAGAGCCAGAGAATGTCGAAACTGGAAGGAGTCTTAGAAATCTTCCAGTTGAGGGACGCCTGGGTGGCCCAGATGGTTAAGCATCTGCCTTCAGCTCAGGTCATGATCCCAGGGTCCTGGGAGTGAGCCCCACATCAGGCTCCTGGCTCAGCGGGGAACCTGCTTCTCCCTCTCCCTCTGCCTCTCTCCCTCCTCATGCTCTCTCTCTCTCTCTCTCTCTGTATTTCTGTGTCTCAAATGAATAAATAAAATCTTAAAAAAAAAACACAAAAAACTTCCAGTTGAATGGTATCCTTTTCCTAATAAGGAAATACAGATCCAGAAAACTTAAGCTACAACCCAAAAGTCAGAACCTGCAACTCTTCACTCCATGCTTAATCCTTTCTTTCCCAGAACATGCTGCCTCTATAAAAATGTTACATAGTAGATTTTCTCTTTGAAATTATAAATGGCATTTGTCTGGCTGGAACCATGGAGCTTAGGACCCACTCACAGCATCTAGGGAAGTGTGGTTCCCAAACAAGACTGCACATCAGAATCACAGAGGCAGCTTCACAAATGTTGATGTTCAAGCTTCACTCCAGACAAAGGAAAACAGAACCGCTGGGGATGAGACCCAGACATCAGGGATTTTTTTCAAGCTCCTGCATGATTCTTTTAAGCAGCCAGGACTGAGAATCATTCATGCCAGGAAAGCGTTACTATATTTTTCGTTTTCTAGGTATAGATATTGACTCCTTAACTAGGAGTTACATAAAAGAGAAATTCCCTAGGCATTCAATTTTGGAGTACATTTTATATATTCTCTGTCATTTGAAAAAAAACAGCTTGTTTTTTTCTTTGATAAAGCAAATTTCACGTCCTTTGTGAGTTAAGTTCCAGCAACGTTGCAATTTTGTTTGCCTTTCTACTATTTGTATCAATATGAGATCAAAGATTTGTTTAAAGAACCCCAGATCAAGCAAACGGATACTACTTGTGAAATTAGAATGTAGCTTGTTCAATGTACTGGTTTAGCTCCAGGATTTATGTTCTCATCCCAAAATTATCCCTCTGACCATAGATCCCTTGACCTTTTGTGACCAGCTGCAGAGCAGGAATAAAAGGCATTTACCAGTAAGACCTGGCAAGTTTGCCAGGAACTGACAGCCTGTTTCCAGAAACTCACTGAGCCCTGGTTAAAATTTCAGCATGGCTCATAGACACTTCCCCACGGCGCTCCTTATTCCAGAGGGCGGGCCAAAAGGGCCGAGCCCCAGTGCCACCCTCTGGCTGAATACTTGTCTGCATGGAGCTCAGCATGGATGGCCCAGCCTCAAAGCCTCCCCGCTTCAACCTGCACTGAAGGACATTTCCGAGTAGTTGTGCATCTCAGTGGTTTGGCTTCTGTGCGTTTTTCAGAATACAAACCGCAGGCTTAAATGCCAAACCATATTTAATGATGTCCCAAACAAGTCAGAAAAAGACAAACATAAGGCCATTTTACTTATAAACTACCTAATGTGGCCACACCCGATTTAATTTATGCTCTTGTTTCCCACTGCTCCAGGACACAGCCTGCTCAGGGCAGGATCCCCTCCTCCCTGCTCATTAACAGAGCATTCGCTCTCTCTGCGTGTAAGCTGTTGCCTCTGCCTTCCCAAATTCTAGTCCCTCCGCCAAGGCAAACTGGAAGCCTCATCTTCTACCCCAAACCGTTCTTTTTTATTGGGGTTCTAGTCAATTGGGATTTCATCCTGGGTCCACTGCTTGCTTGCTACGTGACCATGGGCAAGTTACTTAATCTAACTCTGCCTCAGTTTCTTCATCTTGAAAATGGGCATAATAATAGCATCTGCCTCAGAGGGTTGCAGTAAAGATTATAAGAGGTAAGTGTATTACACATCTGAACCAGTACCTGGCACGTAATAAGCACTCGACAGATACTGGCTATCACTTGTTGGCCAAGGTCAGTGTACCAATTTTGCTTTCCCCAAACTGCAAGAACAATACTTCTTTCAACCTTCCATTATTGACTTTTACGAAGGATTATCCAGATGAAAATCTAAAGGAGGAAACATTTTCTTCTATTTCTCTTTCCTTTCCACTTTCCCTCCCCTCTCTCCCATCTCACCTCATCTCAAAGAAGACAGGAGATAAATCTCCTCAGCACAAGTAACGCTACTTATATTGGTGAGAAAATTTGACAATGGCTTCAGCTAAGTGGCAATATGAACGAGGATATTTATATGGTATTTTTATATTCCCAGTGTTGAGGAAAATTCTAAATACACGTCCACAGGCAGGCAACTGTTTCATGATGTTGGTACTGGCCCGAGGGATAATCAGGTTATCTGAAAATTACTGTATAGTTGTTATATTTCAGAGAACATGATTTGACCTGCATTACGACTAAATCCACATAATAAGACATATAATAATGAAGAAATAATCCCTGTGTGTTGTAACCAAATTTTTTGTTTCTTGCTCATGAATATGGGCATAAGTAGGCATAAATAAGAACATAGAACATTCTTGATCAATCTGAGAAATATATGCAATTGACAATGTAGAAACTATCACAATTATCTAGTAGTTACTTCAGGAAAGGGAAGTAACCAGTCTATCTGCATCTAATATTGTCCTAGACATTTAACACAGAACATTTTATACTTGCTCAAGGACATATAGAGATGTGAGAAAGCTGATATTCAAATCCAGATTTTTCTAGCTTGTAAGTCCAGACTTTTGCCACTGAGCCACATCCATATGGATATAAAATGCCATCCTCAAGTCCCAGGAGGAATATAGGTGATATTCACCGCTACAAAATCCTACTCCAATAAATGAATTATGGTAGCACTGTAGGTTGTAGTGATAATTATATAAAGTGCTCTAGACCAGTATCTGGCATCAGGTAAGAATTCCATAGATGATGATAATAATGGTGATAAAGATGGTGTTTAAGGAAATTGTTTGAATGGCATTTGTCCTATTTCTCATTAGGTTTGATTCCACCAAACGAGCTGCACACATGAATCCTTGTGTGCAGGATGAATCTTCTTCATCACGTGTTTTTTACATAGAAACACATACAACCAATCAAAGCTACTAAGACATGATTACTAAACAGAGTGATCTGATGCTGAGCTAACTTCAGGGAACAATTCAGGAGTATGAGACATGGTCCTTGCCTTTAATTCCAAATTCCAGTGTGGTTGGAAAGGCTAAAATGAAATCATAATAACTTAAAAAATTATTTAAATAGTTTTATCGAGCCCCTCGCTCGCCGAACGCATGCAGAAATCGCTGTGGAATGAATGTGCGTGAAGTGATTGGCACAGACGGAGTCAGAGAGGCAGGAGAAAAAATTGAGATGATGTCCCACAAAGTGGTAAGGGAATTTACAGATGGGGCGAGTGGTCGGGGAAGATGGAGACGGTCGGATCTGGCAGTTAACCGATTTGCTGATAAACTTCAAGAGCGTAGATAAGAGGGGACCAGTAGATAGCTGTATCTCGGCGTGGGTTCTTGCTTAACAAAGCACGTCTCGGAGGCTGAGCCCGTGTCCCATGAGCAGATGCCTCGCTGGGTCCGGGCTCCCATTTGATCGCTGCAGCTTTTCTGCAATGCCAAGTCATCTCCTCTCTTTTGAGCATTTAAGTGGCTTGAGGCAAGAGTTTCAGAACAATTCCCTGAAAGCTCTCTTCCTTCGCCTCCCTCTGTCAACTCTCTAAGTCAGGCGACCATGGTAGTTGCAGTAATTTCAAGGGTTTATTGCTCAGCCATAAAAATTGTCATGATATCAAACCCCAAAATGACTGTGGCAAATGTGCAGTAATTACATTTCATTAAAATTCCTAGTATGCTTGCCACTAAGAAGATTTCAAAGCTGCTCACTAATTACTCTATCTAATAGGGTCTACGGCTTGTTCAGAGGGTCCACGGTATAGAAAATCATTGGCATTTTTCTCAGTTGCTCTTGTTTTATTTAAGAATGTGTATCGGGGTATGTATATAACCAGTATATGTGGGTCTATGCGTGTGTGTACATACGCATGCATTCACATATGTATGCATATTTAGTTTGTGAGATACATCATCAGTGCCCGGGATGGTGCCAGATCTCAGGTTTGGTTTAATTCATCTCTTCAGGAAAGAACACCACTTCCCTCATCTCTGCCCCATAGGACATTAGTGAGGAATTTGGCTAATGGGGAAATGCAGGTTGGATTCCAGATAGACCAAATCACTAAAAATTCTGCCTACACTTTCTGTTCTAGAGGAATCTACCTGTCACCTCAGGTCTTCCAGGCCAAAAAAAAAAAAAAATGTAGAGGTTTTTTTGTCCTTTTTTTTAATGCATCATGGTTATAAAACTAAGAAAGGTTTTCACTGTAGTTATGTGTTTTAAAAATTAATGTTTGTACTAAAATTGAAATAAATTCAAGCCACAAAAGACAGAAGGCCATTATTTTTTAAGAATAAAGTTAACCGTATTTTTCTCTTATAGAAAATAGGGCACTTCCTAAGCTGCTACTAGGCTGTAAGTAAACTCTGGGCCCACTGGCCATTTCTTTTGCTACCATAGGCATTAAGTAGTGAACTCTTAGTTTTTGAACACTGGAGTTAGAGATTACCTAGATAGATGGACAAGTCTTAAAGCATCTGGATGTAGCCAAATTCAAATCTGGAATGATACTCAAGCACCACGGATTCCCAAACTTTTCAGAGCTGTAAAAGCTTATGAATTATTTTGCTGACACTTCTTGTCACCAGGAATTCCGTAGGGCATATAGTTATTCCCCAATGGAGTTGTAGATCAGTTTCTGAGAGGTTTTATTTGAGAATCTCATGGCACCTCCTTGAGCTAATGGGACGTGTCTGGAAGTGCTACAAACCCAGGCTTAAAAACCACTGGTCTCCACAGTGAATGGCAGAACCATGGAGCAGGCCACACACGACTTTCTGCTCAACCTTTACAAAGACTAAGTTCTCTCACTTGTCAGCTGACTGTGGGGAGAAAGGAAGGAAAACTAGTTACTCTTACAGGAAGCACATGGTCCTGCCTGTAGAGACAAGCTGGTAGTGTTCCTCTGTTCAGCTGGAGTCATCTTCTGACCTGATTACATCAGTACATTTCTAGACACTGCATCCTTTGCCTACCTACACCCCAACATGCGTACATCCCTCTCAAAGATTCATCCACCTGAGCTACTTAGACCTAAATATATCTCTTTTGCCTCTGCCATGGGTTCCAGCTGCAAAAAGGTCCAGTAACCAGTTGCAAATTGAAAGCAATTGTTCTTAACCCCAACTGCACATTAAAATCACCAGGAGAGCTTTTGAAACTCCCAGTGCTCAGCCGTGTGTGAGAACCACTGAGCTCCCATAACTCCCCAGTGCCTAATCAAGTTGACTTTACTTGTTTTTTTAGTTCAGTCATCTCTAACTTAGTGAGTCTTCGACTGTTCTTGTCTGTGTTGCTTTTTCATGGCTTCGCAAATAGAATTAGTTGCCTTGTCTCTTGAGTCTGCTTGGAATGGAAATGATGGACATTCAAGATATGCTGGTCAAGTCAAAAAAGAAGATTGTAACCTGACATGGCTCGAAATAACCAAATGCAATAGCACCAAGAGTGTGTGGGGGCTAAAGCAAGATCAAAGCACAAGCGCTAGAAACCAGGGATTCAGGAACTCTATGGTAGAGGTGTCAGGCAGCTCTGATAATTCAACATTGACTGAGGGCATATGGCTCCAGTAAGAGAAAGTAAGCCAAGACTCTGCACCTCGGTCCACTGTGAATAGTCGCACCCCATTCTGTACGCGAGGGTCATTTGTCTGCTGACCAACATATCTGGGATCCTTGACTAAACTTTACCTTGCATTAGGTCACTTTGAGATGAAAATGTAACCCAAGGGATGGTGCAGGTACAAGGAGAGGGGCTGTTGAGATCATTTTGTGTGGTGCAGGGAAAACCATCTTTTATTCGACAATTTTTTATTTATTAAAAATATGTAACTGGCACAACAAATACATAATTTTATAGGTACTCTTGCTTTGGCCACTGTTTAGAAATGTGTCCATTTAAAGAAAAATATGAGTAATTGTATACAGGTGATAGTCACATATGGAACAAAAACCGGAGACAAAAGTTTGCTAACACCACAGGATAGATAGCATGTTGTAACAACCGTGGTCAGCTTCAAATCGAGGTCAGTGTTCTTCCCAAACTACCATTTGAGGGGGCGAGCGAGGGGAAGAGAAAAAGGAAGAGGAAGGTTATTAGGTCTTTAAGTAAGACATGGAGGATCCCGCGTGGAGCACTGGGTGTTATGCACAAACAATGAATCATGGAACACTACATAAAGAACTAATGATGTAATGTATGGTGATTAACATAACAATAAAAAAGTTTTTAAAAAAAGACATGGAGGATCCCATGAAATGCCCTCAAATTCGTGAAGTGCTCTTATTTCAGCCAGATTGATACTCAAGGAGCATGGGCAAGGGGGGTGCGGGGGACACTGAAGCCAATGCTGGGTCCTATTGATCTAGAATTGAGCCTGCAGTGTCTGCAGAGGGCATGGTAGAAGGCTCAAAGGAGAAAACCCAGGGCCAGCTCCCCCCATGCTTGGTCCCTTGGGGAGGTGAACAATGTCTCCTCCTGGGCAGCTCGCTCTGCTGGGCATGCAGGATCTGTAGAAGGCTATAGAAGAGGCATAGAGAAAACCTGACACGTTGGCTAACGCCTGGGGCATGTGAAAGCTGGCCCGCTCCATGGCAGACTCTGATTAAACTCATCTCTTGTCTTCTTCATGTGCCACTCTTCCCCAGTTCGAGGCCGGAACTCGGGGCCCGAGACCAAAGCAGCCAAGTGTGTTTTTCCAGAGAAGAGGGGTCTGGCGAAAACAGCCCCAACAGCTGTGCTCTGTGGCTTGGCTTTTATGTGTTTCGTTCAAGACTCTGTTTAGTCTGGATACTGGGGATTTATATATCAATTTTGGGCTCTAGTGTCATGGAGGTGGTTCTGATTTCCAGTGATTTCGTTGTCATCTGCAGTTGCCTACAATGAAAGAAGGAGCTAAGGGAACCAGGGGGCAACTTATGGCAGGCTCACTTAAAAGCCTGCCTTTCTTCCTCGGCTCTCCTTAAGGGGTTTCCCGTGCTTCCAAAACCTAAGACAGCAGTCCTTAATAAAAAACACCTGGAGCGGGATGGGTAACCGGCTTTCACGTTGGCTTTTGCAGAAGTGGCAGTGCATCGAGGACACCTCTGGCAAGCTTCGAATTCACAAGTGTAAAGGATCCGGGGACCTGCTCACGGTCCGGCAGAGCACGCGGAACCTCTACTCTCGCGGCTTCCCTGACAAAGACAAAGAATGCAGTTGCGGAGAGTCGGGTTATCGTGCAGGCAGAAACCAGAGGAAGAGTCAAAGGCAGTTCCTGAGAAACCAGGGGACCCCGAGTAAGCTGCAAGCAGGGACTCTCGCAGTGGAAGGCACAGTGCTTTGCAAATGGACAACAGGGAGACAAAAGGCTTGCTCCTTCTACATTTGAGATCTCATCGATGCATAGTTTTAGCGCAAAAAGCAAGGATTGTTCTGTTTAAAAGAGCAAAGCTAAGTTGAAATTTGGGGTTTGTGGACATTTTTAAATTAAGTATAAAATGAACATATATTCAGTAAAAGCACCAGACACAAACTATACACACACACACACACACACACACACACACACACACACGAAAGAACTATAAAAGGGTAACAGGTGTGGCTAGGGGCAGAGGGTATAGTTTAGGTTAGTTTTATTTTACATGAATGCTAATGTCCTGATTTGTCTGCCTTGAGCTGCTTTAAAAAAAAAAAGGAGGAAAATAAAAATTCAAAGTTTCATTGCTTATGCATTTAATAAGAAAAGCATAAACACTTTTTTAAAGGTACATCTGTTGTAAGACAGTTATTTTTTTTAGTTATGGTTGAATGGCAAGGTCAAACCAGTCAAATTCAATATGAAAACACTGCCTAGCATTTTCTTTATTAAAATTCTATCAGGCAACTATGAAATTCCTAGGATTATACAGATGGGAAAACCGTCTGGCACCTTCCATAAAAGAATGAGAGTCTAGTGCCATCTAGTGGCAGAATAGGAAAAGTGACTCATTTCTGTGGCAATTCTTTTCTATACTGGTTTGGAAATGAGTAAGATATATTTTCTGTGTCACTTTTTTTTTAAGTAGGCTGTACACACAACATGGGGTTTGAACTCACAACCCCAAGATCAAGAGTCACGTGCTTTACGGATTGAACCAGCCAGGTGCCCCCCACGTTGTAAATTAGGAAATCAAATCAATCACTAGAACAATAGAAGCTCTCAGCACTGGCTTTTTTATCCTGGACCCCGCAGATGGATTTTAGGGGATCGTGAGCCTTCTAACATTTTATCCAAAATGATAAGTCTATTCTGTGTGCATGTGCACATTTTTTCTGGATGTCCCTAACTTTCAACACACTCTTAAGGGAATCCGTGTGAATCCATAACCCAAAGGCTGAGAATGATTGATTTGGGAGATTTTTTTTTTTCCTCCCAGAGAGAAAGTGCCAGGTTTAATAAGTCACACAAAGATATCAAATGGAAAGCCAAAAAGGGACAAAGATTCCTGACACTCTCCCTTAACGGAAGCTGATTACCAGTGTTGGGCTTGGAGGAAGGGGCAGCCTCTTCTCTCCCCAGAGGTTAGATGTCACTCCACAGCAGTGACCATAAATACTGATTTTGTTCAACATTGAGCACAAACTGGAGATGTCTGGGGCCGCTTTTTCAAAGCACGTGGAACCTCACATATTTGAAGGCAGAAGTTGCTCGTGAGCACACTCAGGGGCCTGGTGACTGTCACAGAGGCCTTTCCTCTTCTGGAAACTGCCATCACAGCGGGATCCCGTGGCGAGCGCGATTCTGATTCCACACCCTGGGTGCTCCCCTTCTTCCTATTTTAGCAGCAGGCTGGAGAAAAGAGGCCCCGTGAGTATGCCCCCTCAGAGCCAAAATGCTTCTGATAAGGAGGGGCCAAGGTTTGCACTCTTGTCTAACACACTATGAGCCTTGAGCACGGTCTACGGTGACCAGAAAACATGCTGGCCTCCCCCTGGCATTGCCCTCCATCTGCCAGATATTAAAAGTCAGATGGCTGATAAAAAGCATTTGCAAAATTTAATTTTTCTCTATTCTTTGTACAAATAGAAGGTATCGAGAGCATTTACCCTTTTAAAAAAACAGCCCAGTGTTGTGGAAAGACTGCAGCCTTTAGAATCTGGTAGATTAGAGTCCTAGTTCCCACAGCTGTTGGCTCCATAACCTTGCAAAATGTAGGTAGCACTCAGAGCTTCAGTTTTCCCATCCTTAAGAATCATCACACCAAATTTATGAGCCTGTTCTATCTAATAAGTCTTTTTAATATGAGGATTTATTATAATAAAACAGGTCTTCCAAGATCATGGATCAGAGATAAGTATGAGGTGAATAATACATAGCAAAAGCCCAATCAATGATAGTCACTATTATGATTAGTACCATAATTGGGAATATAGTTTTATCCAAACAAACTGCCTTAGCAGTTCGCGTTGAAAATGCAGTATGGAAGTTCACAGCCTGCTGTGAGTGGAAAGGAACTTAGACATCCCCCAGACGTACCCCCCACTGGGGACAAAGGACTGAGGCCCAGGGGAGCATGCCATCCACCATGCTGCTATGCAGCACCCAAGCTCAAAGAAGAGCCCAGCCCTCCCAACGTGAATCCCAGTGGGCTGCCTGCAGCTCCCCAATGCCCCTCCACAATGCAGTTTAAACTGCTTGCCCTTCCCAGAATGCTCACTGAGCCAGGTGGTGCCTTTCCTCCCTCCTAAACTACACCTGGACATCCATATTAATGTGTCTTCCCTTATTTCCAGAGTACAAGCCCAGATTTGTCCATACCCGGCAAACACGTTCCTTGTCAGTCGAATTTGAAGGCGAAATATATGACATAAACCTGGAAGAAGAGGAATTGCAAGCGTTGCGACCGAGAAACATTGCCAAGCGCCATGATGAAGGCCACAGGAGGCCCGGAGGTGCCCAGGCTGCCAGCGACGGGGACGTGATGCTGGCAGACAGAGACAATGCCCTGGGCCTGCCCACCTCCGTCCGAGTGACTCACAAGTAGGAAGGCTTTAGGTGTTCACGGCGGCTGAATTCCCAGTCATGCCCCCCTCCCCATTATCCCTGTTTGGCTTCTTTATCAAGAGTGTTATCACTCAGCCGTACAGGGTCCGGAGGCTGGCCTACAGAACAACTGGGATTTTTAAAGAAGCAAGGGGGAGTCCAAACAGTCGTACATTTGGACACATGCTTTGGGTTGGGTTTCACATGAAGGCTGATCAGCTGGGAATTTAGCTAGAGTGGTTCTGTCACATGTTTGTGGGTTTTTTTTAAAGATTTTATTTATTTATTTGACAGAGAGAGACACAGCGAGAGAGAACACAAGCAGGGGGAGTGGGAGAGGGAGAAGCAGGCTTCCCATGAGCAGGGAGCCCAATGCAGGCTCGATCCCAGGACCCCGGGATCATGACCTGAGCCGAAGGCAGATGCTTAATGACTGAGCCACCCAGGCGCCCCGGTTCTGTCACATCTTAACTTAGCAGGCATGGAGCTCTGCCCTTGAACAGTTACCTTTGTGGGAGTCTAGGGAACAGATGGAAACCATGACTGTCACTGTAGAGGCTCAGAGCAGTTGTATACTCGTAGCCCAAGGGAAGACTGCGGGTCCTAGAGAAGCTCCCAGAGAGGTGGGATGTGTTGGAAATGGACATAAGATGCAGAAACACCTAACTAACCTGGGCAGATCCCAGAGAGCACGGAGGGTCTCGGGAGTCGTGGAGACAGGGAAGGAGGCGATTATCCCACAGCTGTAATGAACCACCTTCGTTCTCCATTTCCTTCCAAAATCCAGCTACTCTCTTGATAGAGAAAAATTTTCTTTCTGAATTTATTAGCAAAGTTTTTTCCTCTCTCTCATTCCATCACTTTGGGGAGGCCTGGTATCATGACCTCTGGCAGGATTTTTATCTTTGGGACTGGTCTTCCCATGCCTGTACAGTTGATCTTGAACAAGGCAGGGGTTGGGGACACAGACCCTCCCCCCACCCCCACGGTTGAAAATCCACGTATAGTGTTTGACTCCCCAGAAACTTAACTACTAGTGGCCTAGAGCTGACCAGAAGCCTTAGTGATAACATAAACAGTCGATTGACCCATATTTTATATATATCATATACTTATTCTTACGATAAAGTAAGTCAGAGAAACAGTGTTATTAAGAAAACCATAAGGAAGAGAAAATATGTATACAGTACTGGCTGTGTTTATCCAAAAAAAAAAAAAATCTACCTATATGTGACCCCATGCAGTTCCAGCCTGTCGTTCCAAGGTCAACTATAGTTGTTAGAGTTATACACTAGGAGACTTAGATCAGGATTTGTGTCTCTTTCAGTATTGATCGACCCTTTATCCCAACTTTTCTCTATCCCTAGGGCTGTTTCTTTGCTTCAAACTGAATGGGATACTTGAGGCAGGCTCTTTGTAACAAAACGAATGGGATCAATAACCCCCTTCTAACTGCATGGCTCTAATCAGACAACTTACTTCCATTATAACTGTGGAAACTTCCACTTCCCCTACAGTAGTTGATGAGACTCTCAACACTAGCGTTTTCTGGTGGTAGCTGCTCCTGGGGACGTGAATATTGAACGTTGCTATGAAATGGGATCTTAGTAAGGGTCTCTCTCTGACACCATCCTTACCCCAGCCGCTGGCCAAGAGACATTCCTACGTATCCTTCCTTGTCTATGGCTCAACTTCAAACTACTGCTTGCTTCCAAATTAAGAGTTTAGAAGACAATTATTTTCCCTTTGCTATTTCTAATGGGTTTAAACAAATATTCGCATATAAACCTATTTCTAATGTTTTTGGTTTGTTTGTGTTTGCAGATGCTTTATTCTTCCGAATGATACAATCCACTGTGAGAGAGAACTATATCAATCGGCCAGAGCCTGGAAGGACCACAAGGCATACATTGATAAAGAGGTTAGCCACGGCTGCACGATTGGAAGGTGTATTCCAAATGCGAACTCGGCTCACCAGCCCCCCGGTGACTGGTGGGGCTCGCTGTGTGTCCACTTCATTTTTTTTTTACAATGACAATTATGTGAAAAATAGGGTAGCAAGGTATTTATCTTTCCCTGGGGATGTAGTGATCGACCTGCCTGAAAACAAAATAGGGTGTGAGAAAAAGTAGTGGGGATTGGCTCGATGACCTGTTGAAATCTCCATGAGGAAATGATCCAGTCGTAAGTGAGGCATCTGTTAATGTTTATGTACAGCACATCAGCAGGAACATCGTGATAGACATACTCTGTGCTCAGTTTCTTTCCAAGTTAATTATCATCTCAGCAGAATAGCTGAAATTACGGAACACAGAAAACAAGGTGAAAAGAGGGGCACCCGGCATAGGAAATCCTGATCTTCAAATGTCATTGTTCAAATATGTGTCTTCCAGATTGAAGCCTTGCAAGACAAAATTAAGAATTTAAGAGAAGTGAGAGGACACCTAAAAAGGAGAAAGCCAGAGGAATGTGCCTGTAGCAAACAGAGGTGAGTGTGCAGCTACCTCATGGTCTTACTTCCAAACTTGTGTTTCCACAAGCTCCAGGGATAAGCACTGGACTTGTTTCTCTCTTATACCAATAGAAAGTTTGGTAAACTGAATTTGTTATCATATACTGTAATGACCTAAACTCTTGGTCAAATGAAATATGTCCTAAACCTAAGGTGAAGGTTAAAAATCCCCATTAAGCTAAGATAGTTAAAGTAATCACTTGCCTTCTATTCTTCTTTCTGTTTAAAAAGTGAATTGTCGGGGCGCCTGGGTGACTCAGTTGGTTAAGCATCTGCCTTCAGCTCAGGTCATGATCCCAGGGTCCAGGGATTGAGCCTCACATCGGGCTCCCTGCTCAGTGGGGAGTCTGCTTCTCTCTCTGCCCCTCCCTCCTGCTCTGCTCTCTCTCACTCTCTCTCAAATAAATAAATAAAATCTTTAAAAACAAAATAAAATAAAGTGAACTGTCTGATCCAATGTGAGACTACGAAGACTCACTTTTTAATCTTCTTGCCCGTAGCTATTATAATAAAGAAAAAGGTGTAAAAAAGCAAGAGAAGGTGAAGAGTCATCTCCACCCATTCAAGTAAGTGAGTCTCTGTTTTCCGCATTTGCTGGGAGTGGAGGACTGTCCACTGGGCACTTCTGAAATGTAGTAGGGACCCCTGTCTTCCAAGTGGTGCTGCTTCCAAGCAAGCAGATTTAGCCAGGAGGACACAGAGCTCAAGAAGTTGAAAACAAAGCCCACACCTTGCCAAGAGACTATGGGGATGCTTTTGGAATCCTTGAGAGGGAGACACGAGGAGTTCTGCTCTAATTCTATGTGTGTTTTCTGTCGATGTATGGGATGGTAACTGGATTTTATTCTATGCACTGCTTTTTATGAACAGTGATTGGGAAATGGGACCGTCTTGATTAGGTTGGTGTGTTCCATAGAGTAGTCTGCAATCGTGCTGAATACTGAACGTTGGGAGAAATATACATATTTTTAAAATAACAGTAAAATTTGCATGTGAAGGGGATTTAGTTTTGAGCCTCAACAAAAATTGAGCCCTTTATGGAAAAAACAAAATAATAACAAAAGGAAATTCTTTCCAAGTCATCTAACCCTGCTAACTATTGACTTTATGGCTGATGAGTACCAAGTCCCCACGGAGTTAAGCCATTTGTCCAAATGCTGTGGCTAGCGGGATCCAGGGATTCATGCTGACATTTATTTCCACCAGTGTTTCCATGTAAATAAGGAAGAAAATGTTGATCCTTCCAGGCTCAGTAAAATTCTAAGAGAGTTGTCACTTCATGAGTTTGTCTTCACTCTTGCCAATTATAGTTCAAGGCCCTCTGTGAAAAATAAGTCATCTATTATTGTGTGTCTGCCTATTTGTGTGAGATTCGTAACAATGATAGTATTTTTCATTGGGAAAGTGCTTTCTGACCATGAACACATCCCTTCTGTTGGAACAGGGAAGCTGCTCAAGAAGTAGACAGCAAGCTGCAGCTTTTCAAGGAGAACCGTAGGAGGAAGAAGGAGAGGAAGGAGAAGAAACGCCAGAGGAAGGGAGAGGAATGCAGTCTCCCTGGCCTCACCTGCTTCACCCACGACAACAACCACTGGCAGACGGCCCCATTCTGGAACTGTAAGTATTGTGTGGTTTTTGGTATGCGGGTGTTTTGCTTTAAAAATATTTTTCTCAGTTTTGGGGTGCCTGGGTGGCTTAGTGGGTTAAGCATCGAATCTTGGTTTCGGCTCAGGTCACGATCTCAGGGTTGTGAGATCCAGCCCCACATGGAGCTCCTCACTCAGCGTGGAGACTCTCCCTCTGCTTCTGCCCCTCCCCCCACTCGTGCTCTCTAAATAAATAAAATCTTTAAAAAAAATAAATATTTTTCCCAGTTTTATTGAGATATAATTGACACACAGCACTGTATAAGTTCAAGGTGTACCACATAATGACCTGACTTCTGTGTATTGCGACATGATGACCACAGTAAGTTCAGTTAACATCCGTCACCTCATCTGAGTTGCCAGTAACTGCCGCCATGCAGAGAGACAGAACCTCACACTACAGTTACTAAGACTAGGGCTTCAGCAGCATGAAACCAGGGATCTGGAATGATTCAAGAGGAGAGCATCATATTATTTTCTGTACTGGCAACTAGAATGATCTTGCCAAAAATTACAGTTTTCTTTGGAAATTTGTTTTTGTATTTTATTTGGAAATGCCAAGTTCGCCCTGGGTGTTTCTCCTGATGGTGTTATTTCACATACTGCCCAGCTCCTGGCAGAGTCCCTACCCAATAAGACTGGGTTTACTTAGGGCGCCTGGGTGGCTCAGTTGGTTAAGCGACTGCCTTCAGCTCAGGTCATGATCCCGGAGTCCCGGGATCGAGTCCCACATCGGGCTCCCTGCTTGACGGGGAGTCTGCTTCTCCCTCTGACCCTCTTCCCTCTCGTGCTCTCTATCTCTCATTCTCTCTCTCTCAAATAAATAAATTAAAAAAAAATTAAAAAAAAAAAGACTGGGTTTACTTACATCTATTACTAAATAACTAAATAAATGGACGAACACTCTTACCTCGAATAGATTTTGTTTCTGCTTTATTTCATACCATGCTCTAAGTGTAATAAAAGGAAGTGAAAACCCCTTCAATGCAGGGGCTGTAGTCTAATTCTCAGTCCTTTTTGGAACCTAGCACCATGCTCACAAAAGAATAGGAACTCTACAAAATACACGGTTTTACATGGAATTGCTGATGATATGGAATAATAACAATTGTGCGCTTTTTTTTTTTTTTTTTGGAGAGAGAGAGCGCAAGCGCCCGTTTGGCAGGAAGGCAGAGGGAGAGGGAGAGAGAGAATCTTAAGCAGGCTCCACACCCAGCGCAGAGCCCAATGCAGGGCTCGATCTCAGGACCTTGAAATCATGACCTGAGTCAAAATCAAGAGCTGGACACTTAGCCAACTGAGTCACCCAGGTGCCCCAACGATTGTACGTTTTTAAAATTCACACTTACATGTGCTTTAGTGGCCTATGCACAGTATTAACTGAGGTTATCTAGGAATAGTGCCCTAAATTTTTGTGACACATCATCTGATTGAAGGCTTACCATCCCAAGGAGTAGCTAAAACTACAAATCTTCTCATTGAAAAGATCCCAGGATACCACCTGGGGCAGTGTTTCTCAAAGTGGGATTTGGAGACTCCAGGAACCCAAGACCATTTTTGGGGTTTTGGGACCTATCTCTGAAGATTTTTGTTTTATCTGTCCATTCTGATGCTTTTTGATTTCAGTGCCAAGTTTGCATTTTCATTTCCAGCCACTTCAAGGCCAAGTGAACTCTTAAACTCATAGCATTTCACTTTTAATCTTGTTCCCTAAACTGGGGCGTGAGGATCCCTGAGGATCATTCAGGTTGCGGGGGTCCATTCCCCACCAAATTCTGGGCTGGGGCACAGGAAACACAACAATCTGAAATATCATTTCTGTGGGGCAAGGATGAATAGATGGAGCAAAGTGGATCTTTAGGGCAGTGAAACTACTTTGTATGACACTATACTGGTGGATACATGGCATTATACATTTGGCAAAGCCCATAGAACATACAACACCCAGAGCAAACCCTAATGTAGGCTGTGGACTTTGGGTGATGATGTGTCAATGTAGGTTCATCAACTGTCGCAGATGCATTACTGTTGTGAGGGATGTTGATAGTGGGGAAGGTTGGGCATCTGTGGAGATGGGGTAGTCTCTAGAAAGTCTCTGTGTCTTCTGCTCAGTTTTGTTGTGAACCGTTTTATGCTCTAAAAACTCTATTAAAACAAAATTTGAAAAAATTTCTCATTCATTGTTTAAAACATTTTTTCAGCTTAAGGGGATAGTGTATTTAATATTAGATGGGGGGGGGGAACCTGGGTGGCTCAGTCAGTCAAGCGTCTGCAGCTCAGGTCGTGATCCCAGGGTCCTGGGATCAAGCCTGAGTCAGGCTCCCTACTCAGCAGAAAGTCTGCTTCTCCTTCTTTCCCTCTCTCTTTTTCTCACTCTCTCTGTCTCTCAAATAGATAAATAAAATCTTAAAAAAAAGATACTGGATAGGGGGTTAAGCAGCATGTAATGGTTAAGAGTATACCCTCTAGGGGCACATTGGTGGCTCAGTTGGTTAAGCATCTGCCTTCAGCTCAGGTCATGATCCCAGGGTCCTGGGATCAAGTCTGTCATCAGGATCCCTGCTCATCAGGGAGTCTGCTTCTCCTCTCCCTTTGCCCTTCCCTGCTTGTGTTCTCGCTCTCTCGCTCATTCTCTCTCTCAAATAAATAAATAAAATCTTTAAAAAAAAGAGAGAGAGAGTATACCCTCTAGCCAGACCCCTAATGCTGCCACTCGTCAACTGTGTGACCTTGGATAAATTACTTAACTTCTCTGTGCCTCATTTTTCCCATCTGTAAAATGGAATAATATAATTTCTGTCTCTAAGGTTCTTTTAAGGATGAAATGGGTTAATACATGCAAAGTACATAATGAACATTGAATGCTCATTAAGTGTGCCTATCCCAATTGTTTTAAAAATATTTGCTAGACAGCACATTTTTAAAATTCAACTGCCATTGCAAGAAAGGTCAACAAATTTGGAAACTGCCTTTCTGTAAAAGATCAGGTAGTTTGTTTTGTTTTGTTTTAATTTGACATCTGTTTTATATACTTTCCACCAGTTAACCAGTGAACCTCTGCATGGTACAAAACATGTTCATGGTCATAGCCCATTTCATGTTAAAACACTGTTGGGGCACCAGGGTGGTGCAGTCAGTTAAGTGTGCAACTCTTGGTTTCAGCTCAGGTCGTGATCTCAGGGTCGTGAGATTGAGCCCTGAGTTGGGGTCTGCGCTCAGCGTGGCATCTGCTTGAGATTCTCTCTCCCTCTCCCTCTGCCCCTCCCTGTGACATGCGCGCGCATGCGTGTGCTCTCTCTCTCGCAAATAAATAAATCTTTTAAAAAAAAAAGTTGCTACAAAGATCACAAATAATCCCCTCTTTCTGTGCACCATTTTTGAGGTGTGGCCATGACACAGAGAACAAGCAAGGGCACCAGGTCCATCTCTGTACTATGCAACTATTTTTTTTCCTTTTTTAAGAAAAGGTAAGAATAACCAGAAATAAAAGTTCTGATCATTTCCTTCCCATTCTCCACTCACTCGCCCTGTTTCAGAGACCACTGCCTGACGATGGGGGGCAAACTAATGTGCCTAAAACTTCACCTTGGCCTTCAGTCTGTATTCACGATCATAGATTGCCACTGTTTTTCCCATTTTCCACCTCTTCCCACAGCAAATTCTTTAGATGGGGGAAAATATAATTTTTTTAACATCCAACCACACAGTAGTTACAAGACAGAAAACGTGCCCCTTTCAGTATAAAGATAAGGAAATGGTAGAATGGCTAGCCTGCCTCCATTTTTTGTTTTTTCATTCTTTTCATTTTGTTGTTCTGTTTTTACCAACAGTGGGATCTTTCTGTGCCTGCACGAGTTCTAACAACAACACCTACTGGTGCTTGCGCACGGTTAACGAGACACATAATTTTCTCTTCTGTGAGTTCGCCACTGGCTTTTTGGAGTATTTTGATATGAATACAGATCCTTATCAGGTAGGTCGATACGTTTTCATGTAATGAAGTTTGTTGACAATAAACTAGCCAGAACCTGAGCTTACCTTTCCTGTCCTGGCATCTTGGTCCGCAGCTCACAAACACAGTGCACACGGTGGAACGGGGCATTTTGAATCAGCTACACGTACAACTCATGGAGCTCAGGAGCTGTCAAGGATACAAGCAGTGCAACCCAAGACCAAAGGGCCTGGAAGTTGGTAAGGGGGGGCGGGTTCCTGTATTTCCTGGGAAATTCTTTGTGTCGAGTTTTCTGCCTGTGAAACGTCTCTAGGCATAGACGCACAAAGTTTGGGATACTTACGGGGGAGACTTCCCAGGCAGTTCTGAATATAATGTGTTCTCAAAGTTTACCTCTGGGAGCATTAATGAAAAAGCTAACGCGCCCAAAGATTTGGTGAGCGTTTCATTTCAGTTTCTCCCACACGTTGGTTCTACTAGTAAAGCTTCCTGAATGAAGCATCCACTGGCAGATGGGACGAAAGCATGGGGGATTTATTTGTCATTGCTGCCAACAGGCATAATACAGACTCTAGGTAAACCGGGATATCCTCAAATTTTTAGGTGAATTTGGACGGAAACACCCAATGCCCTGTTTCTGCTTATCACACAGTTGGGAGCTGCCCCGGGGGAGATCCCTGCCCAGGACACAGGCAATTAGATTTCTTTTACCAGGATTTCCCCTCTGAAACTAGAGATACTTGAGTAATGCACTGTCTTGGGCTCTAACAAGCGTTAGAGGGCCCATACGGAGTCAGCCAAATGTTCCCTCCCCGGGCTGCCGCGTTAAACTGACCTATCTCTCCTTTGGTTCATAGGGCCGCAGTTCTTTTCAGTCTGTCCCTGCCCTTTCCTAGTTGATGAGAATACTGATTTTCTCCTAATTCCGGTAGAACTGTAAATTCCAGCAGTCCACAGAAGGAAGGAGAAAGAGCTAGCTCTGGCAAGGGCATGGGCATCAGCAGAGCCTGCCAACCCCAAAAGGGCGAAGAGCGGGACTCCCCGGCAGTGGGGAGCGCTCTGCAGGAACCCCTTGTGTGCAGCTGGGTTTTCTCAGCATCCTTAAAGCCGGTGTCTCGGGGTCCCTGGCAGAGCCAGCATCACCAGCACTAGGTCTTGTGACTGAAAGGGGGGGGGCCCATTCTCAAAGGATCAACATCCGCCACCTGTCATTTCCACCATTGTAGGGTCCTGAGGCTTTTGAGCGGCAAAGATCCCATAAGAAATTATAAACCCTGTGAGATGGGTCACCTCACAGCTATCAGCCAAATTTCTCAGTTAATACCTTACTCAGATGAATGGCCCGCAGAAAAGTCCAGTCCTGACTTCCAGAAGAAGTCTTTTGATCACAACCCCACTCAGCTCAAATCTTTTCAGATATCTTGCTTCTCTGTTTGAGCTTTTCCTCAAATCTTAGCCCTCCACACACCAAAAAGGGGGAGGGGAGCCCAACAAGGCCTAGAAATTAAACCAGTTATTAGAAACACTAGAAATATTACACCCAGACATTTCTCCCCCAAAAGACCTCGCTCTCTTACAGGTGATGACATAACTGCCCAGAGAAGTCTGACAGTCTCTAGGGATGACACACCAGGGGGAACTCATGATTGCTGTTTGGCCCAAAGTAGTCCTCTCCACCTTCTAGACGATTTCTCAGGGAGATGATCATTGGCCCTTTTTTTTTTTTTCCAAGTGTCTTGTCTCAAAATAAGCAACATTGTACTGAGACTGACTGGAAGGACTTCTCTTCCTGCTCTTAAATGGGCTCTCCTCCTTTCCCATTGCACTCATGTTTCAAATGAACTCCTCTGTGTTTTATCTCAGACCTTTTTATTTATAGCTTTCAATCCTCATTTTGAACCTGTCTACTAGAAAAGCTCTGTGGGACTCCGGCACTGTCTGTATTTAACACAATCTATTTCTTTCTAGGATTTAGATGTTGTGCATGGAAAACCACGTAGTGAATGGTTTTATGAGTTCTAAAGCTAACATAAATTACTCTTGTATTTTCCTATATCAGGAAATAAAGATGGAGGAAGCTATGACCTACACAGGTATTCACACTTTTTTATTCTCCCCCCGCAGCTTCTTTTCCCAATAATTGCATGATCCAGCCATTTCAACTAATTTCCGTTTCTCACCATGTTGCACAGAGCATAGTGTGGGGTGCATGCATGTGCTAACAGCATTCTCCACCAGATTGTGTCATTGGTTGCAGATCTGTCATTTTGCTTTAAATCAGCTGACTGTCACCGCAGGATGTCTCTCAGGGCATTACTCCATGTGTGTTTGCTCATTAGATGATGCTTTTAAGCATGGAATGTTGTGAAAGGGGGAAAAAACAACCAGAATGACCTTTGGGAGCCCTGGGGAGAGGTTGGGAGAATGATTTCCCTTGTGGTCCTTACACGTTGATTTGCTGGAGAGGCTTCATGGAAACTAGTTCGAGATTTTTATGAAATATAATGTCAAAGGCCCAAAAGGAGTAATGGGAATTTCAAGAGCATTCTGAAGCTGAAGTTGGAGGAAATAGGCGCTTCCTTGTGAAGAGCCCTTAATTAACTTGGGTGGGGAAAAGCAGCAGTGATATGATTCAGAAGGCTCTGCAGGGTGGTGGTTGGTGAGCAGAAGGCGCTGGGGTCGGGGACAGAGAGGTCCTTGCATTAGCACAGAGACGATACCGCCTGACACACCCAAACTTCATAAACAGGCCTCAGCCCAACCATCTTGTTCCCTCCGACCCCCACCCATCCCTCCTCTCTCGTCGTGTTCTGGAGGTGGGCACCCACACACCTGGCATCGTCGGCCCTTGATAATTTTCCACTCTTAGCGTAGACCTCAGGTGGGCTTGTCAGAAATGTGCAGTGTGGGACAGGAGGGGACTGACCTTACCACCTCTACGGTGGGGAAACTGAGGCACGACATGTCGGCACCCTTGCTGATGAATCCATCAAAAGAACATGGACTTCCTTGGTGCCATGCCAGGGCACCCTGTCTACCCCGCCGCCTCCCCTCAAGCCTCCTGAGCTCTAGTCTCAGATTCCCCCTTTACCAGGGCAGCTCACTGGTCTGACCGGAAGCTAAACAACCGGAAAGGTGAGGGGTGGGGGAAGGGGAGATGTCAACAACTAACAAAACAAAGAAAGCTGGGCTTTTGAGGATCCTTAATAACCATGTATGTATCTCTTCTTTTTCTCTTCTCTCCTGTGTTCTTTCCTTTCCTGGCTCTGCCCCACCCCGACCCCACATCACCCCCAGCACACATAGGACAGAGCAGAAGAACCCACTCTTAAGCTGGTCTCAGCCGGGATATGGGCTGATGAGGTAATGTCCCACACACCGGCACTCCTTCGCCTGCCCCCCAGGGGTCACATTAAGACGTTTCCAAAGTGTGACACTTTAAACGGACCAAACACTAAATATTGACTTTACAGTTATTTTATGATGCACTCAATTTTACAGCGAAGGGATTTCCAGTCGAGCTTTCTTTTATTCCCTGTCCTGAAGGAGGTAAAAGGCTATGAACGGGTGACTGAAGCCAGACGCCGGGTCGGAGCTGAGTCAGAGAGCTCTTCTCCATCCAGTCATCCCCGGACAACTTTGAGATGAGGGATGTGGAACCGCAATCTGGTCATAATTAAGTGGCAAACATCTGGGACCCCTCCCTCTCCCTTCCCTGCCACCACCACTAAATCCATCACCCGTGAGGTCCTTTGTCACAGCCTCGGTGACTCGTTATTGTTGGGTCGCCTGTCTGAGAATGTAGCTGTGCGTGAAGGTGACAGAGTGTTACCTATCGCCTTCCTCCCCACCCCCCCCGCCAGAATTCCTTACCAAAGGACAAATCTAAGGATACTCTGTAACTCAGAATGACTGGCATTTTGGGGTCCCACGGTTTCATAAGGGGGCAAGCTGGCTTTCAGTGGGTAGCCACGCTGCAGGCGGGAAATCATGAAACATGGTTACTGAGAGAGCGTCTGCCTGCCTGTCACGCCCAGGGACTCTCGGGATACCCAAAAGCAGTGTTTGATGTGGCCTCACCTGCTGGCGGTGTCCCGGTGGACTGAAGGGAGACAGATGTCAAACAAGCCACTGTCTGCGTGGAACTGCTGAAAAACCCGTCTCCAGATGGTGTCTGTGGGTATGCGGCCCTCCAGTAACAGCACTCCTGACAGCCTTCCTCAGAAGCCCGCATTCTTCAAGAAGATTCTGATTTTTTATTTTTATTTTTATGTTTTGGAAAACTAATCAAATGCATTTTTAATCATAAAATTCAATTATAAAGGACTTTGAGAAAACTGGTTGGCGACCAAACCTGAGGAATTTGAAATTTGAGAATTCAACTGAGTGTTTCAGAAGCATTCACCTTGCACAAGATTGACTACATAATAGCTTTAAAAACTGCCTTCCATTTTGTGGGTTTTGAAAAATTCATCTTTAGATTTGTTTAAATGGCCTTCGAAAAGCAAGTCTGTTCCTTGTTCAACTTCGTTATTTATTTTATTTCTTGATGGCTGTGGCCAGTGCCTGGGGCGAGGCCCCCTGAGAGACTCGGTGGACTCAGCCCGGTCATTTTCCAGTTAGGACAAGCACAGAGTAAGGGCACCGTTGAGGAAGTAACTCCCATGACTCAGGAGATCATTTTTGGCTCAAGTTGAAAGCAGTCATTTCTGTGTTGCAAAATAGAATGGGATCAACAGGTTGAGGGGGTGTTTATTTTTCCCATTGCTTAGGAAAGCTAACGCTGCTTCCTTTTGATGTCCCGGAAATGCTCCTGGCAGGCATGGGGTGCATCTGGCGGCTGTGTGAGGCAGACGGGGGGGGGTTCTGGGTGGCCTCGCCCTGGCTGCTCCCTGGCCCCTGCAGTGCCACACCCTGGAGACCAGCAGGCCACACTGTGCTTCACCCTCAGCAGCCATGCTTCTGCGCACCTTGCTTTTGCATGTTTTGATTCATCTCCCATGGGGCAACAGCTCATGCCTTGCAGATGGCTGTAGGTGAGCTAGCTGTGTGTTAGGACCTGATTAGTAGCCAGTCTGCCTTGGGTTCAAGTCCTGCCTTGCTTAGTAAGAAGATGAGAATGGAAGGCCCAGTAACAATGAGTCTTATTAGTAAGGTGTACATGGGATGCAAAACATTAACATGAAGGAAAGAGTTCCATTCCAAAGAATGTTCCTATATTTTGTAAGAGACACAAACAGAGATACTCATCAGCACCACTGCCATCTTGTTCATCACTCTTTGGTAATCCAGAGTTCAGTCTTTTTTCTGAACTGCCTGGACTTCGTGAAGGACAGAATCCAACCTCCACTGCCCTGCTCTGTGTTACTTTAATGAAGCTTCACCTGGTTCTCTTCTGTCACATCTCAGAATTCCATTTTATTGATTTTTTCTCTCCATATTTCTTTCCAGTTCTATTGAAAAAAAATTGACACGCATCGCTGTCTAAGCACATTTTATTTGTAAGCTGCCTTGCTAGTCCCGTTGGACTTTTCTGTTTAAGATGCTTGACCAGGGGTTGGGTCAAGTCAGGGATTGGGGTTAAAGGGACCAGCGTCCTCAAGTAACAGAGGACTGAGGGTCAGAGTTGTTAGGGTGTGGGTCAGAGGCAGGGCCGCTGTGTGGGATGCAGGCACTGAAATCCAGCCAAAGCTCTGCTAGACAGGCCATGCCAACTGGTGGATAAGTTTTTTTTTTCACACACCAGTGGCCACCCTGGTCAGAATCAGGGGCAGGGACAAGTCAGGATTCATCTAAGCTCCCAAAGAATTCTCAGAATTTGGTCTTACTTTTCCAATAGTGATTCTACTCCCAGTGCCTTGTTTCTTGTACCGTAGAAGAAGAAACAAACATGTTGCAGGACTCGAAGACCCTTCCCTCCAAACTGAGGAGTGAAATTTACCTGTAATCGGCTTCAAAATTGAGAGGAAGATGAGAGGGGGCGCAATTAATCCTCTTTCATCCATTCAATAACTAAAGAAGGAAAGAATCTACATGGCCACCTCTATGCAAGCCACTGCCTTCTAGGAGAACATAGCAAGTATTATCATTACAACACAGAAAACAAAGTGCTCTGACAGGAGAAGACATGACGCTATAAGAGCCTTGTGGGGCCCCTAAACCCACCCCAGGGAATCCTGGGAAGCTTCCCAGGGAGGCGGCGTTCAGTGCTACATGTGGAAGGCAACCCTAGCATGATCTAGAATAGGATATGGAAGGAAGAAAACCAGTCCACCTAGAAGAGAGTGTTCTTTCAAAGGCAAGATTCATTTGGGGGGGATTGTGATCAGTTCAAAGTAAGGACAAGGAAGGGTGTTGAGGGATAAGCAGAAGGGGTCAACAGCGCTGTTTTCACGAAGAGTGTTGTATATAGCCTGACCCACAGAATCTGTCTTCCAAACAAGGATATTTCCACCTGGAGGGAGAAGTAAAAATAATTAAAATTATCTGAATTTGATATCTGTATTTGCGGACCAATGACTTGATCAGTGGATTTATAAAATAATTGTATTTAAAAATGATTTTCTAAACTAAAATTCCAAAAATTCTGGACAAATCCTAAATGGAGGAGGATGCCAGTCCAACAGACATAAACTGGGACCATCCCAGCAATCTAGACAATTTGGTCACCCTGGTTGCAGACTCTGTCAGAAGATTGGATCTTTATCTTGAATGCAATAGGGGGATCTTCAAGAGTGTTGTAAACTGTGAGAAATAATATGAGAGGATTTGGGTTGATCAGATTAGGTAACATACATAGTTGTGAGGACAGTTTTGTGGGTCGGGTTAGTCACAAGGTCTGGCTCCACTGCCTCCCAATTTGGGGACAATTTCTAGCAGTATTACCTGACTTACATTGTTCCTACACTCTCCTAAGTACTTTACGTATGTTAAATCACTTAACCATCACAATAACTTTATGAGGGCAGCACTGTGAGCCCCATTTAATTAATGAGAAAATTGAGTCACCGATAGACCAGGTAACTTTCCCAAGATCATGTAGCTGATAAATGATAGAGTAGCTACCCAAGGATTCTGAAGCTAGCATGTGCTTTTAATCTCCATACTGTGCTGATTCTCTGGAACAATTTAACCTTTTAACTTCATTTTCTCATCTGTAAAAAGGTGATCATATACATACGCATAATAATACATAAGGATTACATGAACTGATATCTGAAAAGTGCTTAGCACATGTAAGCCCTGAATGTATATTATTCTATGAACGATGTTTGGTAATAAAGTTGAATAGTGAGAGAAATATCAAAGAGCCCCAGAATTTTGAAGGACATTTACCTTCACATTAATGGGTAATAAAATTAGTGGGCTTTTTAAAATAATGAAATATCAGGAAAGAGGGAAAATTATGTGCATTTGCCCCAGTAAGCAGGTATGCGCTTTTAATCAGCCATCAACTATACAAAGTTATTCATCTATAGATAAATGACATAACTTACTATTTATAGTTCTACACTGCCTTCTTAGCTGAACGTTCATAGTCTTGTATTTGTGAAATAAATAGGTGTTCTTGCAATTCATCAATAAAATTAGTCTGCTAGAAATCTTCTATGCATAACAAATAAAAAGGTATTTACGATTGATTGGCTTTTAGTTATTTTGCAGGACACTGAATTCAGAGTCTCTGAAATTTCAAAACTCAAAGCAAATTCCATTTCAGTCTAAAACATGCTGTGTTTCAAGCAGCCTGGATATCACGCACAAGGCACACCGCTTTAGTCCCAAATGTTGGAAACCCTGTGCCTTCAGAAAAACATTCAAAGAGGACACAGAAAAACAGGGAAGGGGTTCGGAGAAAGGAATGGATATGTTAGTGCAGATATTCTGCTGAGGCTCTCTCAATTTTGAAAATCAAATGATTGCCCTCAGAACTGAAACCTGGGAGGGAAGTACAGCCATGTGAATGAAAACATCCCTCCAGTGAGCAGCAATCAACGGAATTACAAGGCTTCTGACTGACCTATTGTTTGCCCCTTGAAATGAGAGACACCTAGCCCGGTGAAAGTCAAAGTTTGCTGTTGAGCACAAGTACCCAGAATCATCTAGAGGTGGGGGCTGTAATGGAGGGGCTCCCACCGTGCTGAGGAAACCCGAGGACAGGAAGAAGAGGGCCAGGAAATTGTGGAGGGAGTGATGCTCAAATTTCATTTTGAAGGCTGAGCGCCGACTCAGATGCTGGGGCAGGGAAGAACATTCTAGGAATAAATGCCAGTGCCGAGGAGGGAGAGAGCCTGGTGTTTTCAGGAAACGCCACTGTTTTGGTGACGCTACGTCAGAGGCCATGTGCGGAGTAGGAACAGAACAGGCCGCTGGAGTCGGTAGGCATCAGGCAGTCTCTCCGTAGAAACTACTCTTTCTGCTTCGTAGGACACCAGTAGTCCTTGTGGATTAGAACACTGCTCCAGAAGAGTTACAGTTCCACGCATACGTGGTCTCTGCTACCCACGCGCAGAGGGGGACATAATTACTGGTCATGTTTTTAAAGATGTATTCATTTTTTTCAGGGAGAGGAAGCAGGGGGAGAGGCAGAGGGAGAGAGAGAATCTCAAGCAGATTCCTTGCTGAGCGCAGAGCCTGACACAGGGTTTGATCTCATGACCCTGAGATCACAACCTGAGGCCAAAGCAAGAGTCTGAAGCTTAACGGACTAAGCTACCCCTGGGGCCCCTAATTATGTGGTCATGCTTTTAAAAGTAAATAAGTGCCACCCAGAAAGAAATGCGACTGAGCTTGAGACCGGCGTGTGCTTTTGAATTTCTCTTAGGGGTTTTACAACCTTTCTGTTTCCCAGGTTGGGTGAGAATTACCTGGAACTTGAAATCATCTACATTTATTCCAAAAATTCATTTTTTCAGAACAAACCTATTCATATGTTTGCTCCCTGAATAAAGAACTTCAGAATGGCCCAAGCAAGAGGGGTCCTTTTGTGAGATGAGGATTGGCAGAAACCAGGACGGAAATGTGGACAATTCAGTTCTAATGTCTAACAAGGATTTCGACTTACTGTTTTGATACAACGGAGCATGGCAGAAAACTTGCAAGAACACTTCCAAGAAATTTTACCCCATTTGCCTTACTGTTCCCCCTTGTTCTCTGGCTCTTTTTCCACATACACACACATCCTTTTTTTTTCCCCTGAATCATTTATAATTTGCCGATATCATGTATCTTTATATATAAGAGCTTTAGTACGTATTTCCCAAGGACAAAAACATTCTTACATAACTGTTGTACAGTTACCAAAGTCAGGCAATTTGACACTGATACAAGTCTATTAGCTGGTCCACAGTCCTTATTCAAATATTGCCAATTGTCCCATAATGTCATATGTATGATTTGGGGAGGATTTTGTTTTTCTGGTCGGGGATCCAATCCGGAATCACACATTGTAGTAAATTGTCATGTCTTTTAGGTCTCTTTCCATCTGGAATAGTTCCTCGACTTTTCATTACCATTCATGACATTCTAAAGTATACAGGCCAGTTATTTTGTAAAATGTCCCCCAGTTGGGGGTTTTCTGATATTTCCTCATGATTGGACTAAAATTATGCATTTCTGAAGGAATACCATAAACGTGGAAGTGTGCACTCCGGGATATCTTTTTTTTTAAAGATGTATTTATTTTTTTATTTGAGAGAGAGTGGGGGAAGGGGCAGAGGGAGGGGGAGAGAGAGAATCTCAAGCAGATTTTGTGCTGAGCGTGGAGCCCACCGGCAGGGCTCGATCTCACGACCCTGAGATCCTGACCTGAGCCAAAATCAAGAGTCATACACCCAGCCCACTGAGCCACCCAGGCATCCCTCAAGAGATCTTATAAGGAGATCCGTGACATCCGTTTGGTGGTCTTACCTCTGATTACTTGGTTCACATGTGGTTTGCTAGGTTAATCCACTATAAAATTACTATTTGTCCTTCTTTAATTAGTAATTCATCCACTAGCTTTTGAGGAATTCATAATTCTTGCCTTAATCATTTTGATGACTGCAAAATGATGATTTTTTTTCCAACTTCATTATTCTTGCTACGTTTCTTTTTTTTTTAAGGTTTTATTTATTTATTTGATAGAGAGAGAATGAGAGATAGAGAGCACAAGAGGGAAGAGGGTCAGAGGGAGAAGCAGACTCCCCGCCGAGCAGGGAGCCTGATGCGGGACTCGATCCCGGGACTCCAGGATCATGACCTGAGCCGAAGGCAGTCGCTTAACCAACTGAGCCACCCAGGCGCCCCTCTTGCTACATTTCTTAAGTGGTACTCTGCCATAGAGGAAAAAAATGCCCTTTTCTCATTTATATGTATATATGTATATATAGCAATAAGGATTCATAGATCCTTATTTTATCCCACCGGAAAACCTTTTATAAACCTAAATAAAAATTATTTATTTTGATGATCGAAATATCCCAGTGGATATCAGGTGGCTTCCATGTCCTTTTGGGGTGTCCCCATCATCTTTTGAGCACTCTATTGCTTTCAAGCCTAACTATGTTCCAAATTCACCTTGTAGTTTCACTCCCCCACATCTGAAATCAGCCATTTCCCCAAAGATCCCCAGTTCCTTTCAAGTGGGGAGTGGCATTTGGACCCAAGATCTGGGTTTGAGGTGCATAGAATTGTTACGGAGGCATCTTTGTATGTAGACCCTCTGTGTAGACAGAGCTAAAATACACACGCACGGGTATTGACAGCCATTCCTCTTTCTACAGATATGGAGAATGTGTGGACATCGCTACCTAGGTATATTAAAAGCCATATGTTCATACCGATACCTCTAATTCTAACTCAACAGCTCAAGATTCATTCTAGTCTTCTAGTTTCTATGTGGTAACTTCCTTTTCCAACTTTAAGAAGTCTAGTTCCCATTATCCTCAAAGGATCGACTCATCTGTTAAATGCTATAGCACACAGAAAGCAAGTTCAGAATTGCAAGATCCTACAACTGTAAACACAAACCTGCTAACTAGCGTTCAGGATATTTTGCAGGTCCTTCTGTCTTTAGAAGGAGAAAAAAATAGCACTGTGTTTGGAGTTACTGGGGCTAGCTCCCTGCTACCTCCTCCTTTATTGTGGTTATGTTACTCATTTGAAATAGACCAACGTTTGTTTATTTCCATCTGTATTCCATTTTGGGGTCTATTTTTTCTCATCACTGGTAGTGTAATTTCCTCTTTCAGTGTGTAATACTTTAACACAGTTCCAAAAGTCGAAACTGCCAAAAGCATATGGAGAGAAATGTTAGTCCTTCCCACCAGCTCTTCCCACACGTGCGCCGTAGGTAACCAGACTCATCAGTTTCTGTTTTACCTTCCTGTGTTTTTGTTGCAGTAGTAAGCAGATGGTGATGTTTGATTTCTCTTACTTTCTTACTTCGAGGGTAGCATACTATATATACAATATTACGCTTGGTTTCTTTTTCACTTAAATTACTATTGTCACTTTAAAATCTAACCTCTCCATCAGTTCACAGAGATCTTCCCATTCTCTTTTTCACTTCTTCATAGTAATCTACTGTGGCTGTACCATAATTTATTCAGCCACTCTTTTATGTATGAGATTTCAGTTCTTCTCATATTTTGCAATTACAAATTGTGCTGCAGTAAAGAACCTTGGGCAAATATGTTTCATGTTCTTGAAGATACCTTCAGAGTAAATTCCTAGTTGTGGGATTACTGGGTCAAAAGTAAATGCCTATATGGACACATTAAATACCGCCAAATTCCCCTCCATATGGTTTGCACCATTTTGCATTCCGGTCATCAGTATATGAGTGTCTGCTTTCAACAGCTGTCAAGCTTTTAAATTTTTTTCCAATTGAATGAGAAAGAAAGGGTATCTCAGTATTGTTTGGATTTGTATTGCTTTTATTATGAGTAAAGTTGAACATGTTTTTGAAAGTTTAAAGGCCATGTTACTTTCCTTTTGTAGATTATCTGGTTATGTTGTGTGCCCACTTTTTTATCTGGTTTTTGAAAGGATTATCAGGAAGGACTTGTATCTTTACGATGCTGAGTCTTCTATACAAGAACAAAAGCTATCTTTCCACCTGGTTAAGTAAATTTTTAGGTCTTTCAGGAGCTTTCTAAACTCACTTCTCAGAGGTTCTGCACATTTCTTGGTAAGTTTATTCATAAGCATTTTATCTTCTCTCTTACTGTTGTGAATAGGGTTTTCCTCCATCATTAAAACCTCTTTGTATTCTCATTTGTGTATATGAGGGCTATCGATTTCTGCATATTAATTTTATATCCTGCTACTTTAAAAAATATTTCTACTTTTGAGTTAATTTTGTCATCGATTCTCTTGGGTTTTCCAGGTGTACTTGTACATTTGTGAATAGAGATAGTTTTGCTTCTTTTCTAATTTGTTGGCTCTGATCCCTCCTGTCGGACTGAATGAACTAATACTTCCAGTACAATGTTACCTGGCTCCTGATCTTTGTGAAAATGCTTTTCAGATTTCCCCACTAAGTGAGAGGGAGGTTTAAGACTAAGTTGTATACATCTTCATCATGTTAAGGAACTAGCCATTGATTTTTTTTTTTTAGTGTTTTTATTACTAATGAATGTTGAATTTGTCAAAGGCCTTTTCAGCATCTATGGAGATGCTCAAATAATTTTTCTCTTTCAATTTTCCAATATGATGTTATATTCCAATATGATATATTATATTCCAATTCAATTCAATTCTATTCTATTCTATTACATAGATCTTCCAAGATGATATATTACATTCCAATTATATTATATTATATATTATATTATATTATATTATATTATATTATATTATATTATATTATATTATTATATAGGTTTTCCAGTATGATATATTATATTAACAGATTTGCTAAGAATGAGCCTAACTTTCATTCCTGGAATACATTCCACTAGGTCATCATGTGTTATTTTCTTAATATAATACTGAATTCTCTTCAGTAATATTTTATTTAGGATTTTTATATTATATTAATAAATAATACCAGTCCATAATTTTCTTTGTTTGTACTAGTGTTACCTTTTTAAGTATTGTATTAGTTTTCTATTGCTGCTGTAACAAATCACCATACTGTCTTAAACAACACAAATTTATTCTTTTATTTTTAGTGGTCGGAAGTCCAAAAATGGGTGTTACTGGGCTAAAATCATGGGGTAAGCAGGTCTGTGTTCCTTCCGAGAGCTCTAACAAAGGATCCCTTTCCTTGTCTTTTCCAGCTTCTAGAGGCTCCCTACATTCCTTGCCCAGGGCCCTTTCCCCCATTTTCAGAGCTGGTAGTGTAGGATCTTCAGATCGCCATCTGTATGTCTGTGTGCGCATGTGCACGCACACGCACGTGTGTCTCAGACCTAGGCTTCTGGGCTCGCATCTTCTCACTCCCCTGCCTCCCTTTCCCAACTAAGGACTTTTGTGGTTACATTGGCCCCATCTGGATCCTTCAGAATAATCTCCACATATCAGCGTAATTTAAATGACATCTGCCAAGTCCTTTGTGCCATGGAAAGTAACATATCCACAGTTTCTAGGATTAGGATGTGGACGTCTTTCTCCCTACCACAACTAACAATGTTATAGTTGCTTCATAAAAAGAGTTTGAAATTTTTCTTTAATTTTCTATGCTTTAAAACAGTTTGTCCAGCATTCAGATGCTCTTCTCTTTGAAGGTTTGGTAAAATTCTCCTGTGAAACCAGGGGACCTGGTGTATCTTCGTACTTTCTTAATAACCTTTCTTTCCCTTCTTTGGAAATGGCTTATATCTAAACTTTCAGTTGGGCCAATTTCTTTTTTAAGATTTTATTTATTTATTTGACAGAGAGAGACACAGCAAGAGAGGGAACACAAGCAGGGCGAGTGGGAGTGGGAGGAGCAGGCTTCCCCCTGAGCAGGGAGCCCGATGCAGGGCTCGATCCCAGGACCCTGGGACCATGACCTGAACTGAAGGCAGACACCTAACGACTGAGCCACCCAGGCACCGCGAGTCAGTTTCAATGAACTATTTTTCTGGTCAATTATCTGTTTCATCCAGGTTTTCTAATTCATTTGCTTTGAGGTCTACAAAGTGGTCTCTCATGTTTTAAATTTTGTAGATTTCAATGATTATTTCTCCCTTGTCATTTTTTATTTCGTGTGTGTGAACTTTCTCCCCTTTTTCTCAAGTAGCTGAACTAGTGATTGATTGCCTGTTTTGATACTTTCTTAAAGAACCAGGATTTTGATTTATTAGTTAGATATGTCATTCTTCTTTTTTTTTTAATTTTTTATTGTTATGTTAATCACCATACATTACATCATTAGCTTTTGATGTAGTGTTCCATGATTCATTGTTTGTGCATAACACCCAGTGCTCCACGCAGAATGTGCCCTCTTTAATACCCATCACCAGGCTAACCCATCCCCCCACCCCCCTAGATATGTCATTCTTCTGTTCTTTACCGCATTAATTTTTGCTTTCACCTTTATTATATCCTTCCTGGTGCTTTCTTTTGATTTACATTGTTCTTTCTGCAGCTCTTTTGAGTTTGGGGTTTAATTCATTTATTTTTTTCAGGGCGCCTGGGTGGCTCAGATGGTTAAGCGTCTGCCTTCGGCTCAGCTCATGATCCCAGGGTCCTGGGATCGAGCCCCACATCGGGCTCCTGGCTCAGCAGGGAGCGGGCTTCTCCCTCTCCCTCTACCTCTCCCCCTGCTCATGCTCTCTCTCTCTCTGTATCTCTGTGTCTCGAATAAATAAATTCTTTAAAAAAATTCATTTATTTTTCATGATAAAAGTGTTTAAGGCTAAGGATGCTTAAAATGATGCATAAGTATCATGCCTTATGTGTCATAGGTTCTAATGCATAGCATTTGCATTATCATTTTTTTTAATTCTGCACTTCTAGGTTTGTATTTTCCTTTTCACCCAGATGATGTTTGTCAGCTTCCAGGTGAAAGGGCTTTGTTGTTGTTTTAATGTTATTAATTTCTTGTTTCATTGTATTGTGTCAGAGTGTTTGTAATATTTCTATTTTATGCAACTTACTGATATTTTGTGTGTGTGTGACCTAACACAATCAAGTAATGTGAATTTCTATGTGTGTTTGAGAAGATGTGACTTCTACCCTGGGAGTATACTATTGGACACATTTAAATGAGAACTACCTGACTGATTATATATTTAGGTCTTCTAGGTTCATATTTATTTTTAGTCCACTTGGCCTGTCTTAGATTGAGTATCACTTATTATTATGTTTCCATGTATTTCACTTGGCATCTTTTACAGATAGTTTCTTCTTTATAAAGATGGTTTCCTCCCGCCTCCCCCTGTGGAACTTTGTAGGATTTGTCTTTTTGTCCTATTGGTTGCTTTTGAACTTAAACGTTTTAATGCCCCTAGTCCCCTGTTTCTTATTTAATCTTGTATTATCTCATTGATCAGTTTTTAATGATGTTCTTTGACTCCCACCTATTATTTCAAATCAACTCTCAATGAGCTTCTTCTCTTTCGGCTTTTCTATCTTCCCTCCCATTTCTGGTTACATTATTTTTGCTTTGTCATATAAAATGTATATATTATCTTTCGACCCTTCTCCTACCTTTATCAAGTACTCCTAAATCTGATAAGTACATTAAATGCTCAGCATCAGTGTTTTTGCTGGTTTCTGCAGTGATTTCTTGGTTGGATGGAGACTGTTCAAGAAAAATTGATGTGGACAGTATTCCCTGCATTCTTACATTTTAATTTTTAGACCTGTTTTTTCTGTAGCCTTGATATTTGAAAAAGAGCTTGAATGGTTTTAAGATCCTTGGTTTGTACTTTAATTTCTGATTTAAGATGGTTTTCACACCCTGGGGTGCTTGATTGAAAACACTTAATTTACTTGGTAATGTTGTATTGTGGTTTTCTTCACTTTATGGTTTATTTTGGCAGGGCATTTGGCATTTTCATAAGATGACAGATTTTGTTATTCTTATTTTCTATTTTCTTTTCTAACAATTTTGTCTAGATTCAGGCTTCTTTTCTTAATTTCATGGATTTCAAGTATTTACAAGATTTCTAGTTTAAGAGGATCCTTTCTAGTGGGTGTAACCAAGTCTACTATCTTTTTACTATTTTATTTTATTATGATTTGGGGATGGGAGTAGGGGAGGTTGTATGGCGTTTTTTCTCTCTCTTTTTTCCTTACAGGATCTGACATTTCCCCCCCGCTTTTGCTGCCCTTTTCCTTTATCTCCCAGTTTCCAAAGGATGTTGCTTCTTGCTTTGTGTCCTTTCCTTCCTCCCTTTCTGACTGCCACCTCGATTCATGCCCACTTCCGAGTCTCTTCCTCGTCTCCACCACGGTTTACCAGGATTCGTACAGTCTTCTCTACATCAGGTTGACATGCTTTCCAGTGATGGCTTCAACTCAGTTCTTGGCTGCAACCTCATTTCCTGCTTCTCTGGTCCGTACTGTTTTCCCAGGGCTCGTGCCCAGAGTGCGACATACAGCTCTGTTGAGATTCGGTATTAACTTTTTTTTTATTTTAACTTACAGGTTGTTTGAAGATTACATAATTTTCTATCTTCTAGTTTACTAAGAATGTGGTTTTGTGTAGTTTTACTTATTCTTCCTGCTGGTCCATATTGCTTTGTGCGTAGTTGATCACATTAATCCAGGCTGCCTCTTTCTAAATGGTACTTGAACATAATAAGAGAAAAGATGCTATTTCCCACAGGACTGTAGTCACCTTGGTGACATAGAAAGATCTGAAGAGAGAGAAAGCTGGTGTGTTCTTTGTACACTGTGGAAACCATTCAAAGTTTGACTTATCTGGAGCATAGAACTTTTAGGGCAAAAACAAAATCAAAGAAACAGATTCAAGCATTGGATTTGAAGAGTTTAATTGCACTGACATTTGTTTTTATACGGAGTGCCACGGAGCATAAAAATGTGTGACTGAGCATTGCCTCTTACATTAAAACGCTTTCAAATTCATCATTCGCCCAGCGACACTGTAGATGGTAAATGTTCCATCACACAACTATGCTCGCATCTGACAGATGAGGGACCAAGACTCAGAGAGCCTCACTCATGTGATGTCCTGGTTGCAAAGTTGCCTTGAGTAGAGCCAGGAGTAAAACACCAGCCCCCTGACCGATGATGCCATGCATTTCCATCACCAACAGTGCTTCATCAGAGAGGTTTGCACTCGTTTGTGCCTCTTTCCAATGTTTTGTTACTGTTCGATCGCTTCTGTAACCTAAGTCCCCTCCCTGACAACAAATGACTAGGGGAAAATATTTTTTAGCATTGTATTTCAAATGGATTTGCTCTGCTAAAAACGACGTAAGTTGCTTGTCCGGTAAGTAAGAAATACTTTCTCCCCTAATGATCCACCTCCCTCTCTCTTTTCACAGAGGACAGTTATGGGATGGATGGGAAGGTTAATCCGCCCAGCCTCGCTGCAGATGTCAACTGGCAAGGTCTGGAGGATTTATACAGAGTGAACGAAAGTGTCTATGAGGACAGACAAAACTATACACTTAGTCTGGTTGACTGGACTAATTACTTGAAGGATGTAGATAGAGTATTTGCACTGCTGAACAGCCACCAGGAGCAAGACAAAACAAATAAGACTGCAACTGCTCAAAGTGATGGGTCCCTGGCTGGATCTGCTGAGCTCTCTGCGCCAGTAGAGAGAGCCTCCGCGGAGTCAGATGAGGACCCGAGTCCTACGGTTGGGGAAGCGCCTTATTGGACCTGGCCGGCTGACCTTCGAACCCTGCCTTTGAACCAACCAACATTCAGTCCAGAGACAAAACTTGAATGGAACAACGACATTCCCGAAGTGAGTCGTTTGAATTCTGAACACTGGAGAAATCATAAAACTGACACGTGGACGGAGCACGAAGAGAGAAATCATCTTGCAAGCGATTTTAGTGGCAACGGCCTCACGGAGCTGGTGCTGCCACCCAGGCCCCGGCTGCAGCAAGAATTTCCCCGGGGGGCTGGTCCAGGCGAGGATGTTTTTGATCTTCTTCCCCGGGGGGGCAGTCCAGGCGAGGATGTTTTTGAAGATCAGCTGCATCTTCCTGCGCATGCTGATGTGGATTCCATTCATCAGCCGATCAATACGTCTGCCAGGGAGCAGCCGACCAACTCCAGCAGCGAGAAGAGGTTGAACAAGGCGAAGAGTCACAAGACGGGGAGCTTACAGAGTCTCGAAGGCAGTGCCTCCTTTCCACTCTCCTCCGATTAGCTGAAATTGTGACCTTACCCTAAACACAGTATTTTTTTTAACTTTTTGTTAGTAAACTAATAAAGGCAATCACGACAGCCAACATTCTAAGCTACCCTAGGCACATAGGCGCAGAAGTTAGGGCGCAGGTCAGCAGGAGGCACACAGGGACTCAGTGTTGTAATTCACGATTGGTCCAGAATAGAAAGAAAGGTTGACTTGTGTTTGTTTGTGGGGAGACTAAAACAGTATTATCTTTTGAAAATGATAGGGATATACCTATCCAAATATTATCCAATCAAGATGGCTAGAATTGTAACTTTCTGGGTTTCTAAAACTTGACCTCCTCCATGAATTTTTCAGCACATTTTCCACTGCCCGCCTAATGTGGTTTTGATTCCTTTTTTAACCACTGGAACTTTTCAGTGCCATCACCTTCAATGATTTTGCACTTTGAGATCAGAATACCATGTCTCTTTGGTTAGTCTTTTTTTTTCTTCCCATAGGCTTTTCATAGTCTCACTCCTTGCTCTCAGTGTGACCACGGGAAGTAGACCCCAAGAATGACACACAGTATGGATGACATATTGTTCAGCATACGCTTTTGCCAGAAGACATTGCATGCGTTTTCCTCGACTTGCTAAACTTGATTAGCAGAAAGGCATGGCTAACGATGTTGGCAGTAAAAATAAATAAATCAACAAAACCAAGATTGTCTGCTCTTTCTGTGCCTAGCCTCAAAGTGTTCATCATATGCTTCAGATTGCGAAATTTTTATTATTTTATTAACAGGATAAAAGGACTGAAGACTTTTTTTGCTCATCTTCGTTTTCTTGACCTGCCTAGTAAGGTCAAGTTTTGAGAATATATGCTTAGTTTTGAATTTATATAAGAAATCTTTTTCAATAAAACAAACTCACAAATGTTTCATATTTTAAACACACCATATGTGTTATATGATTATTTTTAAGGCCTTTACCAAGTTCTGATTTTTTAAAGACATAATACAAGACTGCTTTTGAAATTCTGTATTGTTGAAAATATTCTTGTTATGTATTAGATTTTTAAATACCAGCAAAAGGATTACCTCAGTGAGAATTATCAGTACCCTAGCCAACTTCCCAAGAAGGTTTTTTTTAGCTTAACAGTGATTTTCTTTTTATTTTTAGATCATTCAAATGCATAGGTAAATTATGTTTTCTTTAAGTGTTTAAGGTAAACTCTTTTAAAGAAAATTTAATATGTTGTAGTTGAATCTTTGATAACTTTAAGTCTTTATCATAGACTCTGTACATATGTTAAAATTAACTAGCTCTTTATCAGATGTGTGTGTCACCAGCTGAATGACAGAAGAAACATATTTATGGTCATGAATGATGTGCTTTGTAAAAAGGTTTCAAGTTATTAGGACGCATACTGTGTTTTTTAATCTTGTGTAATATTCTGTGATACTTTTATAGAACAATTCTGGCTTCGGGAAAGTCTAGAAGCAATATTTCTTGAAATAAAAGGTGTTTAAACTTTACCTGTTCCAGAGAAATGAGCTTATTACCAAGTTTTAGTGCCACACCCATTCTTTGCAGGTAAAATCAAGTCCTGATCTCAGTTGGACATGGCTGAATATTCGCCACATTTGTAAAACTGCCCCAAAGTCCATGTATTCTAGAACATCAGACTGATGATTTCAGTGTAGATTTGCCTCCTTGCTTCAGGGAGGCTGTGGCAGAGACAGCACAAGACTGGCTCCCCACCATGGCCCCCGAGCAGTTACGTAGGGCCAGTGTTTGGCTGAATCCTCTCCTGTCACCATCTTGACATCTTTCAAGATATTTGAACAAGGAATCCCACCTTCCCTCACTTCACCAGACCAACAAATTATATAGCCGGCTCTGGGCAGCGCAGACGGAGTTTTCCAAAAGCAAGAGGACCGATCCACTGAAGGAAGACCCAGTTCACCGGGGACGGGGCCATGGACTTTGATCAAGACCCAACCACCCTCCAATACCTCGTTTCTCCCAGCTGACAAATGCCATATACTGCTTTCCTGCTCCAGATTTCCTGAGGAGCTTCCTCTTCTGCAGGTCGAGGGGCTGACAATCTGTGAAGGTTAATAGTAAGGGGCGAAGAAACAAAAGCAAAGGGCTTTTTGAGATGTGCTAACCCAGTCCTGAGATAATTGAGGGAACCATCTGTATTGGTTTGCGAGGGCTGCCATAACAAAATACCACAGACTGGGGGCCTTAAACAACAGACAGTTATTTTCTCACTGTTCTGGAGGCTGAAAGTCCAAGACCAAGAGGCTTTGATTTCTTCTAAGGCCTGTCTTCTTGGCTTTCAGATGGCCACCTTCCCTGTTGTCTGTGCATGTGCAGCCCGGGCATCTTTTCTTACAAAGACACTCGTCATTTCAGATTAGGGCCCACCCTTATGACCTCATTTAACCTTAATTACCTCTGTAAAGGCCCTCTCTCCAAATACAGTCACACTGCGGGCTTAGGGCTTCAATATCTGAATTTTGAGGGGACACAATTCAGGCCATAACACCACAGATTCATCAAGAGAAGAGTTTTAGATAATAGTGTTGACCAAAGCAACATCATTTTGCCTCCCTTCTTGCTCCTTTCCTACAAAATGTGACTAAGCCAAATATTGCTATCCTGAAGAAAATTCCATTTTAGTTCAATTCAGTAACTATATATGGAGTACTTACTATGTGCAAAGGGCATGAAAGAGACTCGGATTTTGAAGAGTACTTAGAAATTGGCTAGCCGACTGACCTTGTTTGATCTCTGAGGAGCTGATGCCCAGAGGGCTGAGCTGATTCCCCAACTGCCCATTTCCCACCGATTTAGAAGAAGAAGAGGTTTGCCAGAGGCAGGGCTAGCCCCTCTCCACTTTCTCCATTTACACACACACACCACACCACACCACACCACACCACACCAGATCAGGGAAGGGAGAAACCATAGTGAAACCCCATGTGGAAAAGAGTAGTGGAAAAAACAATGGACATGAATTCTAAATTTTACTACCTATGAGCTGGGGAAAGTCACATAACCTCTCCTTGACGGTGAAATAAGAGGTGTGACTCGAGGATGGCAAATACATCACATCTGTGCTTTCTTTTCCTAAAACGTGCCCAGGGGAGACATTGCTAGTGCACGAGGACACTGCTGCGTGAAGCCAGAGCACTTGCACCCTTAGAATCCTTCTCAATGCAGCCAGCTACACTGTTGAGTTGATATTGGAGAATAAGACACAAACCTACTTACCATATCCAAACTAGATAATATCTGAGGCTCCTCCGAGCCTTCTTTAAAAAAAATAAAATAACCCTATTTGCAGGGGTCTTGGTTGAGAGAAGGAATGAAGACTTAACACTCCCACCCCATGCCAAATGTACCTAAACATGTTGCTCTTCTAAAAAAAGATTTTTAAACGCCTATTGTTCAGAACTTGCTTTAGAGCTACTATGATCTCAGCTATAAGAAGGTCCTCAATTCCCCCAATTAATCCAATTCTGCTTGATATTTTCAAATTTTATTTGCTTGATATTTCCAAATGTATTTGGAAAATATTTTCAATATTTTCAAAATTTATTTTAATAGAAAACAAAAGATCTTAGAGCAATTAACACCTCAGTGTGGTCCACCACCTGGTTCATTTAAGCCCTCATGACCTCTCCTCAAAGCTGCTGGAAAAGTTGTAATAGCACCCTAAGCCCCTTCCCTCCAGCCCCACTCCATCTCATCCTGCACTTGCTGTCTTTCATTACCTGGCTGAGACCTCAGCCTCCTGCTCAGAAATCTTCGGTGATTTTTAACAACCACCCCCCCCACCACACACACACACACACACACACACACACACACACACACACACACACTCGAAGCTCTAGCCTTCCATCTACCCATCTGCTCCCCTTCCCCCTTGCCTTTAACTACCAGCTTCCCCTGGATTAGTGCCACCTTCCCAAGTCTGAATTCCCCATCCCAACCTGTAAAAATCTCGTCCATTCTTCAATTCCCGTACTTTGTTTTCCCTTTTACCTTATCAAACTTTATCTTTTCTTTCCATGTAAACTTCCCTCAACTCCCCCACCCCTTGGACACAGTTATCTCAGCCATTTTTACTTTACTTTCCCCCAAGGAAGAGAACACTGATGTTGTACCAAGTCTGAGGCCAATGGAGTGAAAGCGACCGGCCACATTCATGACCTTGCCATTTGCCCCATTTCTGACAAGAGACCTACCTAATGCAACTATTGTCCATACTGGTCTAATTAACTCAACTTCCTCTGGTTGTGTCATTGATGCTGAGGACTTCAGCAACACAGTACCTGGGGCCTTATAGTGCGCCCACTATTGTATAAAATAAGCAGAGAAAATGGCTTCCAAAAAGCAGATATTTCCTGTTGAGACTAGGGAGTACCCTGCTCCCCGATATTGGGGAAAGCACTGCAGAGGGTTGGGGGACAAAGGGAGCTACAAATGTTGAGGTCTTTTGTGCTGAGCGTTGCCTCACTTTTCTGCTAGCAAATGCACTTAAGTGGTGGACAAAGGTATCTACCCTCTATTCTGAATTTCTAGCCCCTACACCCGTGTGCCTCCCAGGACTCAGGAATTCAGAATCTATGTCTTCTACCCCCAGTCCTCCTCTTCGTTACCCTACCTCCAGCGCCAACGGCACAGGAGACCCAGAGCCATGGTGGAACCAATCCAATTACTAATGGGTTTCAGCAGAAGAGGAGATGTCATTGCCACCCTAATACGAATCTGGTCACAAAAAGCCCCATTACAACTCAAGCCCAGAAACCGGAAGGGATGAGAGGTTAGTAAAGCATGTGATTCCCATCATTACCATTAGGTGTCACTCTAGCGCAACTCATGACATCTTTCCTTCCAGCCAGGCTCCGCCCTTCGCAAAGCTGCCACTTCATTGATCTCTAAAGTAGCGGCACTAGGTTTAGACAAGAACACAGCTAGAACAGCTTGATCCATGGCAGGCTTGCTCTTTCTTTGATACTTAGGATCTTAGCCAATCCAGAAGACCAAAAAAGGGTTTAGCTTTCTACTGATGTATATTGGTATTATGAGTTGGAACTGCATCAGACTTTGACGTTTAAATACAAAAGTGAGTACCAAATATTGATCTCCTTGCTTTCCAAAGACTTTTTGCAATTAAAAACGGTTTTTTGCGCACCCCCCCCCCCCCCGCCCCGCCGCCCATGCCAAAGCTACAGAGGCCATCTTCGCTCAGCTGGCAATTTTTAAAAGAAGAAAAGAACTGGATGCTTTTTAACAGCTCTTAAAATGCTGAGATTGAACCAAGTTTGGGGCTAATACAAGGAAGATGAGTGGCCACATTCATAACCTTTCCTCTCTCCTCATTTCTTAAAAAGAAACTTTCTAGTGTGTCTCTTTCAAAAAGCCCAATATCTGAAATGATTCTGCCTCTCCCTTGAGTGTGTGGGATATTTAAGAGAGTCGAGTGAAATCTCTAAATTGCCTAAATTGCACCCATTGATGAAGAGAAGGTAGACTGGGGATGAGGGTACTATCTGCCCTTTGTGTAAACGGCTTCCACAATGAATGAACAAGGCCCTGGAGGAAAATAAGTGTTTATCCAGAAACCAGCAAAGACACACACACACACGTAACTCCTGTATCTTGGGCCATTGTGACCCTTTAGTTGAGCTGTGCCAGAGGGGTGACTGAGTGAGAAATGGAAATCAATTGCCTTGCTTTACACCTATGGAGTGCTCCAGGCAAGGTTCTAAAAATAACCACTTTGTGCTCCAGTCGTGAGTCATGCTGTTATTTCCGGAGCTCCTTTGCCTCCCTCCTCCTCTCACCCAAAGGTTTTGGATGCCTTAGCAAACTCTGCTGTCCATCAGAAGAGATCTCAGAGACAAACTAATTTCAAGCCAACACACTTTATTCTTTTTTTTTACTTTTTTCTTAATTTTCAATGATCAAGTATTCAAGATGTTGTAAACCAAAGTTTATTAGTACATTGACAAGAGATTTCATTAAACACAAGGAAATTGAACATCTTTTAAATTACCCTAAGAGGTCTCCAAATAAATACTCATTGTAAAAATCACAAAATCAAACTCCTTTATGTAACAATTCAAAATGGCCTTTCATCACCAACACTTTCACACAACACACACACACCGAACACACACTCCACCAGGATCCTAATGCCAATTTATTTGACGCAGTATTACATCTCCTTTAACTGAAAAGCTAGAGGTGGACTTGCCTATTTCGTGCTTCTAAATTAACATTTGGGGCTTTGGGTAGAGGTATGTATTTTAAGAAAAATGCCCACTATAAAGCCTTATTATTCTGATTTTTAATTTCTAGATACAAAGTTTAAACTCTATTTGTTCACCCCTTTGGTTTAATAGGTCCCTGCAATGACTTTAGTTTTGGATATTTTCTCCTCTGATTTTAACATGTAATAGAATACCAGAAAAAGACATCTTCTAAACCCCAATTATTAAAAACACCTCACAAGGGTGTCAGTTTTTTGGAGAAGAAATAAGAAGAAATAAGTGAACTCATTTTCCCCTCTCTCTGAAATTATTTGTAGCATCTGATTATTCTTGCTAAAAGAAATATCAAAAGCACTGAGTTTTCCATAGAAAAGGTACTCTTCCTTACAGTCCTCATGTTTGCAGTGCAAAGTACATGGATTAACTGCAGTAATGAGAATAATGAGTGCTTGTTTTCTGGGAAGCTCTCTAGATTTCCAAAAGCAAAGCACATGCAGTCCCTTGCCAGTGAAACACTGTAAATTCAGTGTTACATTTTGTGTGGTGAGCATGCATCATCAAATACTTTTAGCACCGAGGCATTTTTTTTTTAATGTTGCAAAAGCAAATACCCAAGGAGGGTTTTCATCATATTTGACCCTTCTTAGGGCTGAGTAAAAATGAAGTGCTTAAAAGAACCTATTCAAACATAACACAGATCTGATTCCAATGTAGCAAGAAGCCTGGGACAGACACAGCCAGCAGCATCCTGGAAGATGAGGAAAGGAGAGAAAACGGAAAAGATAAAGTGCACAAGACTACTACCTTCGCCTGCCCGCCACGGCACGCCCTTCTATGCCAGGAAAGAGGAATTACAAATAACGTGGAGAGGCTACCTATGGTCTGGAGAACAGAACTAGCAAACCTGCAGTCTAGGCAATTCTGGGATTGTACAGTATTTTGATATCTATCTGCTACTTAGAAGACTCCAGATGCACCTCTATAGCAATAGTTAGACTCGTGTTTCTGCACCATCGAGGATGTTTGAAGTCCACACATGCTAAAAGTATAATTGGCTTGGCCAATTGACTTGCGCTCTCCTACTGCTCCTGGGCACACCAGAGAATTTCCAGAAATGCTTCAGGTCCATTCAAAAACCATGCAGCTGCTCTTTGGTTGATGCAAAACAGGCTCCAAAAAGAAACTTTCTGGTTCCACGTCCACCAAAGAATGCAAGCTGGAATTGCAGATGGAGGAAGAATTTTCTTGGTAGTTTGGTGAAAATGCAGGACGGTCATTATGACTTCCTCCTTCTTTGATGGCTGCATTTCCAAGTGCATGCTCCCGTTTGTGACCACAGCACAGGGACTGACAGCAACAATCGCACCAGTTGTTTGGTACATAACATGTAACGTTTTGTCTATGTTCATTTAACATGTAGCACTTTGTATATGTTCATTTAAAACTTTTATTTAGGAAACTTAAAACCCATATTCACTAAAAATTAATGGAAATGTTAACATTCTGAAAGAGGAAAACACAAAAAAGAAAGCATACACTGAAAATCCCCAGAGCTCAGATTCAATAAATCTGAACCACATTTCCTCATGATTCATTTCAGAAATTCTACTGAGACTCAATGCTAACATCAAAATTGGATTTGTTCTATATTAAATATGAACTATAAATAAATACTTGAGGTATGTTATGACAACTTTGAATATAACGCTTAGCTAAATAAATGTAAATTTACCTTGAAAATCTAAACATTAAATTTTGATGTTTCCTACAGATTTTTTTTTCTACACAAAGGAATAATAACTTCTCTACTCTTCAGAAAGCAAAAAATGAAATGCTTTACCTCACTAAATTATAGTCACACTTGTCTTTGTTAACCAAAACCATTGTAGGCATCATATAGTGTAAGAAGCAAGTGATGGAGACAGAAACCTGCTTCTGAACCCTAACTTGGCCACTCTGTACAATCCTAAACAAATCTCTTTACCTCTCTGAGCCTCAGTTTTCATGATGTTTAAAAAAAAACAGAATAAAAATAGTTATCTTGCAAAGTTATTAACAGTATTAAAATAAATGATGTATATTAAGTCCTTGACAAAATTCTCTGAAATAGTCAACACTCCACAAAAGATAATTTGTTTCTTCTCTGCTCCTCCTTCCCCCCCCCCGCAACTTAGTTCTAATGACTTTTGAATGTTTTCAAGAATGAAATTTACCTACAAAGGATAAGGACTTCATACTAATGAAGATAACAAAAAATGTGCTCCAACCACCCACCTTCCCCCTGGGTGTTTCTAAATTAATAGGCTAGACTCATAGATATTATACTTGCATATTAAAGCCAAATAATACATTATAATCTACAGAGTTGATAAAAGAACAAGGTGACCTTTTTTCCAAAACAAGTAATTAGAAGCCTAAGTTCATGGAAAGTGGGAATTAAACTTACAATAGTTATACATTATTAATACATTAATCTACAGAGTTGATAAAAGAACAAGGTGACCTTTTTTTCAAAACAAATAATTAGAAGCCTAAGTTCATGGAAAGTGGGAATTAAACTTATAATGGGAGCTATGACCATGAAGTAACAAACATATAAGAACCTCATATCTACAATTAAATGGTGCCATTTATAAAATAGTCACTTTAGTTGAGTATGCAATATTCCAAGGATACTACCAGGACCCAAAGCATTCTTAATTGGTACGTATTCTAAAACTTCAGTCTTCTGTGATTTTTCATTACTTATTCTACATGAACCAACAACACATTAATGATACACCCACTGTTTATAAGTATCACATACTTGAGGAAGTACAATATTAACAATTGTGGTGTACAATTCAGGCCAATTTCTTTGAATTTTGGCAGGTCAACCTAAAGAATTTCATAGAGCAGCAGATGGGTAATTGGCTAAAATAGTGCCTGATAGAGAACTGGTCAATGGTTGCTGAACTGGATGGACGACTGTTCAGGGTAGAGAAAGGGGACCGTCTAATTATATGTGAAGAGTCTGTCACTTCCTACCCTGGAGTTCTGAGAGCAGCTCCTTTTCAAAATATACTACCAAGAAGAGAGAGATTCTAAGAGTGTTGGAACATACAATCTTAGCTTTAAAAAAAAAAAAAAGGTGCTAATCCCACCCAAATTCTCTCAATGCAGTTCTTTAGCAATTAGAGGAGAATTAAGAAATACCACCTCTCCCCATCCTGTATATCTTTAGCTCCAACACAAAAGGAAACTTTCTAAAGGATCTAAAGGATCAAAGATCTCCCATAGAGAGTAAAAGAGAACCCTGAGGGAGCAGAGTAGACACTAAGTTAATCAGCAACATTCTCTGAAGACCTTCAATATATACCACATGGAGGGAAGTTGGACAGACACCAGAGTAACTACAGGCAACAGCAGACTTATGACTCAGCCAAATGAGACCGCTCCAAAGGAAGTCCTTGTTACCTGTCCACTGGCTCAACCCCTTACAGACATTATTCGGTCTAATAATGATAACCCTCTCCAAAAACTGCATGCCACCAAAAGAACCATTTGACAACACCGTTCTCAGGTGGAGAGGAAAACAACCTTGAACTGTTCACGCAACTCCACCAGTGTCTCCAAGGGTGAAGGGCAAAAAGCCTGAATCATGGGACAGTTCTGTCCCTCATGTATCCCCCTGTGGAAGAGTGTAAGCCAGCTAAGGAAATCAGTTCCCAAATTAGCCCCTACATAAGCATAGGCTCCTTGGCAGAAACTGTTCACAATTATATTGGTATTTGGACCTTACAGTACCTCCTAAGTCCGGGTTGTCAAGGATTCTTTTTCTGAGCAGACAAGATCCCAGGAGTTAACCTGCTATCAGTCCAGAGTGCAGCTGGGAAGCATCTACCTTCAGAATCATGTAGAAAGCATTCTGTGTGGCACCTAAGTCAAAGGGATGTGCTGGCAGGAACTGAAAAGGATGATGGATAATGAACCCAAAGTGCATTTAGGAACAGAAAAATCCTCTCGCAGAATTGCTTCGGGAAGGTTAACAGGAGGAAGGGATCAAAGAGAGATGCAAAACTGTTCTAACTCTGATAAAGTGGAATTCAGTATGACAGGCAAGTTGATTTTAAATAATTTTCAATCATGACTTAGGATCATACTCTCATAGCTCACAGATCTCCCTCCTCCTGTATTCAGAGTGATTTTCACATCACAGGTATAGGTTTCCTGATTTAATTACTCAGCTTCAGGGGCCAACCACGGCAATTTTCTGTACATAAGAAAGAAAGTGATACAGATTTGCTAGGGTTTCCAGGCGTATAACTAAAGCAATCAGATGGGACTCAATCTTACCTCTGTGGAATTTCTTTCTCCAACTATTTTGAGTGTCAAGGTTACAATTCTTAGCTACCCTTGTGTGGGCCCATGAGAGCTAAAAGAATTTATGCAGCATTTTTCTCTGGATGAGAAAGCTATCAGTTTCTCTCCTTATGATGCATCTCAAATTAGGTTCTAGCCATATTGTTTAGCACACTAGTTTTAAAGCCCCTGGCAAAAGAATACTGGAGTTTATATTCAAGCTATCAGATTTTATGATTCGGCAGACTCTTTACCTTATGATGGGGCAGACAGACTAAAAGAGAATATGTCTTATGAAATAAAGTAGCTGTTCCTTTTGTCACACTATGCATATGATTCCTTTGAAGCATCTGAAAGATTCTACCTGATTTATAACTCTGCTATGGCTTAAAATGCTATTAACAGTACTTCAGGGAAAGTTTATTGTCCTCTTTTCAAAACGTTATCTGCTTTAGTCTCTTGAAAGAAAAAGTTAACATGCTGCACTTACATGTTCCCAATCAAAATTGCATAGTTGAGGCAAATTCATTTGTGCTTTGTAGCGGAACTCACAGTAGGTGTTCATATCTAAAAACTCTTGATTTGTAAATGCAAAGTCATGGTCAAGCTCACCTTTGTTTGGAGTGTATGGTAATGATATGTACAGCCAGGACACTTCCCGGGGTTTTGTTAACCAGGCACCTCTCAGCCTTATACCACATTGGAGCACAGCATGAAATTAACATAGCGGAAATGGTAACAAATCTATCTAAACTCCTCCTTCTTGGAGAGAAGGGGGGAAAGGCTCTCAGTCTTGTTGAGGTATCCAGCCCTCAATCAATAGTGGCTGTGTATACTGAGTTTTGTTGGTTTGAGGATTGTGTCTTTAGAGGTTAAAAAAAGAAAGAAAGAAAAGAAGGCACGGGTGTTTCTCAAGTTGCCATATTCAACTCAACCAACAAAACTAAAGTCTTCCATTTTCAAGCTTCAGGAGGGAGGCTACATGGCAGTAGGGCTTTCTTCCAGCCCCGGGTCTGGGGAGGAGCTTATTGCTTCGGGGAAGGGCCCCGGATAGGTCTGTGCTGTGTACTGGATCCCTTTCTGCAGACCAGTCTCTTCGGGGAAATCCCCCTGGCTGCTGAAAGCTGGACAAGATCTAGTCCGGGCACCCTTATTGGCGTTGTCGGTGTGGCCCACCATCTCGCTCACTGTGTTCAGAGGAAATTCTCTCCACCTCTGCCTCTGCAGCTCGTCCTCCTTGTATTTAATGGAGTACCAGGCCAGAAAAATAAAAATGAAGCCAACAAATTTGAGGCCGGCCGCCAAACCAAAATAGACAAAACGAAATGATGTCACGTTGTATTCCCAGCAAGAGCCTTGCACTCCACATTCCTGTTGCCAGAGCATGCAGGTGGTGTCAATAACTGCTCCAAAGTAAATTGGAGTAGGAATGTATGCTAGCAGTGTAGAGAAAAAGAAAAAGAACAATATTTAGCCCATCTTATCAGAGAAAACAGATTTGTAAATTAGAACCCTCTAGAACCAGTGGAGGGCAGTGGTTTTCTTGTGTTACTTGACTGTTTTAAATATGTCACATCCTATCATAATATATTTATTATAAAAACGTTCACTAAGTTATAAATACTTTAAATCTTCCAGTTTGCAACTCGGTCAGAATACGCTATTGATTTTGAGATTGTAAAAATGTCGATTGCTTAAAATCTCAATTAGGCAATCCTTTTAAACTTAAAAATCAAATTTTGCCATTAAATACTCAAGAGACTATACGACCCTTTATAAACCACTAAAATTCAGTATACTTAGTTCTTATGGGTTGGGTTCTAGTCCTCAGGTGCAGGAAGAGTATGAGGAAAACACTGTCCTCTCTAAGCCAGAAACGACATCAAATGGAAAACTGTATAAAGACATTTGGAGCATAGAAATAACTAAGGCAGGAAATTCATCTTTGAAGCTTGTGAAACATCTGTGATGAGTAGTAGCTTCACTGTTTGGGCTGTGAGATAGATATTTCTTTACTCCCATAAGAATGAAAGTCTACCCAAGTAGACTTCCTTCACCATACGTTACTCCCTTTGCTGAAATGTGTCCCCATCCCCAAAATTGTTCACCTTGCTATTATCTACCCCTCCTTTAAATTCCTCACTCACTCAGATGCCACTGTATTGCCACTGCATTTTGTATACACCTTCATTGTATCAACTATCACGTAGCATGAAAGTGTCTGCAGATTTGTCACCCGTAAGCTCCTTGATGGCAGAGGCCATGCCTTTTATTCCTTGCACCCCAAGGACCCCTCAGGACAGCCCATGGAACCTCAATAAGAGTTTATAAAAGGAAGTGATGGGAAGGAACAAGGGAGAAAAGGAAGAAGAAAACAAGAGAGGAAGGAAGGGTAGACAGTGGACTAAGCGATGTATTTTTAAATGTTATATTCGTTTCAAATGAGGTGTGTTCACTACAATTAAAAGTTGACATTACTAAAACACTTAAAACTCTCTTTTTGCTTTGGAATTTGGGGAAATGGAAATTGGTTTGTTCGCCCAACTCTAGTTTTTCATAATCAACAGAACTTAAGTCAAGGTTGAATTAAATAATAGATGACTGAAATGTCCTCCTTCCACTTACTCCTGACACTGTGACATCCCTCTTGTTGACTTGCCTTCACCTCCAATTCCATATGAAACCATCCCAACTCCATGGCATCAAAGACAAGCAAAGCAAAAAGAAGGACCTATTTTTTTCTTTTCTTTTCCTATTCAACCACCCCTTTGCTAAACAAATTTCCTTCTTTGAAAACAACTTTTTAGTTTTCAACAGGAAGTATAAGGCAAGCTTCTTAACAAAATCAAAGCATGCCAGAATTTCCTTTCACCAGCTGCCTTTGAAAAATGGGACCTTCGAAGTTTTATCAGTACCAAAAACAAAACAAAACAAAACAAAACAAAACAAGCCCCCCTTTCAATGCAACTAGAAGCCTCTGAGGATGACCAGACAGTTCCTACTCCCAGACTGGGCCACCAACTGCAACGTAATGACAAATTGAGAATTCCAGGAATCCATAATCTCTCATGGTTCATCCAAGAATCAAACTGAGGGTTTTAGAGGGGAGTGGGGTGGGGATGGGTAAGCCCAGTGATGGGTATTAAAGAGGGCACATATTGCATGGAGCACTGGGTGTTATATGCAAACAATGAATCATGGAACACTACATCAAAAACTAATGATGTAATGTATGGTGATTAACATAACATAATAAAAAAAGTTATAAAAAATAAATTGATAATTCCAGGGAAGATTAATGTTTCAGAGGGTCAGATGATACCATTTTAAAGTGTTTCACCCTTCAAAATGGAAATTAAAAATTTAAATCAAAAAACCTATTTTTTTTTTTTTGTCCTGTGGACAATGATACTGATTACTGGAAGAAACGACAGCTCAAGAAAATGACAGACTTCTACTTGCGAAAGAAAAAATATGCTTGATGATGGGGAAGTCAATTACAAATACAGTGAAATTGATCAAGGCAATGGGCTACTTCACATGATATTTCCCATGCATTGTCCCAAAACACGACAGAGTGATACAGTGTTTACCAAAATCAGAACGACGTTCTCCATGCCCTAATGAACTCTGCAATATATTGACAGTGCTAATGAGCTTCTCTTGTTAATCAGTAAAGGGGACTCCTCATGTATCCTCATGTATCACTTGAGGATCTTTCTTTTTTCTTTTCAGAAAACTTGATAGGTATACTTTTGCCCGGCTCAATAAAATTACTGTAAAGAGGTAAGGAATTAAAATTTTCGCAAATAATACGAGTGCTGATTTCCATCATTTTCATGTTAAAAAGACATAAAGGGAAAAAAATGCCAGGATCTTAAGCCCATTACAATTGCTTGGTTCAATATTTCTTACCGCACCAAAAACGCTCTGGGGAATTTAGCCCACTTTCACTTTAGGTTCAGAGTCAAAAAGAAACTGTTCTAAAGTCAGGTGTGTTCTGTTTCATCAAAGCACAGAACTGGGTAGCTTCCAGTTCAAATCAGAAAATAAGGAAGTTGTGTCCTTCCGTTAACCCATAAAATCCTAGCTACTACTAATGGTAACAAGTGATTGACTTGCCATTTTTAAAAAACAGTGAGAATCTGCCATCTGTAAAGAGGAACTAAGAGGCACACGTGGAAATTCAGGAACGTACCAAGTGTTCGCAATAAAACAAACTGCATTCCCAGCGCAAAAGGTCTCTCCTCATCTTCTACCGATCTATGATGAAGGGAAAGAAAGAAATGTTTTAAAACACTGGCCTCAAGAAAATGAACATCAAATCAAGCCTGCTTAGCACAGAGACGGGCACCAAAGAGCTGCTGTGCCAAAATATGTATATTAACCACAGCCAAACAAGACTGCTGATGTAGCTGAATTGGTCAATGAGTTCTCCCCAGTGAAGACTCCAAAGAAGCTCTGATTAACTCTGTTTCTGGGCAGATACTGGTGGAGGGCCAAAGGTTCATGGTTGAAGGTACAGAAGTAGCTCTGAGCTTCTAAAATCAGTTCTGTGAAAATAGATGTAATAATTTATCCTAACTACCGCATTCTTTTTTTTTCTATCTGCTTACACTTTCCAGAGGGCAGGTGTGTCGACTGAAAGTTATTCCCATAGTTTTTCAAGGAAAAGTATGAGGAAAGAAATTAAAGAAAGAAGTAGAGGGGTGCCTGGATGGCTCAGTCATTAAGCGTCTGCCTTTGGCTCAGGTCATGATCTCAGGGTCCTGGGATCGAGCCCCGCATCAGGCTCCCTGCTCGGCGGGAAGCCTGCTTCTCCCTCTCCCACTCCCCCTGCTTGTGTTCCCTCTCTCGCTGTGTCTCTCTCTGTCAAATAAATAAATAAAATCTTCAAAAAAAAAAAGAAATAAGTAGAGTCCAAGAAAAGTATAAAAAACAAGTCAAACGTTAGAAAAAGAGTGAATCCCTCCCCACTACCTCATGTTGTTCTTCTTTTCCCAAAACATATGTTCCAAGTAATTCCTACACGGCAGGAAGATTGGAATCTATTGATTTGTAATTAGAAAAGATTAAAGGGCTCCTTTTCTGAAGTTTTGGGTTAGAAGCCAGCTGGTGATTTGCCATGTTGGAGCGCAATGACATGGGCAGCCCTGATCTGGGTTATTTAACATCTCTTGCAGAATTAAAGTTTAAAGAGTGAGATTATTAAGGATTCATTTTTTAAAATGATGAAGTACCTGTTCTTTTCTGTCTCATACACATTGAGTTCTAGGTATAGCATGTTGACCTCCCCAGGACCCGCGCACCTGCCATCTTTTTCCCCACCTCCCTTATCTTTTCCTAGCAATTTGCCCAAAGCTGTACACACCATTGTTACTCCATAAGTATCTGTTGATGGAGGAATTGAGTGAAATCAACCAATGGACCTTCCCACCGGGTACTCTTATCGTACGTCTAATTCAGCATCCCATAAAGAAGAGAAGCCAAAATGTGCAGAATAAGCAGCAAGCAGCCTAACTGCCCTGCTAAGAATGACGTCCCAGGAGGTGTGACCAACAGGTGCCCAGCAGTGTGGGGCACAGTGTGGGGTACCCAGGGGGCAGGGTGGAGGTAAAGGAAGAATGAGGACTGATTCCCTTTCCTCCCCACTCCTTCACTGCCTCCCTGGTCCTCCTGAAGCTGCTGTGGGCAAGCTTTTTCTTCACCACGCCGTGCCCCCTTCCCTCCTTTGCCCATTGCAGTCTTTACTGCACATGCAACACACTGATCTGATTGGGTCCATGTCAACATTTTTTAACAGGACTTCCGTTAAAATAACGTCCGTGTTCTCTTATAAGCAAAAAACCACTAACAGGATGTACAACAAAACACAGCACGAACAACTGAAAAATGACATTTCCCAGTCCGTCCTTTCCTTGGTTCAACTCCAAAATTTTATATGATAGTAACATTCATGAAATCCGCATTTTGAACTGCAGCCCCAGCGGGAAACGTCACTGATCCTGGAGGTACTAACTACCTACAAGGTTGGAGATAATAGTCTTTGCTATACTTGAGACTTAGCAATGTCACCAAATGACTTCCTGTCCCCTCTGGAGTCAGGCTCCTTGTGGCTAACATGGTGACAGCTTTCAGCTCCTGATCTTGAACCTTATAGGACCCAGACTTAAGAAGGCAAAGGCAGCCCCAAGAAGTTTCACTAAACTACACGACTAGAACCCATCTGAATAAAGAAAGTTCTGGGGTATGAAACGTTGCAACCTTCCTTTCTCTTCCTGACATGGGAAAACACTTCTCTTAAATTCAATAAGCAAATGCCTGAGCGCCTCCCTGCACCATCTGACTTTGCTTTCCCCTCCACACTACCACATCAGTCCCAGCTTGGAATGTGTACTCTGGCAATTCTGAGTGTACAACCCACCTGGAAGTTGAGTGCGGTTCTCACCTGAGTGTTACTATGATGGCTGATGGTTGGGCACATGCTGTGATGAAGGTGACAATGAAGAGAAAAATTAAGAATGGGATAAGGGTATTGCAGGCCCGTTTGCACTTCCCAGACACAGCATAGCCGTTCTCATTGAGATAGGTTTTGACAATAACCACACGGAGCTGACTGCGCTGCCCGACTGTAGGTGGAGTGATCACTTGCCGGCTTTGGACACACGTGCATTCTGTGTAATTCCTTATCTAAGGGATAACAAAGATCGGTTGTGAGCCAAGCCAAAGCATAGGAAAATTAAGACAAAGTTAAAAGCCCTAACATAGCTCTAGTATTTAAATATGCATAATATTTTGCTGAGCGAAATAAGTCAATCAGAGAAAGCCAGTTATCATATGGCTTCACTCATATGTGGAATATGAGAAACAAAACAGAGGATCATAGGGGAAGGGAGGGAAAGCTGAACGGGAAGAAATCAGAGAGGGAGACAAACCATGAGAGACTCTTAAGTCTAGGAAACAAACTGAGGGTTGCTGGAGGGGAGGTGGGTGGGTGGATGGGGTAACTGGGTGATGGGCATTAAGGAGGGCACGTGATGTGATGAGCACTGGGTGTTATATGCAACTGATGAATCACTGAACTCTATACATCGAAAACTAATGATGTGTTGGCTAATTGAATTTAAATTTAAAAATATATACATAATATTTAACTGAAAATACAGCCTCATTGCTAACAGTAAGGATCCAAAGTGTGCATTCAACAGTGTCTGCTTAGCCAAATCGTTTAAACCTAAACTTTTATAAGGAGCTTTCAACACTGTTCTAGAGTGTTCACATTCCATATGCTCATTTTGGTCACAACTATGCTGTTATAATTCTTGGGCTCTCTGATTAGAGAAGCCCCTCAAAAACAGGAACTAAGGGCACCTGGGTGGCTCAGTCGGTTAAGTGTCTGCCTTTGGCTCAGGTCATGATCCCAGGGTCCTGGGATCAAGTCCCACATCAGGCTCCTTGCTCAGCAGGGAGTCTGCTTCTCCCTCTCCTACTCCCTCTGCCCTCCCCCTGCTCATGCTCTCTCTCTCACGCTTTCTCAAATAAATAAATAAAATCTTAAAAAAAAAAAACACAGGAACTAAGCTTTCTGTTTCTTTGTGCCTACTAGAGCACCTAGCATCAGCCTGACTGGATGCAGTGTAGGACCTAAAGTAAATATTTGTTAAATAGATGCAGAGAATTCATGATGCAGCCATGATGACTCCAGGGCCAGGACCAGGGAACATATCATTGGCTGTTTCGTTTGAAAAAAGCTAATTCAAGGAACTAAAAAGGTATTTCAAATAAAAGCAACCAATTAATCTTTCTGCCTGTTATGTTGTCAGACATCAGCTGAACTCACTTTGCCATTGTGCGCTCTCAGCCACTTAGAGAAGCAGTAGCAACAAATATGAGGATGGGGTGCCATTTGTCCATCTGTCCTCCAGGGACTGCTGGCCTCTTTTTAGGAAAGAGGGCTGTGCATTAGAGGACTCTGTCGATCACTTCCGGGGAAGGACTTAGCCACTGAAAACAGATCTTGTTGTCTCTTCCAACTTGGTCACACACTGGTGTGTGTGGTGACCCCAATTATATAATGGGTAGCCAGCAACAGGATTTCTCCATTTATCAGTATAGCTTAAAACTCAGAAATCAAATGACAATCCCAAAACATACAGTCAACGGGTCTAATCCCTTAACACCTACACATACAAGTCAACGCACCTTAACCTTTTTAATTAAAGCAGCCTCCTACAATCTGTTCTTATGCAAAGAATGAAACCAGGCTCAGTAAAGAACTGAGTAGAATATGAAAACCTCCCACAGTATTACAGCCTATTTATAATTCACAGAGAAGGGAATTCTCAAAATAGCCTATTCTTGAACTGACAGAAATATCTTTACTCTGAAAGTTGAAAGATAGAAAGAAAGAAAGACAGAGAGAGGGAGGGAAGGAGGGAGGGAAGAAGGAAGGAAGAAAGGAAGGAAGGAAGGGAGCTTGAACTGACAGTCTATGAAAAATGGCCATTGCCCATCTTCACAGACTCTGATCAGGGAAGGTGCTCTCCTATTCTCTTCTATCGGCACCGAAATGTGGTCATCTTGACCTTCAAATGCATCGCAAGGGCCCTGGCAGAGCAAGAAATGGGAGGCCTAGCCCTCAACCTTATCATGTTTCACTGAGTTGGCACAGAATGTAAAGTGGGAGAGGACTGATGTGGAACTAAGTCACTGCACCCACATTCTGCAATCGTCCCTAGGGGGAAAAAAAAATTATAGCATTGCATAATTCTCTATCCTCTGGCTCTTTGTCAGGACGTATTTTGTAGGTTATTTGAAGTTTCTTGAAAAGAGGGACTGAAGTCACATGTTAGCATATGAATCCTAACATGTCCTTGTCACAGGATGTTGGATCAACAACAGTACAGGAACTTGTGATATGTACTCACCCCAGTGCTAAGATTACCACTGTTAACACAGCCAGCCAGACAAGGGTTAAAGTATGTAATTCCATCTGATCCACAGACTGGCTCATACTCATGTATTTTACAACCACAATTAACATTGCAGCTTCCTGTCAGGTTCCTGTGGGGCATGGTAAGAGAAGGTCTAGAGAGAAAAAAGCAGGTCATGAGCAACATTTACTAAAATAAAACTCTAAAGAAAGTTCTCGATGTTAAGTAATTTGTCCAGTTTAGAGAAGCTAGTCCCATTAAATCAAAGCTTTGGTACTGTAAAGTAACCACCTTGGATAATTATCATGACTTTTAAACAAAGCATAAAGAAACATGTTTCAATCTTCCGGTACTATAAATTCAAGACTTCTGTATCAAATTATCTATCATGCCTTGAATCTACCTTCCATCTTGGTGCTACAGATCTGGGCTCAGCAGTTCTAACCCCCATATAACTACTCACTTATTATAGACATTAAGCTCTCTGTCTTAACAAATCCAGGCCTCGATTTCTTTAACTAAAAAAGAGAGGAACTACTTTTCTCTGCCAGATCAATAACACCATTAGGAGAGCACAAACAAAATCCATCCATCACAGTTGTCGACACAGATCCCTCTGACCAAAAACTTTAATTGTTCTGGAATAAATTATCAAAGAAAGATATGGGACTCTAGAAATTGAGTCAGAAGTGATTTTCAAAGAAGATCAGGAATCATATCACTAGTTTGATTCAAACAACCAGAGAGGAACGATTCAGTCCTTCTTTCAGAATGCCCAGATGTGGCTTCACAGTCAACGCGGTGGGTTTTGTTTTCTTGTAAGATCATGATGTCTGATTTAAAGAAATGATACAATATAAAAAGCTCTAATACAATCAATTCAGGCAACAAATATAAAAGGGTGGGGGAGTAGAAGGAAATGCTGTGGAAGAACAGAGGCAGGCAGGGACCCAGGAGGGACCCATGGAAGCCATGGAAGAATGAAAGGGGCTCCATAGTGACCTCTTTCCTTGGCTTCCGTGACCACCATTTTTGTCACTGATGAAATACTGTTCCCAAAGTCACATGAGTTAGTAACAGATCCATCATTCATTTATCCATCTATTCATCATCCATCCATTTGACAATATTCTGGAATGTCTGTGCATGCCAGAACTTATCTTTAATGGTTAGGTTGAGTAACTACCCCTCCAATAGCATAGCCCATCCCAACTCTATGTGTTAATCTATACACATAAAGCATTTTTCACTCAAAGATCTCTCTCCTGTGTCTTCTTTCACACTTTGATAACTGAGTCCTCAAATTTTAATGAAAGGAGCAAATTTATAGCAGTATTTAAACCTTATCAAGGAAGGCTTCTAAAGAAGTAAAAGTGAAATAAATTTTGTTCTTCACTTATGTCACTCTACAGAAGAAATTTTGTCATAAGACTTTGATAATTATGTGCACAAACTCTTGGATTCGTATCATTTTGTTGTATACTTTCAAAAATGTGATTCTAGACCAGTAATTCTCCACAGGGGCAATTTTGTTCCCTAGGGGACATTTTTGGTTGTCACAACTAAGGGAGTGCTACTGATCTGGTGGGTAGGGGGCAGGGATGCTTCTAGACATCCTCCAATACACAGAACAACCCCACACCACCCCACGCACAACAACCCTGATGACTACATTTGTGCCCCCATGCACAATTTAAACCCCCACATGACCCCTGCATGACTCCCATTGCCCAAGTCTTAGTGGTCTTGAGGGTGAGGGTGAGAAAGCCTACTCTAGACCTACTACTTCATTCCACAAATGATGAAATGGAGGTCCAGAGAGGCCAAATGATTCAGTATAATGCTAATTAGTGCTGTTTTAACTGGTACCAGATGAAAAGTGTTCTGTGTCCATTACTGTTCTCTTCACTAGTTCTTCAAGAGCTACATTGCAAGCCATGACCAAATAAAAGGGGTTTTATATGTCTGCATGTTTAGTCACTAAAAATGACAGGCTCCAAATCCATACAATATAGTTCTTACTATTGCTATTAAGAAGTTACAAAGAATTTCTTATTCAGAGCATGATTCATATTCATTTATGACCACCTCAAGCTTCCAAACACCTCTCTTTTATGGGTCTGTCTACTCAAGAGAAAGGAATCTAGGAGAATATAAACAGATGCTCCAAAACCCACTGATGACAGGAAGCAAAAGCTTTCCTGAGTTCCAGAAACAGAGGCACAGTCCCAGGTCACCATTGGGTATGTTTGCTTTTCTCATGAGAACATGACATCTGAAACAAAGAAATGATACAATAAAACTCTAAGAAAATCAAAACAGTCAACAAATATAAATAGCAGTGAAAAGAAGTGGGCATTCACGAGAAAGTCTTTAGGGGAAAAGGCCAGAGTGGCACAAAAAAGGAAAGACACAACAGGGTCAAGGCTTTACACTGTGCTGATTTTAAAAAAGAAATAAATTTTAAAGAATAATTATGTCTTGTTCGACTATCACTCACTTTTCAGAAAACAGGCTGGGCTATAATAAGGGTATAAGTGTTTAAATCTGAATAACACCAAGCAACCACTCATTAGCATGAAGGGAACCTACCATGGGAGTACAAATGCACAAGGGCTGTGAGGCACCACACTTACACTGTGCAAAGTGACTGTGCATCATGCTTCCAATAAACTAAAGCATTTCGGACAAGTTAGCTTTATAAGTTAGAGGCTCCTGTTAGCTCAGAGGCAAGGTAAGTGTTAATTTCCAAGTGAAGAAAAAGTCCTCACTGGGACACCTGGGTGGCTCAGACGGTTAAGCGTCTGCCTTCGGCTCAGATCATGATCCCAGGGTCCGGGGAACAAGCCCCGCATCAGGCTCCCTACTCAGTGAGGAGCCTGCTTCTCTCTCTGCCTGCCACTCCCCCTGCTTGTGTGCCTTCTCTCTCTCTCTCTCTCTGACAAATAAATAAATAGAATCTTAAAAAAAGAAAGAAAAAAAAAAGGCCTCACTAACAAGTGGACGGACAAACAACTGCAGGGTACAAGTTGCAAGCCTGAGAGTCACACTTGAGATATTACCGTAAAAATCGCAGAATTACAGAACTAGAAAGATGTGAGCGGTCTCTGAGATTATCTAGTACCACTTGCTGGTTTTAAAGAAAAAGAAACTATGAGAGATGTGATGACATGCCCCACAATCATTGAGGCTTCAAGAAAACCAGCCACAGGGAGACCAAATGAACAAAAAAGGGAAAAGGAGCAAGCTTGCCACCCAATCTTTATTAAATCAATTGCTTAAGGATCAACATTTATTTAAAGTAATATATAATAATCAAACAGACCATGGTTTAACAAAGTTATAATGTCCACCATGGGGCCATGACAGCTGGGTAAGTAAGGACACAGTTGCTCTCAAATGTCTCAGGACACAATTGTTCTCAAACGTCTCTCTCTGTCTCTGTCTCTCTGTCTCTGCCTCTGTCTCGCTCTGTCTTGTGCACGTGTGCATGGGCATGTGTGTGCATGCATGCGCACGCACACACACACACACACACACACACACACGCACACCAAGTATGTCAAATCACGCCACTCAAAGACCTAAAGAATACTTGGACGTCCCCATCTGACATACTTCTAAAGGTCACTGTAAATCAAAGAGGAGACCCCTAACCATCTTTCTGCCTTCCCTTAAGTGTCTCCCTATTAAGAAACATGACAAGTGGGCATCCATGCATCTTATGTTCAAGTCACATGGATTAAAAGAATGATTCATGTAGCAAATACCTTTTTAGCCAAATATACTAATCAACTAGAAAAAATTGATATCTTTCTCATAATATCTTAATCGCTATCAATTTATCTCAACCTTCAAGAAGACTTCAATTAGAATGTTTCTTTTTGATTCCACTTAAAAATTCTTGGCTTCATATTAAACTGTTTCCCTGGCTATATATAGCTGTTCAATTTCAGGTTTATAATTATTATTATTATCATCATAATCATCGTTATCATTTAAAACTAACATTTACAGAGCCCTATTTTTACTCCAGGAATTGTGCACTGAGATCTCTATATAAATTACCTCATCTATTCCTCATGAGAATTAAAATTATTATGACTGTGCTTTCATCTTTTAGATGAGGAAATTGAATATTGGAAAGGATAGATACTGTCAAATTTCAAAAAGCTAGTAAGAGCCAAAAATAGATCAAATCATATCCATATATCTAGAAATGAACTGTAAGCCTATTAATAAAAGTAGCTAGGATAATCCAGAGATGCACATACCTAACATCTCTTATAAACTGTCCTCTACTTTTTAGGAATTTCTTTTAAAATTAGTAACATCTATAATAAATAAAAGATCCTGAAGGGAACCAAAAGCTTTAAACAACGGGAGAAAACTTCAGTAGGTTAAGCTGTCTGTGAGACACAGAAGAAGAGATGAATGGTTTAATTAAAGAATTTAGAGGGGCGCCTGGGTGGCTCAGTCGTTAAGGGTCTGCCTTTGGCTCAGGTCATGATCCCGGGGTCCTGGGATCGAGCCCCGCATCGGGCTCCTTGCTCGGCAGGAAGCCTGCTTCTCCCTCTCCCTCTGCCTCTCTTTCCGCTGGTGCGCTTTCTCTCTTTCTCTCTCTCTCTCTCTCTCTCTCATGCTCTCAAATAAATAAATAAAATCTTAAAAAAAAGAATTTAGAGGGGCGCCTGGGTGGCTCAGTTGGTTAAGCGACTGCCTTTGGCTCCGGTCATGATCCTGGAGTCCCCGGGATCGAGTTTCACATCGGGCTCCCTGCTCAGCAGGGAGTCTGCTTCTCCCTCTGACCCTCTTCCCTCTTGTGCTCTCTATCTCCCATTCTCTCTCTCTCAAATAAATAAATAAATAAATAAATAAATAAATAAATAAATCTTAAAAAAAAAAAGAGGGTGCCTGGGTGGCTCAGTCGTTAAGCATCTGCCTTTGGCTCAGGTCATGATCCCAGGGTCCTGGGATCGAGTCCCACATAGGGCTCCTTGCTCAGCGGGAAACCTGCTTCTCCCTCTCCCACTCCCCCTGCTTGTGTTCCTGCTCTCGCTATGTCTCTCTCTGTCAAATAAATAAATAAAATCTTAAAAAAAAAAAAAATTTAGAAATGATGTGGCCAGAAATGCCAGGTACCAGGAGAGCTGGTAGTTGAGTATATCTAAATACACCATGTGGCAGGAGCAGGAGTATTGACAAAGAGGATGAAATGCATTTTGGGAAAGTTGCAGCAAAGGTCTGAATTAACAGGCTACATTCAATTTCTGTAGCGTTAGCACTTTGGGTCAATAAAACCATACTGAGACAAGTAACTTCAGGGAAAAATCCCAACCTCTGAGATTGTGGACTTGGTTGAAATTGGTGGATCACTCCATCCAACAGTCCCTGCCAAACACAGAAAACTGAGAAAATGCTTCCTCGTCACTTCACAGCTCAAGAAATCATCCCTGGAAAAGTTCTGGCCCAGTAATTCAAGTCAGAAGTAATTTCAACCAGAAGATGATATAATAGATCTTAGTTTTAAGTTCAAAGAGATGACACTTGATAAATGAAAGATAATAAAGCTAGCATTATTAAATGATTAATCAAGACTCAGTACCATTGAACAATTCTGTACATGGACATCAGATTTAACCCCATTTTTAAAAATTACTTGAAGAAAAGGTAAAAAGGTAAAGGGCAAAGAACTCACATTATGCAATGTGTTTATATAAAATCTTATTTAAGCCTCAGTGTTCCCAGTAAATCCTGACTCTTACAGCTATGAGATGGTTCTGACATGCCTGTGTGAAATACAGACACACAGGGGAAGCAATACACACTTCCTAATTACAACTGCAGGGAGGGGCGCCTGGATGGCTCAGTTGGTTAAGCGTCCGACTCTTGATTTGGCTCAGGCCATGACCTAAGGGTTGTGAGATTGAGCCCCACATCAGACTCTGTGCTGGGTGTGGAACCTGTTTGAGATTCTCTCTCTCCCTCTGCCCTTCAAGCTCCCCTCCCCTTCTTTAAAAAAAAAAGAAAAGACAAAATACAAAACAAAACAAACAAACAAAAAGCTGCAGGGTAATAGTGGGTGCTGGGAATATAATTACTTGAGTTGGGAATGAGCCAGGATATTAACCAGAGTGCGTAGGATCTTTCATTATGAAAAATCATCAAATTCTTAAATCTGAATTTTTTTCAATTTCATTGTATTGTGGTTAGAACACCTAACATGAGATCTACCCTCGTACAAAATTTTAAGTGTACAATACAGTGGTATACAGCAGATCCCTAGAGCTTATTCATCTTGGTTGACTAAAACTTGATGACCATTGATTAGTAACTCCCCATTTCCCACTTCTTCAAGCCACCATTCCACCTTAACTATTTTAGATACCTCATATAAATGAATCATCCTGTATCTGTCATTCTGTAACTGGCTTATTTCACCTAGCATGATGTCCTCAGCGTTCATCCATTCATCCCATATTGCAAAATTTCTTTCTTTTTTAAGGCCAAATTGTATTCCATTGTATGTATACACTACATTCTCTTTATCCATTCATCTGTCGATGGACGCATAGATTGTTTCCACATCTTGGCTGTAAGATCTGAACTTGCTAGGGGAACCACTAACAACATATCAGGTTCATTCTGCAAAAAGACTATGACTCCATTTTAGCTCAAAAGGAAAAGTTCATCTTTCTAAAACATCTCAACCCCATATCAGGTATTCGGGTGCCTCTTGAGCACTTGATACTAATTCAGTGATGGATCGTCATGAAGATTCACCCTGCTGGTGAACCTGGAGCCTCTCAGACAAGCTTTAATAAATGGAGGTGACTTATTTACTGTGCTTGCTTCTTTGTGTTTTTTTTCTTCTTTCAGAATATTTTAAAAATGAAAAACATTGCATTCAGAATCAGAGAAACCTGGGTTCAAATTCTAGTTCTACCATTTTCTGACTGTGTGACTCAGCAAGTTATTTAATCTTTCTGAGTTTCTTTCTCTTATTTCAATTGAGGAAAAAAAATACCATTTTAAATAGTTATTTATCAATTACTTATTATGTATGGGTTTTATCCTATTTTATCCTTTCTATATTTCTGAGAGATTGGTACTGTTATTAACCCATCTTAATGATGAGGGAATAGAGGCACAGAGGGTAAGGAATGTGCTGAGTACTTTGTTCAATTCTCACAGCAGTTCAACAAGATAGTATCTATCAGTATCTTCACCTTAAAGATGTGGAAACCAAGCACAAAAAGGTTAACTAATGAGCCCATACTCACACAGCTAGCATGTAGCAAGGCCTTGGTGAAAATCCATGGCGACCTGAGAGCCACTGAGCAAAAGCAGTGGGTGTTCAGAACACAGCACTATGCCCATAACTCAGCTGCACCAAATATGAGGAAATGGGCACCACTGCCAGAAACAGAGGCAGTCTCTGTGGCTCTCTTGGTCAGGAGGTGGTGTGTGACTTAGGGCTGTGTCCATATGAAATACAAAATGTAAGACGGCACCTGAGTTTTGTTTTCAGGAAGAACATAAACTCTGAAATAGATAATCTGGGTTTCCTTCGGTTCTACTCCTTATTAACTGATGATGTTGGGCCAATCACTTCATCTCTAAGCCCAGTTTCTTTAATTAAAACATGTGGGTAATAATACACGCAGTAATGTTGTAAGCATTATATATAAAAGATATACATAAACAAGTGCCAACTACCATACCTGAGCCAAACAGATGCCTCACAAAGCCTCCCTTTTTCACTGCCACTCCCTTTATCTCTCTTTATTGGCTTTAAAGAAGAAAAAAAAAATCCCACATGCAAGCCTCAAAATCATACAGAACAGAAAACAGTTTTTCCTTAACAGCCAGCTCATACTGATGAGCAGGTTGTACAGTGCACAAGAGCACCAGCCAAAAGAACAAGGAGAGGCTGAAATGGAGCCCACACCCTGCTTGGAGAAAGGGTCCCCTTATTCTTCACACAAACAGAACTGCTATTCTAAAAGTGCCAAGCCTGTGCCTGTGCATCTACACCACCCAAAAGTGTTTATACAAATTCAATTTTAGTATACTATCTAATATTAGTATACTATCTTCCTAGAAGTATTTTGGAAGCCAGAGGAATTCTCCAAGGAAACTGGGTTTTTTTATTTTGCTAATTTATTAACTTTGATGAAGTCAGGTTGCAAATACTGGAATGAATGGATCCTTGAAGCAGCCTAAGGCACACCTAATCAAGTTCTGCTTTATTGAATACAGTTAAATGAGAAGTATACCATAAATCATGGATTTAGATAAGTAAGACATTTATTTTCACCAAGTTCTTACAAGTTCAGCACTAGATGAATAACATTCCTGCACAGAGGTAGATGTCAGACATTCATTCATCTTTTAAAGAAGAAAAGGGAGTTTAAAGAAGAAAAGCTTTGTATGATCTAGAAGAGAAGGGAGAAGAGACAAGAAACTAACTTTTTCAGCACATACTACATGCTGGACACTATGCTAGGAAATATCAGAAAACTTCCCTAATACAATCCTCAGAATCAAAACTACAAACATTTATTTAAAATGTTAGAATGCTTCAAACTGGAGGTTGAGAATGGAGGAAAGAGATGCTGACTTCTCATTTTTTACCCTTCTGCAGTATTTTAATTTTTCAACTACATGTGTTTTACTTTAATTAGGCTTGTAACCAGGTGTGACTGACATTATCACCAATTTAACAATGAGGAAACCAATACTCAACAATATTCAGCGATTTTCCTGCAAGGTCACACAGCTAAAAAATTAATGGCTCTGGTACTTTTCTTTGAAAATAAAACCATCTTTGACAAAGGAGTTTGGGGGGAGAGGGGAGAGGAGGTCAAGAAGTTCTTTCTTGGGACCTCTGTTTTCTCACTAACACAGAATCTGGGATGCCCAACAAGAAAAACAAGGCTAAGATAAAATACTTGAAGAAAAGAATTTTTAAAAATGCAACCATCATGGGGCATAGGAAAGGAAGCTGAGCAGGGCCAAGAAATGGATTGCTCAGCAAAGATGAGGGCCTGCTAAGATTGGAACTCATAAATTTGTAATGGAGCCAATCAGCACAATTATATAATTTTTGCCCATAATGCTGGAGAGTCCAGAATCAGTTGATTCAGGATTGGCAAGACAGATATGGTGCTAAGCAAGTCTTGAGGAGACTTGCAGTTTAAAAGCAGGTAAGACAATGAGTCTGCCTTCCCTCCCTGCTGAGTATGCACTTAAAATTAAAGCAAGTAAGATTAAAAGGAATAAAGCTAGCAAAGACGAATGGAAAGAGTGACACCAAACTTCACGAAAATAGCAAGTGGATAGGCATAGGTTTATGTGATGAGCAGATCCCACCTTGGAGAAGAGCCAACCTGCCCCATGCACCCTCCACAAGGCTCCACAAGGTTCTGAGCTTAAAGTTATCAGATGTGGCAGAAGCCAAAGGTGAGGATGAAGCTGAGGTTTGAGGGAGAGAAAATTGTATCGGTGGGCCCTTCCTTTCTCATATTCACTCACCTCCAGCCCCACGTCAGAGCCCAGACATTCTCTGGAAAGCTCTTCCCTAAAGAGACTGGAAGAAATTTAAAAAGCAAGCTTCTACTCTAGATGTTGACAAATGAAAATAAAACTCTCTCATTTTTGTATGGGGGTGAGGGTGGGGCACATAACCTGAAAGGTGCTAGACTGAGTCTTGTCAACCTGTAAAGCCCAGAATAAACAAACAGAAAAACTGACCCTTAACATCAAATGGCAAAACGTGAGGCACAAAAACAAGGTAAAGAAAACAAAATCTAATTATATACACAGATCTGAGAAGATATTATTCCTTAAAAAGACATCAGAATGTTATGAAAAGGGAATACTCAGAATACAACAAAGAAAAAAGTTATTCTTGAAATAAAAAAAAATTACATAAAGAATGGAAAACAAAGTATGGAGGAATCTCTCATAGCAAAGGACATAGGAAATATGAGAGAACAAACTACACGTACAGGCAACCAGTCTGTAAGTTCCAACATTGGATTAGCAGGAGTCCTGATGAGCTCATGGAAAATAGAGTGAGCAAAGCTGTAGCAGAAGAAAACTTCTCTGGGAACCAGAAGATTAAGATGGATCAGAGGGCACCTAACATAATGAATGAACAAAGCCCTGGGCCAAGACATTCATTCATCCATTCCTTCCTTCATACAACAAACATCCTGAATTGCTTTAGATGATGGGGATGCAACTATTATGGAGACCGCTATAGTAATTGTTCTTGAGGAGCTCATATTTTAGAAACAGGAGGCATGAGCAGAGGAAATAATTAAATGAGGTAATTTCAGCTAATGGTAAGTGCTATGAGGAGACTAAGGAGGAGTGATGAGATAAAGAATGAGGGAAGAGGGCACCTGGGTGGCTCAGTCGTTTAAGTGTCTTCCTTCGGCTCAGGTCACGATCCCAGGGTCCTGGGATCGAGTCCTGCATCGGGCTCCCTGTTCAGCAAGGAGCCTGCTTCTCCCTCTGCCCCTCCCCCTCCCCCGTGCTTCCTCTCTCTCCCTTCCTCCTTCTCCCTCCCTCCCTCTCTCCCTCACAAAAATAAATAAATAAAATCTTTTAAAAAAAAAAGAATGAGGGCAGAGCTGGCTCCCTTCAGTTGGGCAGGGAGGGGCAGCCTCTCTGAGAAAGTGACATTGGAAGGGCCCAGCTAAGACAAAATCAGAGGGGAAAGCATTCCTTATGAAAACTCCTTGAATAAAAAATTTCCTAAAAACTTCCAAATAAAGTTGGCCAAAGACAAATGAAAGCTAGGACTGGAGTTAAATTTCTTATCAGCAACATTAGATATGGCTTCAAAGTTCTCAGAAAGGTAACTTTTAACCTATAATTCTATGCCCACTCAAACTATCCTTAAACGTGAGAGAAGAATAACGACACTAATACACTGACAGGCTCAGAAAGTTTTACTCCCAAGTACTCTTTCCTCTGGATGGTATTTGGGTATTTTTCTCTAGCAAAACAAGGAGTTACAAATAAATAAGCAAACAAAAATTAGTGGATACAATTGAGATCTATGAAAGGAAGTTCCAGGATATAAATTATGCCTAGAGAGCCACTAGTCCAACTGAAGCAAGATTATGGAAAAAGAAGAATTCAATAAAACAAAGTACATGTTGAAAACTTAAAAAATATACATGAGCATGGGAAAGGCCAGTAGTCAGGGAAAGAATAGGCCGTCTGAACTCAGGGACAGACAACACAAGAAATAGGGTGGTCCAAATGTGATACAGTTTTAGGCAGATGCCCATCCCCACCCAAGATAATGGATGACCACTCTTTCCTCCACCTCTTTATTTTCTGGAGAAAATGAACCAAAGGCTCTGGACTTAAGAGCATCACACATAAAGGAGCCCTTTGGTGAGATGCTAGAATGGTGGCAGGGGAATTAGGTAAAACTCTACAGAATGAACAGAAGGACCCAGGCCCTTTCCCATCACCAGCCCACACTCCCAGCTCTAGAATGACAGCAGGTAGGCTTACAACCCTGAACCCACCCCAATACAGCCACAGCCAAGAGACAGGAGAACCCTGCTCCTGAGGAGCCAAAGCACCTCAGAGGTAAGACCTCAGGTTCTGACACCTAGCACCCCAATGAAAATGCCAGTTCCAGCCCTCCCGTTACCCAACAGGGAGATCCACCAAATGACAAGCTCTGCCATCAGACACAGAACACCTACTCAGCTTTTTAAATTCGTGTTCTTCAACACTAAGAGAAGGCTAAGAATCACCAAAATGTAAGGGAAACTTCCAACATAATTGAGACAGCAAAATAGACAGCAGGTATTCAGAGGACACAGACAATTCAGGAAGGAAAAGAAACTCTCAATCATGCTGGAGAAGTAACTGAAGATATTCCACCCATGAAGCAAGAGGACTAGAAGCAAGAAACCATCAAAAATCAAAGAAAACAAAGATAATGGAAATAAGACATTTATGAATTCCAGGAAAATCAATGCTGTACAAAAGAGGAAATCACCTCATGACACACTACTTGTGTCTCAGCAGTTAATAACACTGTCGTAACCAAACACGAGAAATATCAAAGAAGGATTTGACCACAATATCTGAAAGGAAAGCTGCACTCCTCATTTACTAAGAGAGGGAGTCATAAATAATGTCCCAGTTTGGTTAATTTATACATTATGTCTTAAAAATATAGAGGTGAATACCAGAAGAGACAGCTAAGAAGAATTTAAAATTATTGGCCTAGGAAGCAGGATTGGTCAGGAGACTGTTGGTTTTTTGCTTCTAACTTCTTAATTCTATTTGTTTTCCAACTGTAATAAAAATAATTCGATAGAAGTGGAAATTATTCTTAATTTATTAGTGATGACTGATAACAAGAGCTATCTTTCAGTGAGCACTTACTGTTGGCCAGGCATCGAGCTGAGAGCTTTACACATGTTACTCATACTATCCTTGCCTGTAGCTTCTCAAGTGATTCTTGTTGCTACCGACTAAATATTTGGGTCCCTGCAACATCCATAGGTTGAAAACGAACCCCCAGTGTGATGGTATTTGGAGGTTGGGCCTTTGGGAAGTGATTAGGTCATGAGGGGGGAGCCCTCATGAATGGGATCGGTGCCCTTATAAGAGGGACTCTAGAGAGATGCCTCACCCCTGCCACCACATGAGGACACAGGGAAAAAGACGGCCACTTATGAACCAGGAAGTGGAGCCTCACAAGACACCAAATCTGCAGGTACCTTGATCCTCAACTGCCGAACTGTAAGCAATAAACTTCTGTTGCTTCTAAGCCACCCAGTCTACACTATTCTATTTCAGTAGCCCGAAGGGACTAAGACACTATTATCATCACCCTATCTTACAGATGAGGATACTGAGCCTTACAGTTAAGCAAGTAGCCAAGCAGAATGAAGATGCAAATTCAGATTTAACTCAGGAATCCGGGCTCCTAGTCTATACTGCCCTTAAATTTTTAAAACACATTATTTCCTATGCCATTCTAAAAGAAGGCACTAAAAGAAGCTATGTATCAGTACATGCATCACCCAGACACACATCTACTGATGAGAAAAAGATTCTTGAGACAAGTGACCATATTCTGTCATCTACATAAGCTCTGATTGGCATTCATCTTTTTTTTTTTTTCCTGATGTTTTAGGTTGGCTAAGTGAAATTAAAGCTTTTCTTTTTCAAATTTCAAGTGGAACATTTTATAAGACGAAACTCCACTAAAAACCAAAAGGAAATAGTGCTTGTTGACAGCAAACACAAAAATCTAGGCACTGGAGTTCTGTCCAATGAGTAGATCCTAACAAACCCAAATGTATAAAAGTTATGATTTTCTTAACACTCCAAGAAGAATTTTCCACCTTCTTTTAGAAAGCATGTAGGAAATCAATCCTCAGATCCACTGCTGGTGAAGGGGCAAATTAATACAACACCTGGGGAGTAAATTTGGCAATATTCATTGCAATTTCACTTCTGGGAATTTATTCTCCAAATACATGGCACACAGGAGAAGTGACATATGCATGAAGTTATTTATTGCAGCATGATTTTTAACAACTAAAGATGGGAAACTGCCTTTCAAATGGGGACTGGTTAACTTACAAATAGAATTAAATGGAATGTTATAGGCAAATAAAAGTGTTCAAAGGAATGTCTACAATAGCCAAACTATGGAAAGAGCCATCAACAGATGAATGGATAAAGAAGATGTGGTATATACACACACACACACACACACACACACACACACACACACACACACACACACACACACACACACAATGGAATATTACTCAGCCATCAAAAAAATGAAATCTTACCATTTGCAATGACATGAATGGAGCCAGAGGGTATTATACTAAGCGAAATAAGTCAATCAGAGAAAGACAAATACCATATGATTTCACTCATATGTGGAATTTAAGAAACAAAACAGAGGATCATAGGGTAAGGGAGCGAAAAATAAAATAGGACAAAATCAGAGAGGGAGACAAACCATGACAGACTCTTAACCATAGGAAACAAACAGGGTTGCTAGATGGGGGGAGGGGGGGAGGGATAGGTGGGTGATGGGCATTAAAAAGGGCATGTAATGTAATGAGCACTGGGTGTTATATGCAACTGATGAATCATTGAACTCTACCTCTGAAACTAATATTACACTATATGTTAATTAATTGAATTTAAATAAAATAAAAAAAAAAATTTTTAAAGGAGTGCTTAGGGCACCTGAGTGGCTCAGTTGGTTGAACAACTGCCTTCGGTTCAGGTCATGATCCCAGAGTTCCAGGATCAAGTCCCGAAGCCCGCTTCTCTCTCTGACCCGACCCGACCCCCTCTCATGCTCTCTCTCTCTCTCAAATAAATAAATAAACTTTTTTTTTTTTTTTTTAAGGCATGCTTAAAGGCATGGACTCTGAATTGTTTGGGGTTAAGTCTGGATTAAGTTCTATGTAACACGCAGCACAGTCACCCTGGGTCACAAAATCCTCAATTTTCAAGGATTTTGTCAACTGTTTGTTTAGCACAGCAATTATTAAAAATTAAATTATATAAACTTATGATTAAATAACTATTACAAAGATAATAAATACTCAATTCATCACCTCCTAGTTATTTTACTATACTGTTATCTATGTCTTGACTAGGCTATTTAGGTCTAAACACCTGTATGAGAGAAGTATTACATAATGGTACGTGACTGGGCATCTCCTCCCAGCTTGGTGTTCAGTATCTTCACGTTGTTAGCTGGAAATCAGCCATGGTGGGGATATTTACACCTCCGAAATTGGCAAATGCTACAGATGGGAACTTTTTTCTTAGCCATGTGTTACATATTATCAGCATACCACTGGTATGTGTGTTCTGTACCTCAGTTTTGCCATCTGTAAAATCAAGATAATAACAGAACCTACCTGATAGGGTTGTCATGAGGATTAATGAGTTAATATATGTAAAGCATTAGAAGAGTATCAAGATAAGGGTTAGCTATGCTTTGTATTATTATTATTATTGGCACAGAAAGATCTCCAAGCTATATTGTTACATTTTTTTTAAGCTGGGAAAAGTATGTATGAATGCTACCTTTTGGATATAAAACAGAGATTTTAAATATATACTCATAGTTTCTTATAGAAAGAAGCATTGGCAGAATGCACAAGAAATGAACCCAAGTGGTTACCTGGTTCGTCTTTCATTGGAGAAATGAGGTGGAGGACTTGGGTAAGAGCAAGACTTTTCAGTGTACATTGTATTTTCATTGAATTTTATGTTTTTGGACTACGTGGGTATATTGTCTATTCAAAATGTTATATTAAAAAAAGAACAATTTTGGGGCACCTGGGTGGCTCAGTCATTAGGCATCTGCCTTCGGCTGGAGTCATGATCCCAGGGTCCTGGGATGGAGCCCCACATCGGGCTCCCTGCTCCGTGAGAGGCCTGCTTCTCCCTCTCCCACTCCCCCTGCTTGTGTTCCCTCTCTCGCTGTGTCTCTCTCTGTCAAATAAATAAATAAAATCTTTAAAAAGAAAGAGAGAGAGAGAGAGAGAAAGAAAGAAAGAAGAGAGAAAGAAAGAAAGAAAGAAAGAAAGAAAGAAAGAAAGAAAGAAAGAAAGAAACAATTTTCATTAACCCAACAAGCATTTCCTCATCTGCTGTAACCAAAATACTATGGAAAACACTCTGTGAGGCTTGAAAGGAACATTGGCAAAGGAGAGACCATGGTCCCTGCCCTCCATGCGTGCGTGCTCCAGCTTGGGGAGATGAAACGTGCACGGGAGACCTCCCTGATTGGGGGAACACTAGTTCGACCCTAGGGTACCAACACTATAGGGCTTTGCACTTCATTCATGATTAGAATGACATGAAATGGCTCTTTCGAGATACTTACCCTGTTGTATAAGGGATGTTTATGCCTCCTAGATTAATACTTTCACATCCAACAATAAATAGGGTTGAAAAACACAGTAAAGACACACCACTGCAGATCATGGCTAGTTTGGCAGATTCTCTTGCACCAAGTTTCAATTTCTTTATAATGTAGCCTCCCAGGACAATGCCAACACCAGCACTGGGGACAATAATCACACCTAGAGAGAAGAAGGGAATGACAGGATTAAGTGAAGTTACACATACTATAATTTGTTTTCTAATTATTCTGTTTCTACTTACTAGTATTAAAGTAAAAAAATAAAAAATACTGTAATCAATAAATCTTCAATGTGTAGGATTTTATAGTATAATTTCTTTTCGAAGGACTCATATCCAAAATGTAAAATAACTTTTACAAAGCAATAAAATAAAGACAAGCAACCCACTAAAAAAGTGAACAAAACTTGAATGGCCCCTCACTAAAGAGGAAATCCAGCTGGCCAATAAACACATGAAGGTGTTCACCCTCACTGCTAAGAGAGAAACACAGATTAAAACCATAGTAAAATACTACTCTACACCATTTGTGTTGATAAAAATTTAGAAGTCCGATACTACCACATGTTGGCAAAGCTGTAGAGCAATGGGCACTCTACACAGCTGGTGGGATGTAAAATGTGAAACCTTCTTTGAGAAACAGTTTGCCATCATATGCATCCTGTAGATGTTGAAGATATACGCATCCCATAACAGGTAATTTTATTCCTGGATCTACACCCTGAAGAAACTCAAGCACGTGGGGACCAAAAGAAGTGTACAAGACATTTGAAGCATCATAATAGCCAAAAACTGGAAATAAACCAAATGTCCATTACTAGATGCATTGCATGTTGTAAGTTCATGGAACAAAATGTCACTATACAGCAATAAATATGAAGGAATATAATTAACACACAACCATGAGGATGGATCATACAAATACAATATTCAATGAGAGAAGCAAAACAGAACAGAACACATGACATAACGGCATTTGTAAAAAGTTCAAGTGCAGTTAAAACTAAACGATTTGTTCAGGAATGCATATCCAGGCAGTGCAACTCTGAAGGAAACCCAGGAAGTAAGTGTCATAAACCCAAGATAGTACGGGAATAGGTGCGCTTCTGGACTACAGAAAATACTCCATGCCATGACCTGGGTAATAGTTATACAAGTGTTCACTTTATGATTATTCATTAGCTCTAAATTTTGATTAATGTATTTCTGTGCGCATTATATTTCACAGCCTTTAAAAAAATAAAAATAAAAAACAGTTGTATTGCCTGCCCCAAGAGCCTTATAATCTAAAATAGAAATACACAAATCAGAGTACAATAAAACAATTGTACAAAAGACAGGGAGAATACAGGGGAAAAAACAAAAGCATCCGAGCCTTCCCTGGGAGAAATCAAGGAGGACTTCACAGAAGTAGCAGTACTTGTACTGAACAAAGTATGAAGAGAAAAATAAGGTTAAGACTGAAATGAGACAACTATATCACTAGAGATCTTGGCAAGAGCAATGTTAAGGATGTTGTGAAGGAAGAAGCCAGACTGCAGTGGGTTGAGATGAGGATTTAGAAATTAGAATTCAGATTCTTTCTAGAATTTAAGCTATAAAAGGAAAAACAGGTTTGGGTCTAGAGTAAGAGTGGAGTCAAGGTAGAGTTGGAGCTTGGGGAGCTCGTTTGCTAAGACAGGAGGGGACTATGCATATTTATATACGGACAAAAAGATTAAAAGGAATGGGAGGTTGAATGTGGAGGGAAAGGTTATCTAATAATGCCAATGCAAGATCCTTGAGAAGTCAAGAGAATATGGAATTAATAGCACAGATAATCAGATTAGCACTGGATGGGGAGAGAATAGGATGGGGGATAAATCAACAGGTGGGTGGTAGCTCTTCAAATTGTAGCTTTTCTGTTTCATTATTTTTCCATTATTTTGCAAACATCATGTAATACATGTTGCAACAGAACACTGGAAAAGCACAGAGAAGTATGAAGGAACAAAAATCCACTGCTTACATTCTGGCATATTTCACTCCAGTCTTTTTTTCATGCTTTTTTACTTCAAAGAATTGATAACATGCTATAGATTCATTTTTTATATGGCTTTGGTTTTTATTTCTGGGTGGGTTTTTTTTTTCTGTATAACTGAAAACAAAACTAACTCTTAGAGGAAAGGGATATGGAGAACTTTAAATATAGCCAAGGATTAGAATAATCATTGTAGGAAAGAAAGTGAGCACTACATGAGAATATGTAATAGGCTTTGCAAATGGAGAGTCCAGTGGGTCCAGATGATATTAGATTTCAGAAGTCTGCAGCTGCACCAGTGCACACGGTTGAATGGTTTGCTCCAGCGTGTTCAGCAACCCACGTAAAGGAGCAGAGGATTAGATTAATCTAAAATCTGAGCTTTGCCTGGCAACCAGTGTTCATTTTATAATCCTCAACCGAGTCCTGATTTTATAAAATCAGTAATGGCCCTTTTACAGATGAGGAAATTGACAGCTCAGAGAAGTGACCAGCCCAGTAGTGCACACAAAGAAGAGAGAGTCTAAGAGAAACTGAGATCTCTGATTCCCAGCCCAGCGCTCTGTCCACATCACCACAGATGTCTCTTAGAACTGACAGATCCCTGGAATCTTTTAGGTAAATTGACCAGAGCTCTAGGCTCAAATGAGCTGGTTAATAAAGTATCATCATTAAGGAAAAGGACACGTTATCTATCTATACAAATCAATAGGCAAAGCTTTACCTTTAAAGTGAAAGTGATACATCCATGAAATTCTTATTTCAGTTGAACAATTTACATGGTTCTAGACCTGGGGGTAACAAACAAAACAAATCTCCATGCTCATAGCTCAAGTCCTAATTTAAAAGCAATAAACCTTACTTGACTATGCATCCTACTTGGTATTCAACTCTTAGAAACAGGAAATTTGTCATCAGTAAATATGAGGTTATATCAAACAGAGGGAAGACCCCTTAAAATTTTCTCCTGATGTCCCCTGCCATCTAAATCTCACTGCACTATCCAAACAGAAATTCTGACCATTCATGATGCTAATCTGTGCATCGCTCAGATCTCCAGCTTAAGTAAGAGACCCAAATGTTCCGTTGTTAGAATATTAGGCATACAGGATGGTGTTGGGGAGGGGAATGGGGGACAACAGTAAAACCTTCTCACTGTCCCTTCTGAAAGCCCCCGGCTCTGGGGAAACCAGACTGTATAGAGCATGGAGGGGCTGGAAGTTGGTTTCCCGCCCACCACCACACTGTCCTCTAGTCCTTCCCAACTTCCCCACTCCCTTGTGGGGAGAGGGAAATACAGGCATCTCCTGCTTTTCCAAGTTCACATCACACCACTTCGCATTTATGGAAAACCTAAGTACTTGTGTTCGCTAATTAAAAGAAACCCAAAGAAGATTTTCACTTTTATGGGGTGAAAAAAACCCCACAAAGGTGACCAGTGAAAATAGCATTCAGCATTTGTTTTGCAGCGAGGGGTTACAGAGGCAGTGAGAGTGGCCCTGCCAAGCCCCTTCCCTGCCAACTACGCCCAGCATCTCAGCATCAGGCCCCACAGCTCTGAACTGTACTTTATCTTGATTTAGTCTGTGCATCGTTAGGAAGATGTTCCAAAGGTATCAGAAAAGCCTAAGAGAGGTTGTTTCTTGAGTCTGGGAATGCTCAAAAAAGGTTTCCATATAAATTATTTGTAATTGCTTCGCCACTTTATGCCATTTCAGCTTATGAAAGATTTCACTGGAACACTCAACTTTCAGATAGCAAGGGAAACCTGTAAATATATAAGATGGGCTCTCCCAGCAGAAGCTGCCCACCTGCCACTCGCCATGTCTGAGTTCAAATTCACCTCACTGGCCCGTGGTCACCCCTTCCCTCAGTCCCCAGAGAGCACCCCGCCTACTGCCTCCATTCCTCTGAGTTTCTGCTCCCTATCAAGCCCTTTTGCAGCCCTGGCAGGATGGCTCTGCAGTCCCTGAGTTTCTGTTCCTCGCACCCTCTAGTGGCCAAGACATGGATGGGACCCGTCGGGTACAAAAGGATGGGTGGGGAAGAAGCATCAAGGGCTTGTGTATGAAGGGACGGGGAAGGACTGAACGTGGAAAGATGGAAATACCTGGACCAAGCCCAGGGACCCAGCCTAAGGTACAGGTGGTAGAGGATAGAAGCCAAAGCAATTGCCAAAGCAATAGAAGCCAAAGCAATGTCTAAGAGACAAATGCAGGTGACAGTGCAGGCCACATGGACAAATTTCCTGAGTTCAAATCTCAGCTCTGTCACCTACAAACTGTGTGTCCTTGGACAAATTTCTAAATATTCCCAGGCCTCGGATTTTTCTCATCTGTAAAATGTGGATACAGGGGCGCCTGGTGGCTCAGTTGGTTAAGCGTCTGCCTTTGGTTCAGGTCATGATCCCAGGGTCCTGCGACTGAGCCCTACTTGGGCTCCCTACTCGGCAGAGAGCCTGCTTCTCCCTCTCCTTCTGCCCCCTACTTGGGCTTCCTCAGTCTCTATAGTGCTCTCTCTCTCAAATAAATAAATAAAATCTTAAAGAAAAAATAGTATCTTCCTCATAGGTTGTTAGGTTTAAATGAATTAAGACATATAAAGTGCTTAAAACAGGGGTACCTGCCTGGTTCAGTCAGAGGAACTACGACTCTTGATTTTGGGGGTCGTGAGTTCAATCCCCATGTTGGGTGTGGGGATTATTTAAATAAATAAATAAAAACTTTAAAAAAATAAAAATAAAAAAATAAAGTGCTTAAAACAGTGTCTGACCCCTTAGTATATACTTAATAAATGTTGGTGATCATCATCAGAAGTATGAACATCATTATTATCTGCCTAATATGAATGAGTTTAACATTTGTGCAAATAAATATATTGGAATTAGGCAAAATTTCTATATGCTATTTTATCTATAGGATTGAATTTAAACTACTCCTAAAGGCCCAACTAAACCTCTATGTGTTTTTTTATATAAACCTTTGTTTGATGTTTAGCTACTATGTGTTCTTAAACACATAAACCTCTGTTAGCTATTTAGTTACTGTGTGTATATATCTGAATCTAAAGAACTCATGGCTGTATTGGTTAGCTGTTGACAAGGCAGAGGATCCTGCTTTACTTCATAAATGGTCTGCGAACAGCCTACTGTTTTCCAGTTGGAAATCTTTTTATCTACTTATTTATCCAAGCAAATTGACATGTTAATTGTCCTACTTCCTCTCTTTCTCTTACAACAAACATTGTTCCATAACATACAATTCTGAAGTTTTTACTCTGAGTTGCAATACTGCTTGCCCTTATACTGTATAGCTTCATGAAGCCAAAAGGTCTTTACGAAAAAATGATATTCACTGAGTTACCAAATATTAAAGCTACTGGTGGAATTTTTGCTCTCTACTCTAGTTTTTGTCAATATGTAGAAATTATCTGTATTGAAAATAGATACATAAAATATACATCTGCTTAATGCATGATTTGGGACACACAAAAAAAAACCTCGAACTAAAAAAGAGGAGGATGAAATTAGGTAACCCGCTCATCATCAAGAACGTTCTAGGCTCAGGGAAGGGGACTTCCATTGTGCCGCTATTGCTTTTGTTAAGAACAATAATTTGCTTTCGTGGTCAGGGATGACCCCTATCATGAGACCTGCCACTGTCTGTTATGTTTACCTCTTTCTTTCCTGCTAGACTGTAAAGTTGTTGTACATGGGGGGGTCTACATCTTTATTATTTTCATACCTTTCTAGCTCTTACCAGGACCTGGAAATGTATGGATGAAAGAACAAACTTTGTTATTTGGAATTTATTATATAAAAACTTCAAATGACTTATTCATTGCAGTTTTCAATTATTCCGGAACTAGGCTGTATCTTATTTTACAAAGAGGAAATCTAAAATCTAACCTGGGACCAAAATAAGCTGCTAATATCCATTTAAAACTGGCAGGCCCTAAATGATGCCTGCAAAATTTCACTGTTATCAAAATTCCGAATTGAACATTATTAGCAAAAGTTTAACTGCCAAACCACTAAAGGTGACCAAGCATGTTATGTCAGTAGCCCTCTGAGAACTCATTTCTGTTGTGAAATCACAATGGTGCAGAATATGGTGAACTAAGAACTCAGAAACTTAGATGTCCTCAGTGCTCTTTTCTCTAAATTCACTGATCCTTTCTACACATTTCACACCCAAAGTTTTCTTTCGTTAAATTGAAAAAGAAATGGCTTGCAAACGTAAGACTATGAATCAGTCAGTAAAAATATGATTGTAAGCTATTATGACTTTGAGGTTCTGCTGCTACCCTAGGGAAGGGCAGCTGGGCACCGGGGAGGGAGGGAAGCAGGATGGGCATCTGGAAAAGAAGGAAGTCTGGCTCATTCTCGTTCATTCATTCTCTCTTTCTCCCTCTCTCCCTCTCTTTTTGCGCGCGCGCGCGCGCACACACACACACACACACACACACACACAGGTGTAGACTATAGGCCACATACTGTGACATATAGTATCCCAATTCATTCTCAGAATTGTATGGATTTTGAGTGGCTTTGAAACAGAAAGCGTCTTACAAACAAAAGTATCTTAGCCTAATTAAAAGCATTTTCCCTTCATAATAACTCAAAATCATGGTGCATCTTACAATTTATGGTGTCTTCGATTGGAAGGAATATAGCTTCAGGCACCTGGGTGGCTCAGTCGCTTAAGCGACTGCCTTCAGCTCAGGTCATGATCCCAGGGTCCTGGGATCTAGCCCCGCATTGGGCTCCCTGCTCAGCGGGGAGCCTGCTTCTCCCTCTCCCTCTGCCTGCCACTCCCCCTGCTTGTGCTCTCTCTCTCTCTCTCTCTGTCAAATAAATATATAAAATCTCTAAAAAAAAAAAAAGAAAGAAAGGAAGGAAGGAAGGAAGGAATATAGCTTCTTTCCACATCACAGATGAGGAAATATCTCATGAGTGATAGAGCAGGGGAACAAACTCAAATTCATTTAACTTTTCCAAAGACTATGCTTCTAATCTTATGATACAAAATAAATGCTTTTCCTATCTCCTAGGGTAAATTATTTTACCCTTCTAAGCTTCTACTTTTCCTTGCAAACACTTTCTTACAGGAAATAAATATCAAGGAATAAAAGAATTTTATTTTTTTTTAAGATTTTATTTATTTATTTGAGAGAGAGAATGAGAGAGAGAGAGAGCATGAGAGGGGAGAGGGTCAGAGGGAGAAGCAGACTCCCCGCCGAGCAGGGAGCCCGATGCGGGACTCGATCCCAGGACTACAGGATCATGACCTGAGCCGAAGGCAGTCGCTTAACCAACTGAGCCAGCCAGGCGCCCAATAAAAGAATTTTAAAAGGAGAATAAAAGAAGGTTTTAAAAATGCAAACCTTGAGGCTAGCAAATTTTAAATGCTCTGAGAATATAAGAATGCCTTTTCACAAACTATACATAAATCCACAAAGTATCACAAAAGCACAATACATCTCTTTCTCTTTCATATCTTAATATCACCCTTGTGAAAAATGTCAGAAATCCCTTCACAAACTATGATTAGGTGTATCATTACAATGAATGTATATATATATATATATACACACACACACACACACACACATTGATCTCTTTTATAATTCAGTGGCCTTTTTAAGGCAGAGAACAGACTGTTTTTCATTAAATCCATAATATTTCATAGCATAACAGTGAGTCAAATTATAAATTAGGGGTAGCAAAGCGTAGAACCATGTCCTGTTTGGCTGGATTGGGAAAAGCAGCCCACGTGTATTGAACTGAACAGCCACCAGTTCCTGAAGAGAAGCCTCTGGGCCGGATGGTTAGAGGACAAGGTGCCAGAAGCTGACCTCTCCGACCACAGCTTCCTCTTCAAGTACCCGGTAGCAGGCACACAGTGTGGCTCAGATGGGACCGCCTGCAGCCAACCAATAGAGAATGCTCCGAAATTTCTAGCACAGCCTTGCTGAAATTACCAATAAAGGGTTTCAATGGGATACAAGCTTCTAAAAGCCTCCGCCTCCATGACTTCATCATGGAGGTATCAATATAAAGCTCCTATTTAATTCCTACTAAGGCAAAGGGGGCTCATTCACCCAGAATAACACTTTCTTCAACTCTGCCAACACAGGGAGATTCTATATAGTAACCAGAGGGAAATATGAGATTCCCAATCTCAGGGATTCAGGGTCTCGGGTGCACTGACTGAAGGAAAGGTAATAAAAAGGTACATTCAGCAGAGAAAACAACCACACTTTTCATTTCAGGTTTTTGCAAAGCTCCGGCTACAATAATACATAAAAGCAAATGCCAAGCTGCGTCATGAAAGGGATTCGAAAATCAAATCAAATTAATATTTCATCTTTTATGGCTTAGAAATGTAAGTGTTTGCTGCATCTAGGCAATAAAACCCACAGAAGGCAAAAACAACTTGAAATGATGAAATGCACAAATCAGATGTTTACTTCCATTTTTCACTGGCTCTGGGCAACTTACGGCAAAACAGCGAAAGCTTGAACCAAATTACTGCAAAGGAGGAAAAAGCTTCTAATAGAGGAAATTTTACAGGAGAATAATAAAGTCTTGGTAACTTTTTCAGTTATCAAAATAAGCCCCAAGCAAAGACCTTGGTGTTAAGTTACTGCACTTAGTTTCTGTTCACAGAGGCAAAGCCTACAGACGTGGGCTGGTGCCAAATGCAAACCCTCTTCCGAGGCCCTGCGGGCAAGATCCATTTTCTGTCAGCAGTTTTCAACTTCTCCCCTTTCCATTGTTGTCCAAATCCAGCAGCTCTCGGAGCTTTCCCATTGAGATGGCTGATCGTCATTACGCCCACTAAGAGCTGAGCCACAAAAACCTGACAAAGCTATCCCTCCCCTGGGAGAGGCAAGCAGATTTTTAAAACTCTATTTATCTGAAATTTTGAGAAAAACTTCTAAACACATAACCAGACTTGTTAAAGTGCCCTTGCTCCCCAGGGGCCAAGTGGAGATTTGCTCCTTAGAAACCATTTTAATTCTACCAATTTCTTGAGAAGAATCAGAACAGCCATTTATTTTATTTTTTTTAAGATTTTATTTATTTATTTGAGAGAGAGAATGAGATAGAGAGAGCACGAGAAGGGGGGGTGGTCAGAGGGAGAAGCAGACTCCCTGCCGAGCAGGGAGCCCGATGCAGGACTCGATCCCGGGACTCCAGGATCATGACCGGAGCCGAAGGCAGTCTCTTAACCATCTGAGCCACCCAGGCGCCCCAGAACAACCATTTAATAAACACAGTCAACTCACTAATCTGAATATTCTGTTCCTCTTTTTCTTTTTTATTTACAGCTTCATTAAGCTATAATTAACAAAGCATGCAATTCATCTAAAGTGTACAATTCAGGGGCGCCTGGGTGGCTCAGTTGTTAAGCATCTGCCTTCGGCTCAGGTCATGATCCCAGGGTCCTGGGATCGAGCCCCACGTCTGGCTCCCGGCTCAGCGGGAAGCCTGCTTCTCCCTCTCCCACTCCCCCTGCTTGTGTTCCCTCTCTTGCTGTGTCTTTCTCTGTCAAATAAATAAATACAATCTTTAAAAAAAAATAAAGTGTACAATAATTTTCAGAGATATACAACCAATCTCACAATCATTGTTAGAACATTTTCATCACCCCCCGCAAAAGAAATTCTGTATGCATTAGCCATCACACCCATTTTCTCCCTCAGCCCTAGACAACCACTAGTCTACTTTCAGTCTCTACGGATTTGCCTATCCTAGCCGTTTCATATAAATGAAGTCATACAATACATCTGTCTGGCTTCTGTCACTTAGCATAATGTTTTCAAGGTTCATCCGTATTATAGCATGTATCAGTACTTCATTCCTATTTATGGCCAAATAATCCATTGTACTGATATATCACCATCTGATTTACTCATTCATTAATCGATGGGCATTTTAATGGGTTGTTCCTATTTTGGGCTATTATGAATAATGTTGCTATGAATATTCATGTTCAAGTTTTTATGCAGACATATGTTTCACTTCTCCTGGATATATGCCTAGAAATGGAATTTCTGGATCATATGGTGACTCTAGTTTGAGGAAGTGCCATACTGTTTTCCAAAGTGGGTACACCATTTGACATTTCTGCCGAGTGCCAATTTCTTCTGATCTTCAATTGTTAATATCACAGATAATATTTGATTGTAGTCATCGGACTGGGTTTAAAGTCGTATTTCATTGTGGTTTTGACTTGCATTTCCCTGATAATTAATGAGGTTGAGCATCTTTTCATGTGGCCATTTTATATCTTCTTTGGAGAAATATCTATTCAGATCCTTCACCCATTTTTCAATTAGCTTATTTTTCTTTTATTATTGAGTTGTCGAATTCTTTATATATTCTAGATACAAGTTCCTTATCAGATATATATTTTGCAAATATTTTCCCCCATTCTGTGGATTGTCTTTTACTTTTTTGAGGGTTTCCTTTGATGTACAGAGTTTTAAATTTTGATGAAATCCAATTTACCTATTTTTTCTTTTGGTTGTATTGTCTAATCCAAGGTTACAAAGATTTATGCCTATATTTATTTCTAAGAGTATTATAATTTTAGCTTCTACATTAAAGCCTTTGATCCATTTTGAGTTAATTTTTTATATATGGTGTGAGGTAGGGGTCCAGCTTCATTCTTTTGCATGTGACCAGTGGTCCCAGTAACATTTTTTGAAAAGACTATTCATTGAATGGTCTTGGCATCCTTGTCAAAAACCAGTTGATCACGGATGTATGGGTTTGCTTCTGGACTCTCAATTCTATTCGATTGATATTTATGTTTGCTTTAAGTCAGTACCATACTGTCTTGATTATTGTCGCTTTTAATTAAGTTTTGGAATCAAGAAGTCTAGGTCCTCCAACTTGTCTTTATCAAAATTGTTTTGACTGTTCTGAGTTACTTACATTCCAAATGAATTTGTCAAATTCTATAAAGAAGCCAGCTGGATTTTTTATGGGAATTAAGTTGAATCTATCTAGGGTGCCTGGGTGGCTCAGTCATTAAGCATCTGCCTTTGGCTCAGGTCATGATCCCAGAGTCCTGGGATCGAGTCCCGCATTGGGCTCCCTGCTCGGCAGGAAGCCTGCTTCTCCCTCTCCCACTCCCCCTGCTTGTGTTCCTGCTCTCACTATCTCTCTCTCTGTCAAATAAATAAATTAAATCTTAAAAAAAAAAAAAAGCTGAATCTATCTAGGGAGTACAGCCACCTTAAATAACATTAAGTGCTCTGATTCATGAACATGAGATGTCTTTCTGTTTTTTTTAGGTTTTCTTTACATTTTAAACAATATTTTATGGTTTTTCAGAATATAAGTTTTGTACTTCCTAAGTATTAAATTCTTTCATGCTAGTGTAAATAGAATTGTTTCCTTAGTTCCATTTTTTAATTGTTATTGCTAGTGTATAGAAATACTATTGATTTTTGCATGTTAATCTCATATCTTCCAACTTCACTGAATTCATTTACTAGTTCTAATACTTTTTTAGTGGATTCCTTTGGATCCTCTCTATACAAGATCACATAATCTGTGAATAGAGATAGCTTTACATCTTTCTTTTTAATCTGAATGCCTTTTATTTCATGGTCTTACTTAATTGCCCTGGATAGAATCTCCAGTGCAAAGATGAATAGAAGTGACAAAAACAGACATCTTTGTCTTGTTCCTGATCTTAGGGGGAAAGCATACAGTTTTTCATAAGTATGATGTTAGTTGTGGGTTTCTTGCAGATGCCTTTTAATTCATCATTTCTTAACTTTCAATCATTTAAATAGTAGTTGAGCTAAACTTCAATTTTGTGTTATTTAAAAATGTGTTATTGGGGGACCTCGGTTAAGCATCTGCTTCTTGGTTTTGGCTCAGGTTGTGACCTCAGGTTTGTGAGATCAAGCCCCACCTCGAGCTAATGCACTTAGTGTGGAGTCAGCTTAAGATTCTCTCTCTCCTTCTGCCCCTCCCCCTGCTCTCTCTCAAATAATAAAATCTTTAAAATATATATAAAATAAAAAGCTAAGTATAACTTCCAGAAAACTCACAAAATATACAATTTTTAAGATATAACTAACTTAACAGAAAACACTTATTGAGCATCTACTGTATGTGGGGCTCTGTACTAGACTCTAGAGATAAATAGTTCATAAAGCTGACAAAAATTACTGCTCACATTGAGTTTACAATATACTGTGGGAAAAACAGATAATAAAAAAATAAACCAATAACTAAGCAAATCTTACTGAATGTTAGTAGGTGAAAGCATTACAGAGAAAAAGGTTGAGCCTAGCAAGGAAAATCAAGAGTTCTGGGAGAGGAGCTATTTTTAAATGGGGTATACTGGGTAAGGTCTCACTGACAAGAGGCCATTTGAGCAAAAACTTGGAGGACAGGGAATGCAGCATGTACAGAGAATACATGACACCCTAATTACACACTGTTTTCTACTATCCTACTAAACTACATTTACTGAGAGTCAAAATTATTAAAGGTCACAACATTTTATAACTAGAAGAAATTTAAAAATTAATCAACCTACCTTGTTTTCTGAATGAAATAGTTTAAACTAAAAAACTAAGAACTTTGAGCAAGGCAGTGACAGGTGAAATGGAAAACTTAATCAGTACGATATATTCTGTACTTTTTACCTAGAGATGTTTTGTTTCAAAAGACATGCATAATTCCACCAGGTAATAATGTCCGCAAAATAAGTTCTACGAATAGAAACATACTCTAGTAATCTAATGGTCTGAGCAGCTTTGGAGGACACCAAACCTACCATCTATCAGAACTTAGGTTTCAGAAATCCATAAATTAATCAACTTTTTTAAAAGAGGCATTGTGGGGGTACCTGGGTGGCTCAGTCATTAAGCGTCTGCCTTCGGCTCAGGTCATGATCCCAGGCTTCTGGGATCGAGCCCTGCATCAGGCTCCCTGTTCAGCAGGAAGCCTGCTTCTCCCTCTCCCACTCCCCCTGCTTGTGTTCCCTCTCTCGCTGTGTCTCTCTCTGTCAAATAAATAAATAAAATCTTAAAAAAAATAAAAGAGGCATGGGGTAGAAAGCACTAGAAAACAAACAGATGACATGGTTCTCATGTGCCTTCCTAAAGCAATGACAAGCACCACCAACTGATCCATCTTTAAATCTCAGCAAAACACCAATAGTCTCTCTCCTTTATTGTTCAGACCTTATCCACTCTTGGTTTTGAATAATAAAATCACACATTTGCAAATAAAACTTCTTTTAGGAAGACACTAATATATCTTGAAGAGCTAAAAGAGGGGCACCTGGGTGGCTCAGCCGGTTAAGCATCCAAGTCTTGGTTTCGGCTCAGGTCATAATCTCAGGGTCACAAGATCAAGCCTTGCAGCGGGCTCCACGCTCAACGCAGAATCTGCTTGAGATTCTCTTCCTCTCCCTCTGCCCCTCCCCTTGCTCACTCTCTCTCTCTAAAGTAAATAAATAAAATCTTTAAAAAAAAGAAAAGCTAAAAGAATAAGAAAATGCAATAAACATTTTAAATTTCACCCCAAACGACATGTGAACGAGCAAAAGAAAAAATGAATGTAACAACAGTCAATGCAATGTACCTCCCAACTAATAGCTATGGGCCCCTCTCACAGTGATGGTCACTGGTTCACTAACAAATCCAGATATTACACTGGGGGGAGTGGGGGTTTCACCAGGATCAAAGGTAGCCCTTTATTTTTTCACATTTTTATTTTCACCAAAATGAAGGCTATGCAAGACACCTGCCTAATAAAGTAGATTTTTACTCAGAGCTGGAGAGGAGTAGTTAGCTGACATCTTAGACAACTGGGCTGGAACTGAAAGCAACCATTATAAGATGGGGAAGTGGACAGAATAAAAAAGAAGGCAATTTAACTGGTGTAACTCAAGTTTCAACTTGTTAGAGCAAGAAAGAACTTTGTGTTTTAAAATTTACTAACATGTTTTAGCAACTAACATGTTTACTAACATTTTCAAAATTATTCCTACATTATATGAAATTAACTGTTTGGGTTTCTTATTTGTTTGTTATCATAGAATCATAGAATTTGCGAGCTATGACACAGATTGCTACTTATTCCCTGATGACTACCCTTCCCTCTTCTAGAAACATCAGTCTCCTATTGGTGGCAAGTTTTATTTACTTATTTATTTTTATAAAAGACCGGATCGTAAATATTTTCCATTCTATGGGCCAGACATTACCTGTTACAATTACTGTTGTGGTGCTAAAGTAGTCACAGTCTTGTGTAAACAAATAAGCACCGCTATGTTTCAGTAAAATTTTATTCACAAACAAACAAACAAAAAGAAAAACAAGTAGCAGGCTGCATTTGACCCAAGACTCCTATTCTAAAGTAATAGCATGGCTTATGGCTGTCTGGAATACAGACTACATTTCCCAGACTCCCTTGCAACTGGATGTAACCATGTGATAAGGTCTGGCCACTGTGAGGTAAACAAAAGTAGTATATCCATTCATGCCTTTCTTCCCCTCTCCTACCACCCTGCTGTTACGAATGTAGAGTTGATAGCTAGATCTCTCCTTTGGGCCAGGAGGACAAGAATCCAGATGGAGCAGAAACTGGAAACGGTCCCGGTGACTGCAGTCACTATACCAACCCTGAGCTGCCTATGTCCAGATTTTTTGTGTGAGAGTGAAATAAAAATCTATTTTGCTTAAACTTCTTATTTTGAGTCTCTGATATTCTCTGAAAAGTTTAATCCTAACTTAATACAGGAGCTCAGGGATCATCTCTTCAACTCCCTCATTTTATAGATCACAAAAGAGAGAGAAAAAGAGAGAGAAGATGCATGACTTGTTAATGCCGAAGCAAGGCCTAAGCTTGTTTGATTCTAAATCCAATGCCTTTTCTAAATTTATATGAGGCTAACACTCCCATAAATACACATTTAAATTACAAAGCTTTGGGCGCCTGGGGGGCTCAGTCATTAAGCGTCTGCCTTCAGCTCACGTCATGATCCCAGGCTCCTGGGATGGAGTCTCACATCAGGCTCCTTGCTCATCGGGGAGCCCGCTTCTCCCTCTGCCTGCCACTCCCCCTGCTTGTGCTCTCTCTCTCTCTCTCTCTTACAAATAAATTTTTAAAAAAAATTAGTTCCCATATTTTCTAATTACCTGTTGCTCTAAAAATTCCTCTACCAGAGACTCAAAGGTCTCTATAATACAAAACCACTGCACACTATTTCTTCTATTTTATTTCCTCTATTAATTATATTATTTCCTCTTTTATTCATCTTCATATGCATCATAATGCCCATCAGAGTAGTTTGCTAAATGGTAGGCACTCAAAAACTACTCAGTGAATTCAGTGAATGGATTACTCTCCCTAGGTCATGATCCTAAGACAGACTGGGAGCACATACCATAAAGCAAAATCCTCCCCAGGGCAGATATTTTATCTGAACACAAAATTTCTACTGGCACCTTTTTCTGAGATTCTTGGGAATCTGATCTAAAGACAAATAATATTTATCTATTACTAGCTGTCAGCACTGAAAATGCACCTGATGCTTCTATGGTACTTGGGAAAACTTGTAAAGTTGTCTTTCTTAAACATTTTAAACATTCTCCCTAAAAATCTTCAATTAACATGCAGAATGTTTTGCTTAGCAAAGTTAAGGCTGATGACTCTGTTCAAATAAGCAAAAGTTTTTCGTACAAATTGATATATATATATATACATATACACACACACACAAATATATGTATATAAAACCAAACTGTCAATTTGTACATATATATACATATATACATATATATATATAGTGTGTGTGTGTGTGTGTGTAAAATCTTGTAACTATAACTACCAACACATTGATTACAGGAGTAACTATTTTCGGAAAGCAAGGCTGCAGTAGGAACAAAGAAGAACTTGTAATGTCATGAATACAAATGTTCTACTGAAAAATCTTTGGATATTTATTTATACAACTGTCCTACTCTGCTTCATTACTGGGTAATTCCACCAAGCTCAATTGCATTTCCACAAGAGGTGTATTTACATAGAATATATTTCAAACAAATTGAAGGAAGATGTTACAAAACAACATTGAACTACTCAATACGAAACAATGATACACAAATTGTTCCTTGCATAGGTAAGAGAAGTATGCACCTATAATGTTTCTAAATACCCACTTTAGTCAAGATGCCAACACAAATCACACTCATCTTCATTGTAAATAGAAATATAAAAAATGTTTAATACGATGACTTGAAAACATCAACTATTGGTAACAAACCCAAATAACCCCACGTTTTGCCTTCTAACCAATGAAAAGACCACAAGGGGAAGTTGAGCCTGACAGCAAAGCAAATTTTCTGTGGTCCATCGTGAGATGGTTCAGGTTACAAAAAGACGTTACTTCAACTTCTAATAACGTTTAAGCCCCTGTTTTACTGTTTAGTTGAAAAGAGTAAGATATTTCCTTGTCTGTGTGGTAATAATCATATCCTGGCCATGCTCAAGGGCTAAGATCTCCTTTGACTCTGGATGTGATTTTTAGGACAGAAAGCATCTCTGAGTAAATGAGAGACGGTGGCATGAGCTGGGAGTCAGAACAGTTCGTCTCTAGCCCCAGGATGTCACTACTCTTGGGGCCAAGAATCCTTCAATTAGAGCTTCTACCTCTACTTATCCATCTACAAAACTGGGATAATATACTCTGTACTCTCTCTTCCTCATCTCTTTCCATAATAGTCCTGAGTCTCCTGTCCTATTATAGAGGATGGAATATTTAATGAGGAGAGAGGAAAGCCAAGGTCATTCTCATTAATATCTATATTGTTCTTTACACTTCAGTATTTTTTTAAATTTTTACTTAAGTATAGTTGACACATAATGTGACATTAGTTTTAAGCATACAGCTTAGTGAATTGGCAAGTTTATACATCATGCTATGTTCACAAGTGTGGCTACCATCTGTCCCATTACAATGCTATTACAGTATCATTAACTGTATTCCTTAGGCTGTGCCCTTTATTTAATAAGTAATTTTTAAACCTTTTAAAACTTCAACAGCCCTATGAAATGGATATGATTACATCATTTCACAACTAGTAAAACTGAGGCCAAAGAAATTAGTTAACTCACGCAAAGTTACACAGCTAATAAGTGGCAGAGGCAGATCTTGAACCCAGACCCTCTGACTCCAAAACTCATATCCTTTCTCTTATAACATATTGGCCCACTACAAAGCATTTGGGGATGACCTCACTTTAGCAGGGTATGGACCTGCAAAAATGGGATCATGCCTGGTAAAAAGTTCCTGAGCTCTCAAAAGGAGAATAATTAATCATCAAGCTACCTTACTTCTTGATAGTCCTTCCAAAAAAAAGCAAAAAGTGCAGCAATTCAACTTCAGTTCGATCACACACAACAAAGAGAAAAAGAAAGAGAAAATATATATATATATATATATATATATATATGTATGATTTTAACTGCCAGGAAATACATCTTACATATACCAAAGCAAAACAGTAAGACATTGACTAACTTGAATGTCTAGAAAAAGAAGTTGCTCACAAAAATCAGAGGATTTTGCAGGGTTGGCAAGAGGGGGTAGATGCAGAGAGATGGTGGGATGTTTGCTAGTTGGCCTTTGAAGAAAGGTTGTCTAATTCAATCTTTCATTCAAAGAGAGGACTGAGGGCCAGAGAAATTAATATTTACAGTCATTCATTCATCAAATCTACTGGGCGTAACAGCAGAAAGGCTCTTACATCTGCTCCAGACATTTCACTCTCTCCTCTGGGTTTTCAGTACTTTTCAAAAGCTCCCTAATCTTTCTCAACTTTTATACATAAATAAATCCTGCTCTGTGAACGAAATATGTTATTTTTGATGCTAAGACTCTCAAGGGGCCTCTGGACCATTCTGAATATCAGCGATCATCAAGGGGAGACGGATGTAGATATAGAAATGTGGAGAAAACTGGACTGAATATCCTCCGAGCCCAGAAAAGCCCTTATATGTGATGTCTGTCCTCATTTTTCTCTGTGTACACACACACGTGAGTGGGCATGGGAAACAAATCCCAGACATAAGGACTAGTAATCATCAAAGATAAGTGAACTAAACATCTCATTTAATTCAAAGATTTGGTCTGACATTTCACTGCACCGTGCTCAAATATATGAAATTAAAATACTTAAAATGTCTTTTCCCCCACTAAGGGTTGTGAAAAATAGACATATTTGAGGTTGAACAATAAATGGAGAATAAATCAGAGATATCAAGATTTACCCCTAGCTCCACATTGATTCAGCTGAAATCGGTTTCATGTTTCATGCATTACACTTGGAAAGCAATTGTACTTTATAACTTACATTGCATCTCTAAGCCTCCCTCAGTTCAGATGAAATAATCCCTCAATCAATCACATTAGCATCAAATCTCTTGCCTTCTCTCTCATTCCCCCCCCCACCTGTTAGTCACACTTTGTATCTCTCTTTTTACTCTGTGAATCCATTTCCCCCACATAACCTCTGCTATTAATGTTTCTACCTGCCCTAAGTCCTGCCTTCACTCTTCTGCCTTAGATGCCCCTTCCTGAAAGTATCTCATAAAGTGGGTATTGGAGTTATCCCTAATGGCTACTTCCCAAACACCGCACCAAGCACACAATCTACATTCCCTCCCTTAAACCTCACAATCTCTAACACTCACAGAATTTAATGAAACTTGTCCAGGGACATGGGCAGCCTTACAGGGTCACTAAACTGCAAGGTCCTTGAGGGTAGGATCCCTCTGTGCTCTCATCATGACTCTTCTACACCTTGCACAGTGCCAGGTCCATAGCAGAAGCTTTATAAATGTCTGTGCCTGGACGGATGAATGCATGGGCAGATGGATAAAAAGGATGAGCAAGAATTTCGACAAGATCTGTCTCCTTCCAAAACTGATCCTCTCAACTACCATACTGTACACTTTACCCAATGCATAAAAAGTTGGAGGAGAGAGAATTTGTACAATTAAAATTCTAAAATGTAAGCAGCTTCTCTGAGGACCAGCTCAATCTATAGACTATGGACTTGTATTATGGACAGCTGGGTGTACAGCTTACAAAAACTGGTCTATACCCCTGTTTTATCCACTGCAAACTGGAAGGAGTAGGCCCTCCACTGCAGTAGTGCAGCAAGAGCAGCCTACAATGCATCGAAAGGCCCCTTTGTATCACTGCACCTAGCTAAGAGTGGAAGCCGAACAAAGGTCACCTGCTTTTACTATCATAGCACAGAGTCATACTGAAGGAAAGACGCCCAATTTCATTTGGAGTCCCAAAAGCTACATGAATTTTTCAAAGAACTTCAGCAAGATTCCCTCTTTTGATCATTACAGCGATCTGAGGGAAAATGCTAAGGCTTGTTGGGGGGCGAGGTGGGGTAAGGACTGACAAACATATTCACGAGCTCTCTGTTTCCCTCCCCTGTCTGGAATTGGCTTCTCCACCAGCATAAAGGCTAATTGAAAGATGGAGAATTAAATTAAATAGTTAAAAAGAAATAAGTATATTAGACAAATGGGTTATTAGTATGAAATTATTTATACGGATCACGATACGTGTCATTATAGCAAAAGAATGGAAAAAACCCAATGTCCTTCCATACAGTAGCGTACTATACTGTGTGGCTATAAAAGAAATGAGCAAGGTCTCTGAGGCTGCTATAGTACAGTATACTTACCCCGGGGGAAGAAAGGGGAAAGATACTAAAATAACATACTGATGTGTATATTACGTATATTGCATACATACTACATTCATTCACTCATTCATTCATTCATTTTTAAAGATTTTATTTATTTATCTGAAAGAGAGAGAGACACAGCAGGAGCGGGGAGAGGGGCAGAAGAGGGAGACAGACTTCCGCTGAGCGTGGAGCCAGACACAGGGCTCAATTCCACAATCCCGAGATCACAACCTCACAACCGGAGCCCAAGTTAGATGCTTAACTGACTGAGCCACCCAGATGCCCTCACATATTTACTTACCTATTCAAAAAGAAATAAGAGGGATAAACTAATAAAATGATACCTATAGAGAGAACTGGATGGAAGCAAGTCCTCTTTGATGCCTTTGGCATTACATAATTTTTAAATTCACTTAAAAATATAAAAATAAAATAATCCCTAAAAACTGAAAACAAATTAAAGCAAATAAACTCCACTGTTTATCAGGTTGCTGGCATAACCAGAGAAGAATCATTTCAGATAACTTCAGGTCATGGTATTTTTTTGCACAGACTGTGGACAAAAGAACCACAAAGAAGTCTAAAACTGAATTTCATATTTCATGGTTGGCAATAATACTGATACTTGATTTGAAACTATAATACACACACTCATACATAAACACTTGGATAAATTATTTTATAGTCATTAGGAAAAAAGATTTGCAGAATTAGAGCAAAGAGATACAATATAATAACAAAGAAGTTAATCAATAACCTGCAATCTTAAGTTTGAAGCAAAAATATCAGTATAACTTCATGATCTGTTTTTCTCTTTTTATTTAAAAAAAAAAAAGCCCTAGCATCAATGACAAGCTTATAGCAATGAGGCGACCCTACTGTCTGGATGGTGATCTCCAAATACCATTTTCCTCTAAAGGGAACCACAGCTGCTTGCAGAAATGAATGATCCCAAGTCTAGGGCAGGAAACATAAGATAAGTGAGTCATCTTTTGTCATGCAAGAAACCAAAGACTACTGGGGAGGCTGTGCCAAAGGATACAGGTGCTAACTTGAAAGGGCTCCCAGTGACCAGACACTGGACAACTACAGCATCAAACAGAATAATGACTACTAAGGATTAAAGCACATTAAACATAAGTAGCCACGAGTTCATTGTAATATATTTTTAAGTTTATTGGTGACTCTACAGATTTGCTAGAATATAAATTTTTACTCTGAAAATTGGTAAATAAAGGAAAGAATCAAAAGAAATAATGGGCATTTGGAGAACTGGCCAAACAGGAGGCTGATCACTTGGTGAATTGATTTAGAGCAACTGAGAGAGAGAGAGATTCAGAGAGAGAGAGACAGAGAGAGACAGGGGTCCATGATTCATTGTGATATGAACATCCCTCCCAGCACCTTCTCGCTGTCTCCCTGCTCCAGAAAGTTTATGCTATTTTACTCTTATGATCAAGACTAAAAAAGTCCCTCCTTATAATTTCATTTGAATGTGTTACTTCTTCTAACAGGTGGAATTGAACAAAACACCCTTGAGTTACCACTCTAAATTAGATTAATACAAAGTTTGTTTTAAATCAGAAAACCTAACAAAACTGTTTAACAGGAATTTAAATTTAACACTGTTTCACAACATATAAAGGAAGAAAACTAATTTTTATTGAGCATCTACCAGATACCAAATGCTTTAAAATAGAATTATCTCATTTCACGTTTTTTCTGTAGCCCTGGGATATGATCACTCACATTTTACAAATGAGAAACAGAGTGGTAAAGTGACTTCGCTAAAATTACGCATTTAGTTAAACGACAGACCTGAGATCCAAAGACAGGTCTGTCTGTGGATTACATCAGGTCACCCACAGAAAGAAAAACAGATCATGTTGATGCTAGACATGGCCAAAGTTGGTGGTGATACAACATTACCAAAAATACCACAGAAATGGATTGGTTAATAACTAATCCTCTTGTAAGAAAATAATACAACTCTATGGGGAATGTAAGAATAAGTTCATTTCGTGCATGTGGCTTTAGAAAAAAATGATTTAATCTAAGATTTTAGAAAAGGAAGAAATCATAGAGTGCCTTCCAGTCCAAATTATTGTTTTCTAGATTAGAAAAACTATTCTCTAGAAAGAAAGACTGATGAACCTACAGTCACACAATGGATTAGTGGTGTGAGGGCCAACATGCTGCTCACCTCATGCACTAACGTAGCCCTGGGGTAGCTCTGGGGGGTAACTTCACAGACCTGAGATCATCCTGAGCCGAATTAAGAGAGCGCATGTATGCAGCACTGACTCCTAGCCAAGGTGTGAAACACATGGATTAATATATTGATTTGCAACCTGATCTGAGGAGTTTGGGGACGATTTGTACCAGCTTTTAGCATTGTTTATTGATGAAAGTGAACATGAAGATTTGTACCTGGTCTCCCTAAGACCACCTGGAGAGTTCTGATGTTGAGGCTGGTTACAGAGCAGGAACCCATGTGGCCAGCAAAATACAGAAAATAAAAAAATATTAAAAGTTATATTGCCACTGAGCCATGGTCAAGATTAAAATATTAAGCATCTGCCTTTGGCTCAGGTCATGATCTCAGGGTCCCAGGATCGAGTCCTGCATCAGCCTCCCTGCTCAGCGTGGAGCCTGATTCTCCCTCTGCCCCCTCCCTGCTCATGCTCTTGCTCTCTCTCTCAGATAAATAAATAAAATCTTTAAAAATATATTTTAAAATATAAAATTTTAAAATATAAAAATATAAAAAATATTATAAAAATACTTTGTGGGTGCCTGGGTCAGATGGTTAAGCGTCTGCCTTCGGCTAGGTCATGATCCCAGCGTTCTGGGATCGAGTCCTGCATCGGGCTCCCTGCTCCTTGGGAGCCTGCTTCTCCCTCTGCCTCTCTCTCTCTCTCTGTCTCTCATGAGTAAATAAATAAAATCTTTAAAAAAAATACTTTGTAACACCCACTGAGACTCCATTTTGAGCTCTGCTTCCTGGGTGTTCCAAGTACATGTCAATGGTGCCAGATATAAGAGAGGACATGGGTCCTGCCATGCACTTCAGAGATGGTCTGTGACTGGGAAGTACATTCTCACTTCAGTGCTATTGTCATAGAGTACTCATGGGTAAGTGTTGTCACTCTGGGGCCTCTGAGACTTCTTGAGCAATTAAACCCTGTTTAACCATCACCATCAGTGCACTGGCTTAGAACCTGCCACATGGTAGGCACTCAAACATGCCTTAAATTAACTAGCTAATCAACAAATAAAAAGAATCTGAGTATCTTGACTTAATGTCCACTATAACCTTCTACAACAGTTCTAATTAGCCCCGAAGAAAAACACATGTAATTTACTATAATAAATACCTTTCTGCCCAAAAGACAAAGAGCCTATAATTGTCACTCTTAGGTCCTAATAGCCTCTATTTATCTCAAGATTGTTTAAAAGGATAGAAGGGAGAAAATGCTAGCAGCGGCTGCAGGATGTTGGGTTCTTAAGGACCTTCCTCTCCTCTCCCTGAGCATATCGTGTTCAGTGCCTGCCCACGTCTTGTGGAGTCCAAGGTCACTGTCTGACCTTGGAAATGGGCAGTGACGCCAAGTGTAGCCATACTTAATATGGTCCATTTGCACTTAAAAGTTTAATGTTAATGTTAAAAATCTATGTGTACGTTTATAAAATTAGTACAAAAATGTATTTTTAAAAACTATTCTTATAAAATTAAAGAACTGGTATAGAAAAGCAGAAGAATGAAGCAAATCAAAGCATGTGCATGTCTCTCTGGCTTCCAAGCATGCAGTGACTCCCAGAGGTTGCAGTCTGAATTCAGTGGCACTGCTTTGAATCTCATCAAAAACAACCCCCAAATCAGTAGCTGAAGACAGATGGCAAATATTTGGTTAATTAGACAACAATAAAAATGATAGTCATTTAAAAAAAAAAAAATCACACCCCAACCTAATCCCCTTACCAAAGAAATAAGTATTTTGATTATTCTCCAATGAAAAGCAAAACAGAGTTCTCCAAGGCCGTTTCTCTTGCAAAGACAAACTGCCGTCTAACCCCTTATAATTCTGCACACACAAGGGCAGGACCCCAGGAAAGCAAAGGTGATGCTGAAAGATGCTGGTGTTCTGAAAATGAATGTTCTTGACCATGGCTCAGTGGCAAACGCTGCCCTAGACAGGGTGGAAGTTGAATCTTAGAATACTGTTTCTCTAAAATAGTTTAAAAAAAATTAAACTGCCTGGAAATGATAAAATAGCATAGACCTATTATAGTATTTCAATAAAAATTACATATGGATCTTTATATACTCCAAGATACTATCTCCTGGCTCTAACTATTTGCATGTCTGTAGGGCAAGTTGTTAAAAACTCCCTAGACCTTTGTTTCCTCATCTGGAAAATGGGCGTAATCAAGAACATCTACTACATAGCCATTGGTTACATTGCATAATGTCCACATGAAAAAGCTTAGATAGTGTCTTCTACTTAATAAACACTCAGTAAAGTCAGCAGCTGTTTTATTATCATCATTACTATTATAGAGGTTTTATTCTCAGACCTGTTCAAGCAGCATGACTTCAAATGTAAAAAGCTACCATCAACATCATCAATAATAATTCCCTTTCCTATAATATATGATTAAGTTGTGTTTTTCAATTTATATTGCTGTGCCCATTTGAACTTCAGGAAGATTCAAAACAAATCGCTATTCGCTACTTCATCGGATCCTCACAACAACACTGAACATAGAGACAGAGGAGCTCTTGCCCTCAAGACACAGGTAAGCTTCAGTTTTAGCTCAAGTAGAGGAAGTAAAATGACTTGCCAAAAGTCACACCGCTAGTAACCAGCAGTGGCAGGATTCAAGGCTGTTCTGCCTCCTCCTTCAGGGCTCTTGCCATCATTTCAGACTTTTCCAAAGCATCAACCTTCATATAGTTCATTTCAGTCAACAAATGTGACCCTAAATGGGTTAGCAGAAAGACCACAAATGGGAAGGGTGTAACGTGAACTTGGATTCGTGGTTGCATAAATACAAACACAGCCAGATCTGTAAACAACTTACGGTTCTGGTTTGAGTCTGACACACACACACACACACACACACACACACACACACACACACACACATGCACATGCACCCTGGTCATACACAAATAGGGTACAGCTCTATGAGAGCCGGTACTCAAGGGCTATGGGAGAGAAAGTGAGCAAAGGCCTGTGTTCTGACACATGTATGGAGCTTCATCCCTACCATATAACACAATACAAGCAAATGGCTATGGAGGGTTAAAGTATTTATTCAAATAATCCTTTTAAATTAAAATAAAAAGAACTTTAACTCAAAAATTTCGTCAGATGAGAAATTAAAACTATGTTAAAATTCTGGGGCACCTGGGTGCCTCAGTCAGTTAAGTGTCTGACTCTTGATTTCAGCTCAGGTCATGATCTCAGGGTCCTGGGATCCAGCCAGCGTCAGCAGGCAGTCTGATTGTCTCCCTCTCCCTCTGCCCCTCCCCTGCTTGCACTCTCTCTCTCTTAAATAAATAAATCTTTAAAAAAAAACTATATTAAAATTCTTGTTCAGATACATTTCTTAATTCTACATGTGACTTACATGCATAGAAAGGAACAAAAGACTCAATTAAACTAAGTAAGTCCTTTAAAAATACAAATCTCTGCTCAGAGGGTAAGAAGGATTCAATTAATAAAAATTCAAAAATCAAAGTAAGCTTTAAAAGAGATTATCATCCTTGTTCATCTTACTGTAATATGACAGGCAACCTTCTACTCTTAATCTGAATATCTTTGACCATTATTATTTATTATCTATCTGGAAAGAAAGGAAAAGGTATGAGCTAGGAGTAAAAAAGTGTTTTATCAGAACACAGGAGACTATCAAACATAGTATAAATTGCATTGACAATGTTTAAAAAAAAAAAAAAACCTACCGATGACAAAACCAGAATGGAATTGGCACTCTGTGATGTTGCTTTTTTAATCCTGATGTTGGAACACGGGATGAACAAATTCCGTGAGCTAGTTTTATTTAATCTTGCACCCTCCTTCACCAAGGGGCCATATTCAGTGACGACTCTGCAGCCAAACACCCCAGGTCCAGCTGAACCCTTTACTCTATTTTTCTACAAGGAGTCTTATGTCTAGCCCTCTGCCTCTACCAGTAATTAAATGATGGCCTTGGTCAATATGATTCAATATGCATCAATTCCTACCTAGCTCTGTACCGTACCACTGCCCCGGCAACTGCTGGTTGGTTAAAATGGCACATCTGGAGGGGAATGGGATGACCCGGACAGCTCTGCTCGCTAGACTGGCTGGGACAGGGACACACAGGAGAAAACAGCAGTGTTTCTCAATGTGTATCCTGAAGAAAACTGCTCATGGGAGAGATGCCATTCAAAAGTTCAATTTCATGGTCAAATCAATTTGGGAAAGACAGTACCTTGAGCCTGTGTCTGGGAGTTTCACAATGCACATTGGCATAGTAAGGGTTGTGAAGAGTCCTATAGAAAACAACTCTGTAATACTTTAACTCAGCAAGTCCCAAATTTATTTGACTATGACTCTTGCCAGTAACACTTACTAATACTGAAACTTAGTTAGGGAAATGCTTGAGACTACATTTATCAGATGTGTGGCTTCAGATCTAGCTACAAGACAACTCTCGGTTTCCCTGACCAAGAATTGTCACTCAATCAAAGGGTTAGTGTAAGAATTAAACTAGAAATGTGTCTTTCAGATTTTCTGGCAAACTGTTAAGTAATCTGTAAATTTTACCTTAATACAAGGAAAACATATATTTCTGAAACACAAATAGAGAAAAACATATTTTTGGGTGACCATTACAATGATCCAAAGCAGTATACTCTTTATAAAAATATTTGCGATCATGGACCCACAACCCAAATGTATGTCTTTTCATGTGCAAAGTGAAAGAAGAGAACAAAGTGATTACCCGAATATTTCAAGTCAACTTCTCTTTCTATAAAAATATAACTTTGCTTGTTAATTTTCAGATAATTCAAGCTTGCTAAGCTTGAACGTGGATGTGGAGGATAAAGCGGTAGTCAGCGTCATCAGAAAAGTTATAATAAATCTCCACTTAACTATTTAAATAATATTTTATTAATAGATTAAGCCTTAGGCAGATACAGTCATTTGACCGTCTTTGAAATCACTAAAGATATATCCAAAATATTATGATATAATACACTGAAAATTCCCCCAATATCTGAGAATTAGTGTTTCCACATTTCTAAACACCCAATTTTTTTTTTATGGTCATAGTGAGTTTTATTTTTTTTAATTTTATTATATTATGTTATGTTAGTCACCATACAAAACATCATTAGCGTTTGATGTAGTGTTCCATGATTCATTGTTTGCATATAACACCCAGTGCTCCATTCAATACATGCCCTCTTTAATACCCCATCACCAGGCTAACCCATGCCCCCACCCCCCTCCCCTCTAGAACCCTCAGTTTGCTTCTCAGAGTCCATAGTCTCTCATGGTTCGTCTCCCCCTCAATTTACTATGAAAAAAGATTTGAGTCCTACATACAATAGGTACCCATATCATAGTCTCCAAAAATCATTTTCCCAGACATAAAACACCTTCTAAAACAAAATTCATAGATTTCCTTATAAAGTCAAGCATCTCTTGTTATTCAATCAAAATCTGTTTATATTCATGAAGGGGAAATCCTGATACCATGCACCTGATCATCTCTATTTCAGATTATCCATTTAAAATTTTTTCAATCACTTTTTTAATTTGACTCATGCCACCCATAAAAAGATATATTCAGATTTAAATTTGAATGCCATTGCCTATTTCATTCTTTTTAACTGAGAACCATAAAAGCATAATTATGCAAAGTTCTCCCTTCCCAAAAGACAGTTGGTAAAAAATGGCACACAGTAACACCATCTGAGTCAACAAGAAAACATTCAAAGACCTTCTCCTCCTAAAATGGGGGTGGAGGGTGAGGGGAGGCAGGTAGCTGTTAATGAATTTATTCAACACTTTGATGTTAGAATGAACTTTCTCCTCACTCATTGCATTTTAGGTTAGTGGTCAAAAATGATCATGTTTTCAAGGAGCTCTAACGGCAGTGCCTTACCAGTGTAGATGCTGGCATTGGAAGCTGGGATACCAAACTGTGACTCGATGAACTTGGGAATGAAGGTAATGAAAGCAGTTACAATGGCACTCTCAGCTGTGTATGACAAACTCACAAAAAGGAATGTCATGTTGCTTAAGATCCTGACAGCTGCTCTTGGTAGGTCTACAAAATGACAAAAATGACAAATGAATGTTATAAATAAGGGATGGAAAATAAAATAAGATTGAATTGTTTTTGAAATGAACTGGAAATAGCCATTCAGCAATATTCGAGACTACTGAATAGAGAATAAAAACAGAAAAACCTGATGACTGATTAGAAATCACCCCCTTTATTAAACAGATTTGGGGTTGCTGAAAATTTTTCAAGTAGGATGAGGAAATTTAATAAAGTAGCAGAAAACATATCCAGACACAAATAACCTTACAAGAAAAACCAAACCTATGACTCCTGTTCTAAAAACTGCTTAAGATAAATTGTTTACATTTTTTAAATTAAAATAATGTTATTTTTTGCTAAAACCCAAGAATCTACTAAATGCGCAAAGTATCTGCAGTACAGTGCTACATTATGGTTTCTACTTCATTCAACCAGCACTTCCCTGAGAAACCCACTTCTGAGTTGTCACATCCCTGACGCTGCATTGCAGATACCCACAGCAGGGGAACTGGTACATGATTCTGGACATTTAATCTTCCAGCCTCATTATGAAACAGAAAATGATGCAGCTAAAAGGGCTTAGCGGTCAGGTCACCAGGTCAGATACTCCCAGGGACTTTGGACTGGTGAAGAAAGACAAATGATCTCCAAAGGAGGAGAGCCCAGAGGTGGGGGCTCAGGACCGGCCCAGCTGCCTCTCAAGGAAGAGAGAAAAGTCTCATCTTTAAGTCTTTGCAGTTACTTTACAGAACTTGCCATATATATATATATATATATATATATATATATATATATATATATATATATGCTTCAAGATGTATGTCCAGGTATCTTCATTTCAGCATTATTTATAATAGCAAAAATTTAAGGAAAAAGACTAAATGGAAAATGTTTAAATAAATTATGGCACAGCCCTATAATGAAATACTATGCAGTAGCTAAAAATGATACAGAGCTATATGTGCTGGCATAAAAGGAACTCCAAGAAATATTTTTATAAATGAATAAAGCAAGCTGCTGCAGAAATATACATATACATGAGTATGTAAATACATATACATATATGTAATATCAAAGTAAAAATCAAACAAACCAAAACAACATATTTATATGTGGTTGAATATATATACTTCCTAACATATACAACACCAATAAATTCTGTAATTGGAATAAGATTGGGAAAGAGGAATAAAAGAAGATTCTCGTGCATATTCTTTTGCATTTTTGCATGTTTATAATGTTAATTAACCCACATTTATGTGATCTGTACATATCTTGGAATGTATCATGGAAAAGATAAGCTGCATTAGTTCTGACAGGTACAGTCATCTCAGTTATCAGAATGGTTATGCCCTGGGGCGCCTGGGTGGCTCAGTCAGTTAAGCATTCGCCTCTTGATTTTGACTCGGGTCATGACCTCAGGGTTGTGAGATTGAGCCCCACATTGAGCTCCATGCTCAGTGGGGAGTCTGCTTGAGATTCTCCTCCCTCTCCTCTGCCCCTCCCCCTGCTTGACTGTGTGCTCTTTCTCTTGCTCTCTAAAATAAATAAATAAATCTTAAAAAGAACAGTTATCCTCTTATGCTACAACATAATAAAATCATTTCATAAAAATTAAGCAAAACTTGTTATTAAAGCTATAATTTATGACCTATACACCAGAATTTAAAACTTAGGAAGTCAAGACTATTTGCTAATCATTTTAAAATGTAAATTAATTTTAATGTTCTATATCTTAATTTGATCATTTAAAGTTTAAATGAACATTTAAAAAAATTAAGATGCATACTTCATTTTTTAACATGGACAAACACACCAGAAAAAAAAAAATAAACTACTTCATAAAATTACCCAATATTCTCTTATAAATATGCAAATCAATAGATCTAAAATTTAAAAATTAGAGGAATGCCTGGCTGGCTCAGTCAGTAAAGCATGGGACTCTTAATCTTGGGGTCATGAGTTCAAGCCCCACATTGGGTGTGGAGCCTACTTAAAAAAATATATAAAACATAAAAAAAATTAAAATAATAAATAAAATTTAAAAATCAGAAGATTTTCTATCAACATTTGGAGATTCAAATTAAGTTTACTTGGTATATTAAATTTAAATGTTGTTGAATCTAAAACATCTGGTGAAATTATACAATAAATTTTTTTAATCCAAGAAAATAACATATGTCTCACATGAATGTTTTAAAAGATACTAGTTAGGGTGCCTGGGTGGCTCAGTTGGTTAAGCAACTGCCTTCGGCTCAGGTCATGATCCTGGAGTCCAGGGATCGAGTCCCACATCGGGCTCCATGCTCAGCGGGGGGTCTGCTTCTCCCTCTGACCCTCTTCCCTCTCATGCTCTCTCTCATTCTCTCTCTCGCAAATAAATAAAATCTTTAAAATAAATAAATAAATAAAAGATACTAGTTATAGGGGCGCCTGGCTGGCTCAGTCAGAAGAGCGGAAGAGCATGTAACTTTTGATCTCAGGGTCGTGAGTTCCAGTCCCACGTTGGGTGTAGAGATTACTTAAATAAATAAACTTTAAAAAAAAAGATACTAGTTATAGAAAACTTGATTTTTCCTTTATACGCATTTGGTGTGCTAAATAGCCCTTTAATTTCAAAGCTAACTAAAAATATATGTAATATTTGTCTTCTCTTTCATAAATAAATAAAAAAAAACTGGTGTTATTTAAGAAGAATTTAGCAAAAGTTGAAAGTCAACAACTTTAAGTTAGCTTCCTCCTTTCTTCCACCTTCCTCCTTCCCTTTGTTGGAGCTAAACCTTCAGCATACATGCCCTGCAGGAACAAAGGGCCAGATATCCAGGCTTGTGTCTTTGGCAGGTGGGGCTGGGAGCTGGTTTAAATACAAGAGTTAAGTGAGTCCATTGAAACTAATGGCAGTCAGGTTTCTAATGGCCAGAGAAGGGAGTTACAAATATGGACAAAGGATAGTTAGATATCAGATTGCAACTGAAGGTAATGGTATGAAGTTATGGGATAGATGGGCAGGATAGACAGACAGACTGACAGAATATGATTGATAGATCAGATTGACAGATCAGACAGACTGACAGATAGAATATGATTGATAGATCAGATTGACAGATCAGACAGACTGACAGAATATGATTGATAGATCAGATTGACAGATCAGACAGACTGACAGATAGAATGATTGATAGATCAGATTGACAGATCAGACAGACTGACAGAATATGATTGATAGATCAGATTGACAGATCAGACAGACAGATAGAATATGATTGATAGATCAGATTGACAGATCAGACAGACTGACAGATAGAATATGATTGATAGATCAGATTGACAGATCAGACAGACTGACAGAATGATTGATAGATCAGATTGACAGACAGACTGACAGAATATGATTGATAGATCAGATTGACAGATCAGACAGACTGACAGAATATGATTGATAGATAAGATTGACAGATCAGACTGACAGATAGAATACGATTGATAGATCAGATTGACAGATCAGACAGACTGACAATATGATTGATAGATCAGATTGACAGATCAGACAGACTGACAGAATATGATTGATAGATCAGATTGACAGATCAGACAGACTGACAGAATATGATTGATAGATCAGATTGACAGATCAGACAGACTGACAGATAGAATATGATTGATAGATCAGATTGATAGATCAGACAGACTGACAGATAGAATGTGATTGATAGATATGATGATAGACAATAGATGGATAAAGATGACATGATAGATATGTGTGAGTGTGTGTACATGCATATATTTCCTAATTCTGTCTACTACACAGTTTAGAAGTTATAACACCCTAATAACAATGAGCACACCTAGCACCCGGTGCTTGGTATCTAAAGGCCATTTTCCACTCAAAGGAACCAGAGCTCCTTGGAGAAATGTCTAACTTCAGAGCTGAGGCAGAGAAAATACAAGATGAGCCCGGGAAATCTTGTTAAACAAGAAAGTAAAATGCTCAGAGAATGATGGGGACATGTCAGAAGGACACACCAAAGACAGTTTGAAGAATCCCAAATAGTTAAATAT